>NC_089145.1:11175313-11480754 GCF_009819655.1 Sylvia atricapilla
TAAACAGGGATCTTTTCCTCTCTCACTGCAGATAATGAGGGGCTATATCCCTGACAGTGTCCAGGAAAGCCCCTCTTTCCTTGTCTTTTATCACCACTCTACCCTCAGATTCCCTTCTCACAGCCAGTCTCTTTTTGAAGCTGGGCAGGACAGGGAAGAATTCTCTGTGCTCCCTGGGCCATTCCTTAATTGGCCCTGAGAGGCTCTGGTGAATGGGGCAAAGGCATTCCAGCCCTGCGTGGGGTCTGAGATTTTGCCCACACAGCCCCTCCATCCCACAGGACACGGCTGCAGACTCATGGGGCTGATGCTCTTTCTCCTCCTGAATCCTTTGAATGGCTTAGGAAGAGACAAGCTCTAATGTGCAGTGTTTTATGAACAGCACTGTGTGTGGATGCCAGTCAGGAAATTTAAAATGTGTTTTACGCTGTGGGAGTCCTCAGTGTGTGCACTGTGCCTGTGTCCTTACTGTCTGTCTGTCTGTTAGGAACACAGGATGCCTACACCCTCACCTGTGGCAGGTCCTCTCAGCTTAAGAAAAAGCAGCAAAATGCAAATGCTTCCAGCTGGCTAGGTAATTTACTTTACATAGTTTGACTGATTTATTTTCATTGATAACTATGAAGCAAAGGTATTTCTGTTGGCTTTTTTTCCCCCCCTTTTATAATCTTTTTTTTTTCTTCCTCTTCCTTGTCTTTGTAGTTCGTGACTGCTGCAGAAAATTCCCCTTATGCTGCTTCATCAGCATCATTCAAACTGAGACTTAAATAAAAAGGTCAATAGTGAAATAAACACTTAGACCAGGACTTGTGTCTCCTTTTAGTCATCCAAACCTGGACAGTGCTGGCAACATACAATGTGTTTAGGTTGAGCTGTTGGACAGTAAAGTTTAGGAAGCATTTACAGCCATAGACATAAACTACTTTCTGAAATAATTTTGAGTATCTCGTTTGATTTCAGCTCACCCTTATTTGATTCACCCAAGAGTGGCTCTGGTCTTGGTCTCCTCTCTCTCTCTCTCTCTCTCTCTCTTTTTTTTTTTTTTTTTCCTAATAAAATGACACGTCATTCTAATTCTAGTTGTGAACCAGCTTCACAGCAGGAGGGTTCTGGCATCTCATTGGGTTTTCTGAGGTCATCACTTCATATCAGCATGTGTTTTGTTGTCATCATTACGGTGTGACATTAGGGTTATCTCAATTTTCACCTCCTTTATTTTAAAATAATGTGTTTCATTGTTTCTTCCTGAAGATGCTTCTGCCATCAAGATAAGCGTAACCTTTAAATTAAATGAAGGAAAATGTAGTTTGAAAAAGACTGAGATGTTTCAAGAAGGCCTGGAGCAGATGATACCAGGTATGAACATAAAAATGCAGGTGAACAGGTCAGAGCCATAGCTTTAGGTGCTTTCCAGATATGAAGTCCACCACAAGCAAAGCATAGAGGACTGAAGGCTTTCTGTCCTTCCCTGACTCCTGACCTTCGCTTCCTCCTGCTTGCCCATGACTTTTGCAACTGTTACTTCAGATCCCAGGATTTCCTTGTGGCATCCTCACAGCCTTGCTAGGAAAGCCCTTATCTTTCTTGTTGTTTGTAATACTGCTAATAGATTCTCAGTAAAATCAACCATTCTTTTAGTTAATTTGATTCCTTCCTTTTCTTTCTCTTTTTATCTTCCTCTTCTTTCCTTTCTCACCTGCTCCTTACTGTCTGATGCCTCGTTGAAGAATCTCCTGACCTTTTATGCTGACTCTATTGTCCAAGGGTTATTCCTCTTTTCTCTTGTCTTCCTTTCATACTTCAGCAGCCCCAGATGGACACAGTGAGGTCAGCTCTTCCATCTGTTCCAAAGCAGAAAGAATAGCCTGGGAATTTACAAAGTCAGCAGAAAATGAGGAGGAGTACTTTAGAAAAAAAAAAAAGAAGAAAAAAAATGGGGAAAGGATCATTAAACAATATGATGAATCAGGGTGTCTGATTGTTTGTCCTTAGCAGAGTAACAGCGAGAAACTGCACTGAATGCTCAGTGCCAAGTTACGTACTCCAGAACCAGAGCTTATTCTGGGTGTTTCCTTTATCTGACCCTTATTTCCTCATTGAAGCCATGAGAGTGGTCATGGCTCTGTGTGAGGGTGCACCAGGTGAGAGACTGGCCAAAATGTTTTCTTGCTGGCCCATGGAGGGGATGGTTTGCTCCTCTTTAACTCTTCGTGATGACACGAGCACTGGTGAATGTTCGATAACCGAGCTGGCCAAGCTTTTGCTTCCTTTGATTTCGTTCATACAGAGAGACAAAATTCAGTAATGGAGAGCTTCCACTATGTAAACCTAACCTGCAGCTCTGGCAAGAAGGTTCATGGAGCCCTCAGTAGACTGACAGCGACTAGAGAGATTTTTATCACTGCGGACTTTGAGCTTGAAACGAGCCGGAAGGAGGTGACAGGTTGGTTGGAAAATGATTCCAGGTGCGGTTTGAAGCTTCTTGCCGTTTGCTCCTTAATTCCTGTATTTTTCACTTCTGTCTGTATGCAAAATGATGACAAAAAGTATCTCCTGTTTTGAAAATTAATTTTACTGCTTCAGAAAGAATAAGAGATGGCGATAGCCCCAAAGACCAAAGAGCTGCCCGGTGTATTTGCCCTTGAGGGTTTCTTGTTCCCCAGGAGTTTGCCTTCTCAGTGATTGGAGCTGGTTGGTGTTTGGAATAGGGTGGGAATTTGTGCACTTGGAGCAGCTCTCACCCCTGGTGCCTTTCAGACACGTGTGACGTGCGCTGTGCCCGGAAGAAGACGGAGAAGCGGTTCCGTAAAACCATCCGGACCTTGCGGAAGACGGTCAGCAGGGACCAGTTCCGCCTCCGCCTCTCTGGCACGGAGCACGAGGTGGCCAGAAAGGCTCCCAAGCCTTCGGAGCCACAGCAGTCCTGTGGTGGGGGACAGCCACACCCAGGGGGCAGATGTGGTGAGTTGGGAGGAAGTTGGGAGGGAAGCTCCTGGTCTGTGCTTGGCTCAGGCCTGGGGAGCTCAGAGGGATCGTGGTGTGCTCCTTCAGCAGAGAGGAGGGCTGCAGAAATGCAGGGTGCTGTTAGTGCTGCTGAAATTCCCTCTGTGAATTTAGTGTTGGCAATTGGTGTGTCACAGAGTAGAACAAGGGCCCACTGCACCGCAGCCTGCAAAACACCCAAAGGCGGAAATCCTGGGAATAACATCAGGCACCAATGGCCTTAACATCACCAATGTTGCTTTTAAAACTACACTAATATTGAGTGTGATGCTGTGTTCCTGAGCTTTTGCACATCTCACCTCTCCCTGGTCCCGAGGAAAAGGCTGCTCAGAATTTCATGCAGTCACATTCACTCTGCTGCCTAAGCTCAGAGTCCCAGAGAATCTTCATGATGGCGTTATAAATTCATGGAGAGTTTATAGGCCATCACTGAGAAAAATCTTAATTATCATGGCACTGGAGGGCACCGCCACAATGCAGGGCATGGTAAATGCTTCCAAAGCACAAAAGTTAAGGAGAGGGGTCAGATGTTACATCTTAAGAGAGCCCTAACAACCATGACGGCTAATTCAGGCTGCATGGGGTAGGCAGCGTGTAGGTGGATTGTGAATCAGCAAGCCTTTAAAATTACTGTCACATTGAATTAGTATGTCTTCCAGCAGCAGCATTTGGCCTAAGAATAGATTTTCCAATCCAGTTTTGCTAACTCTAGAAAAACTTGGATTCGTAGAGCAGAAAAATTGTTTAAAATATCTGTGCTAACAAGCAGGGAATTACTCAGGAAATCTCGGAAAAAGCTGTAAGAGTTATTTTTTTTCCCCTTGGAACATTGCAATAAATCTGAAAAATTTTGGAAAGTTCACCAAGATATACAGGGATATTTTCAAGCTATTTTGTTGGATGCCAGAGGAAGGCTTTGAAAAAATCTGTCTCGGTCCAATTGTACAGAGCACAGTATGACTCTGAAGATATTTGTGACTTCATCTGGAAAAAACAGCTGATGAGTAAGCTAAAAATGTTGCAGGTGGAGAAGGCTGTATGATTACAATTAGAAATTGAAAAAGCAAAGAAACACGATTTTTTTAGGTATACGCAGAACCAGTTAATTGTCACATACAAGAAGCAAACCTTGCATTTCTGTGCTAGTTCAGAGAGGAAGGGGGCTTTTGGGGAATGCCTGCCTGGGAAGTTCTTTGGTGTGGTGAGCACAAGCAGCCTGCTCATGGTTAGAACAGAGTCACTGAGCATATGAAGACAAAGGTTTTGAAGAACAATTTGTAGAAGTCAGGCGTCTTCTGTTGCTGAATTGGTGCCACAGTTTGTTCTGGACACCCCAACAGGTGCAGCTGTGGGCAGTGGAATGACCCTGTGTGTCTCATGCCTTTTTTGCTCCTGTCTAACGAGGTGCCATCACTAAATGAACCTTCCTTTCTTCAGCTGAGTTATTCAGACCATCTCCTTGTGTAGATTTGCTGTGACCAAACGGGAGGTGGAACAGTTTTTCTCTTACATGGATGTCAAGTCCCACTCCTTGCACTTGTTTCCCTGCTTATTTTCTTTAAATGTATAGAAAATTATTACCTTTGAAACCTCTCTGCATCAGTTGTCAGGCTGCTGGGAGCTGGGCAGACAGCTCACTATTGCTGAGAGGACATGAAAGTACACATAGAGGCAGCGTTGTTAGGAACGCCTCATTTCCTCAGAAAAAGCTGATTGTCCCGGGCTGAATGGTGAAGGTAAGGCTGGGGGCTGCTGCTTGGACTGCCAGTCAGAAGGAGCTAAGGAACAGGCTGGGGAGAGGAGGACAGACCGGGAATGGTGTGGAGAAAGGCGAGAAGCTAGTTCAGGGATCTGTGTGGGAGAGGGTGTTTTGGTTTTTGTTCCTTTGTTTTGATCTGATTGTTTTGCAGAGCTGCTTGGGAACTTCTGGACAGGATTGAGGGGCTGCTTACCTAGACATGCTCTGGGGAGAAAGTAGCTGCACAGCAAGGGATACTGGTCAGGAGATGGATGCAGTGCAGGGGCTGGATGTGGGCTCTGGGCACCAAAGGACTTTGGCAATGGAATTTTGCTCAGTCTATCCAGAGGAGCAGGAAGCAGTGAGGAAACGAAGCAAGTCAAAGGGACTTGCAAGTCTTCTTTGATGCAGTTACTGAATGAAATTCAGCTTTTAGTTCATTGCTTTCAAATACTTGGAGTATGGCTAGGTTAGATACAGTTTTGTTTATTCAGAGTCTTGTGCTGGTGCTCTTCCTGTGATAGAATTCTCCTGACACAGCACTGCCTGAAACATTATTTATATCTGAGCAGAGGGAAAGTCAGAGGGAAAGCCCAGCTCCTGCTGACAACTTTTGCGCTGGGTAACTGACCTGCAATTGCAGCAGCAAGATAAATTTCCTTTGGTTTCACACTTCTGGCGAGGTAGTTCTGGCTCTGATTTTTCTGTCTTAACTCCTACGGTCTTGAGTGGGGCACAGTGCAGAAGAAAACTTTAGAAAGTCACCAGGAACAAATTAAATGTGCTTTTCAGGGTATTCTATAATTTTTAATATGCTGGATGCTTGCACTTGTCTGCCTGCTGCTCTTTAAACAGCTGTTGGTGGTAAAAGGGAATTCACTGCTGATTCCAAGGGATAGTGTGGTTTATTTCAATTTTGCTGTTTATTGTACAGTTCTGTTTGGGATTTTCTGATGCTTTAGAGGCTTAAATGTTGCATTTTTCTACCTTGTTACGTGTGAGTTCTGTATCTATGATGAGCCCATTCTGCACTGGCTCATGTTGGTTAATCCCATGAAGTCCTGAGTGTGGCTTCCAAGGAGCAGCCAGTGGTATGTCCGTAATCATGGATATCAGAAAACCAGATTTTCGTAGCAGAAGTGTGATTTTTCTGCATGGAAGTAGATCTTAAGGCAGCAAACATCCATTTTGGAGTGTCAGTGTGTCAAGACTGGGTGTGAACCATCTGAGAGGAGATTTCTCTTGGGGAGAATGCAGTTTCACTCATTAGCCTGGTTACAAGTGTTCCTTCTCCAGTATGAGCTCGACTTCAGAGAGATTCAACAGCCAAAGACCAACTGTTTAAATACTACCAATCCCTTTTCAGAAAGCAATTTACCAGAAACCTCAGTATTGAATGAAAATAAGTACAAAGAACAAGCAATTTAGCTGCTCTTCCACTGCTTAAAACTCTGTCATACCTTGATCACATCCCATGACCTCCAAAGTACACTTTGCCTGTTCCATTTGGTGGTGGGTTTGTTTTGGGAGTGTTTTTGGGGCTTTTTTTTTGGGTTTTTTTTTGGTTTGTTGTTTTTTGGGTTTTTTTTTGTGTTGGACACACCAATACTTTCAGAGGTGGAAGGAGGCCCTGAGAATTACCATTTCCTGAAATGGATGCAAAAAAAAAAAAAAGGACATGACAGCACGTCCTTGCTCCACAGTAGTTTCAGGTGGAATCCCCCAAAGAGCTGTCACTCCAGGGAACAGCAGGCATGAGCAGCACAGGCACTGCTCTGATGCAAGTGATGAGCAGCTTCATCTTGTGTGGGAGGTGTCAGTGCATTTTGTTGCTCAGCATTCAGCAGCCTTGTCCCCTCAGCTGAGAGGGTGCAAATAAGATAATAACATTTCATCCAAAGTGATGAGCCACATCTCGAAGGTTTGTATGTGGTATGACACTGGCATTATAAAGGTATGGGGGAGGATCTAAAAGGAAAAGCAAAGTGCTGCCTTCCTTTGCAGTTGTTATAATTAATAATTGTGTTGTGCAACTGTTGTTTTATTTTATTTTTAAAAATAATTTTTTGAAAACCCAAGAAGAAGAAATGAATTATCAAATGGGGGAAAAGGGTGCTGTTTCTCTTGCTAACCTGCTTGCCCTGAAAATCATAGATTCCAGACATAAATCCTTAGAATGGAACCATCTCATGTGACCTAAATGTGTGACCCGCTAAAACACAATAACTTGAAGGATGCCGCTTCAGAATCAATTTGCATCACTTGTTGGTGATTTTCCTTATAAAGTCAAGGCATCATTCTTAAGAAAATGGTGAATTGGTGGATCATGACCTCCTTTATGAGGTTCACCTTCTCAGCCCCTGAGATACTGCAGCGTTTGTCTATAGGAGCAAATGCTCAAAGGCTAATGTGTTGAAAAGAGGGGAAGAGCCTTTAAATGTCTTTGTAACTGTTAATCCTGGTTCCCTGTGGGCCCCTCTCTTCCCCCCCCCCTTTTCTTCTTGTTTTTGCATTAGAAAAGCTTTCACTTTTTTTTTTTTTTTTCCCCTTTAAAACAGCTGCATGAGACTCAAGAGCAGGTTTTTAATGGGTATTGAAGATAAACAAAGACAATAGCTGCAGAAATGAAGTCTACTAGAGGCAATTGGTTCTTTTGTTCATTTGGAGAAAAACAATCAAGTTTCTGAAAAAAAGAGCAAAGCCAGCCAGTGGAATTGTGATTTCACGTCATTATTTGCAAATCTTCAGATCTGGTTTTGACTGAGTATTTCCCACATGTCAGGTGGGAACGTGCAGTCTCTAGTTCTGAAAAATGAAGCTCATAAATTTCTGTACTGTTTTCTTTAGCAAATATCTGGGAAAGTTTAACATCGTAGAGGTGTTTCTTGTGGATTTTTGGTTTTTTATTAAATTTATTGTGTGTTTTTTTTTTTTTTTTTTTTTTTTTAAGAGAAAGTTCATCCTAGTTTTATGCACAGTCCTATGGAGTTCCGTGGGATGATTTCTGTGTTGAAATAGCGCCCCTGTTATTAATGTTACTGTAATTAAATCTAACACTTAGTCTATTTGTTATGCTAAATTGGACCCCTGTGAATGCTGTGAGTTTCCAAACAGCCTTTCCTCACTACCCCACCTCTGTGCTCCAGTGGGGCTGGATGAGTGGCCTGTTTGGAACTTTCCTAGGTGGAAGATGAGGAGGAACTGGGAGCAGTTTATAGGGAATGTGTTTCTGGATCGAACTGTCTGGACACTTGTACCACTGTGAAAAGCTTGATTTGATGTAGTCATGTGAAGAAACAGACACATTCATGAGTTTGAGGCGTTAAAACTTGGACATGGCGTGGAACAATTCTAATATTTGCATTCAAGATTGAGTACTTGTTAGACTGCAAATAGCAAAATCTGTATGTGGGTGTACTGACCTCTTTTCTCAAATGCACATAGAGTCAATCAAAGCCTGAAGCATTTGGTGTGTCTCAGGAGTCAGAGCTTTTTTCAGCTGGTTTTGAACCTCCTGTTAAGTGGTGCATGGTGGTAGCTAGATGGCCTTTTTATTCTTTCTGTTGTTCCCACCTCTTAGGAAAACGAGAAGGAAATACTTGACTCAAATGGTTTGCATTTAATGGAAAAGTTTTCCTTTGGCCGACGTTGAGCATGTCAGTGATGTCTGAGGAGGTTTTTTTAAGTTTACTTCCTCAATGCCAATTTTCAAATATTAGGCACTTTGCTAAATAACCCAGGAAGATTTGGATTAACTCAGCTGTATTCCACAGGGAGCCCCACAGTTTTCACATGTGGTTTCAAGGCAAGTAAGATGCAGATGGTGAAGTTGTCAAGAGAGATCTGGTGGGATAAGTTCTCAAATGCAACATTTCTACGTAAATTGTGGGTTTGATTCCAGCCCGGGGCAGGTTTCCTTTGAGCTCTGATAGATGTCTTGCTGTTCTGCTGGACTCTGAGCAAGTTTAGGAAACCTGAAGTACAGTTTTAAGACTGGAATTTTATGGTCAGTGTTTCTGTTCAAAACACAGAACAGAGACTCACCTTCTCCCAAATGCACAAAAAACCACCTCAAATTTGGCATGTGATTAAAATGAATGGAAAAAGACAAACTAAGGGGAGAGAGCAGAGAGCAGGCATTTTCTAGCAAGGCCACTCAGAGCATTGATTTCCCACAGAGCCACGGAGTTGTATGAGGGAAGGAGATTTGCTCAGGTCTTTCCATTTCTTCTAGGTTTGTGAAGTCTGTAGGCGCTTCTCAGAATCACCTTTCCTAACCCTGAATTGTCTTTCCTCGTCGTGGAATTGTAAATAGTGCTCTTTCCTTACCTTATTAGGAGTGCTGCAATGAAAGCCTGAATTCATTCATGTTTGTGGAAGTGCACAAATTGTACAGAGATGAGTGTTCTGTAGGAATGTTTATAAAATGGAGAAAGGCTTGAAAAGTGTGGGAGCAAATGAATGTGTGTCCTTATGAGGGCAGAAGTGATGTGTGGTGGAAAAAGTTTGGAGCAGGAGCTGAGACTTCCTCACAAGCTTTCATTGATAAGCTACAGAGCATTGCTTAACCTGCTGCATTTTATTTTTAAGCTAAGGAGGAACACTCAACTATTCCTCTCAGTGTATCAGCCATAAACAAAACTCTTCATCATTGATCATGACCGGTAGTTAATGCCCTGCTTGTTGTTAGTCATATATCCTGAAATGAAGCCAAGGCCAATTTAACTTCCTAACAAAACAGCTATTCACTGAGTGATTTATTGGAGCTATAAACTAAAACTAACAGTTTATTATCGTAACAGGTCTTAAAAGGACAGAATTTTTCAGCACAGCTGAACAACTGCAACAGTGTTTTGTGCCTTTCCAGAGCAGGATAATTATCAAATAGCAGCACTGAAGCCAGTTCTTTTGTGAAAAGTTTGAAAACCAGAATTTTTCAAAGATACTCATAAACATTGCTGGGTTTGCTAGATAGCACTGAGAGGTGTGTGGTTAAGTAAAATCAGTTACATTGGGTTAGTGCTGTCTGTGCACCAGACAGAATTCAGCAGTCCAGTGCACAGATAATCATTACCCAAGATCCAGTATCAGAGGAATGGCAAGAATATTTCTGCTTTGAAAGTCTTTGAGACACCATGTTTAGTTTACTGAATTTGCACAATTACTTGTTGCACTTGAGGTTTTCACACAATCCAGTAACGCTAATGGTCGTGAAATATGAATATTCAATAATCTTAAGATTAAAGTACTTACAGAAATCTGGAAGTACATTTTTGGCATCTTAGGTTCAATACTGGATTGTTTCATTTGGGAGGAGTTCAAGAGCTCTCTAGCTGGAATGAGGAGATAATCACTACAGTAATGTGTGCACTGTACAGCTGAGCAGAGAGCACTGGACAGGCTGAGTGTCCAGTGTGACCTTGCAACAAAGTGTGAAATCCGTTCCAGCTCCCAGAAGAGCTCTGAAGGCCATCAGTGTCTGCTTTACAGTGCACATTGGAGGTGTTGAGCTGTAGCTGTTGCCAGCATTAATTTCTGGAATCCTGGTTCCAGCTGTCCCAGTGAAGGAGAGCAGTTTGGCTGTGGGGCTGCGGTCTCACTAACACACCCTCATCTATAGTTTGTGTTCTTCCTCTCCTAGATCAGTGCTCCCCTGGTGAATATTCTTCTGATGGCTTCAAGCCCTGTCTGCCGTGTCCCCTTGGGACATACCAGCCTGAAGCTGGGAGAGTGTCCTGCTTTCCCTGCGGAGGAGGTCTAACAACAAGGCACAGTGGGGCATCCCTGTTTCAGGACTGTGAGACCAAAGGTGAGGCCAAGATTTGTCAGATGAACTGCGTTGATCCGAGGCAAAAGGAAGTGCTGCTGCTCGAGTGGGGCATTCAGAGAAGATTGTTTCTCCTTCTGAGGCTCAATCCTTCCAGGAATCTCATAGCTGGTTGGCCTGGCCTGGCTGCGAGGAAATTCAGTAAAGCCTCAATTCTTTCTAGAACTAAATACCAAAAGCATGGGTATCAGAAAATCACTTATATAAATCACTAGAGGACAAAGTCTTTAACAGAAAAACTACTGCTGCAAGGCAGAAATAAGAGATAGAAATGAGGTCCTGATGCAAACATTTGGTAGTGGTTTGGATTAAGAGATCTCTCTCGTTTCAGTTAAGATATGTTTATTGAGAATTACAACATATTATAACAATTTAGCAGAATCACTGAAGAATTAATATTACTGGTAGTAGTGTGATATCTAATAGTTTCCTTCAGTGTAGAATCACTGAACCTACAAATACTGTTTTGTCATACTTAGTTTTGTGAAATTGAAGTACTAAAAAACGATGTTAAAGCTCTGGATCAAGATAAGAGGAGCTGATTTCAATTTGATTTAACATAAACAAAAACAAGTCTATAAATGAGGTTCAGTTTTCAAATTGGAGTGGGGATTAAAGGAATTCTTTCTATTAACTGGAATGAAGAGCTCAGGAATTTGCATGTGGAAGAGGCCACAGGAGACGTGGAATCACAGATGCAAGAACTATTTGGAGCTTATCTGAAGCATTTGGATTGGGGTAGCATGTAGGGAAGGACTCCTGGCTGAGGTAGCTTCCAAAACTCAACAAGAATTATTTGAGAGTAAGCAGAGCTTAAAAGGAATAGAAAAAAAGGGACTGTGCAGCACAGAAAACTACATTTGATAGTAGATCTTTTCAACTTACACAAAACAGCCTGATAGACTGAAATCGTTTTGTTACCCTCATAATTTATTAATATGGTTTTATTGGTGCTTTCGCACAGAACCACTCTACAGTGTTGCATTTGGTAATTTTGAACTTGCACAAAATGACCAGATGAACTAAAATTTGCATAATTACCTCTTTTTTGTTACCCCCAGAGATTACTGATGTGATATATGGCATTTCAGATTCTGAAATGACACTATGTCTTAGACAGATGTATGAAAGCATATTCTAGTATGCTACTGCCACTTTTAAAACCATGATTATTCCATTACTGTCCAGTCCAGTGTTCTCCTGGCCATTTTTACAACACCACAACTCACCGATGTATTCGCTGCGGAACTGGGACGTACCAGCCTGAGTTTGGACAAAATTACTGCATTTCCTGCCCTGGAAACACCACTACTGATTTTGATGGGTCAACAAACGTAACACAGTGCAAAAGTAAGTACAGCAAGATGGTTTTGATGCTCGCTTACTAATAAAAAGTGTTCAGAGTGGCCCTAAGGGCAAAACGTAGCTTTGCTCCAGGGAGCTGGAGAGAAGGCAGAGGTGTTGCTCCTCCTTTGCTGCCTGCCTGCATCTCACCCCACATGGCTCACTGAGGTCTGTGAGGGACCATTTCTGCACACTGGTTCCATCATCCTTGTCAAGGTAAGTGATGACTGTGTTTTTCCCAGTTGATGCTGGGTTGCTCAGGGTCTTGCTGTTAAATCTTTTCTCTCTTGATATAAGCAGAGTTTGTGTCCTCAGCAGCCTGGTTTGTTCCCTCCTATTAAGAGGAATGGAAGCTGGCTCACAAAACCCAACAGCTCTAGTAACCATTCCTTCTTAATAACAACCTTGGAAAGAGTCAATTACAAAAGGAGCCACTGTTCTGGATTTATGGCAGCTGTGGTGTGGGAAGCTGAGGGTAAATTAAAGAGGGAGAATGGAGGGCAGAGAGGTAACTACCTCTGGAGTCCCTGTGTACACACAGACACGTGTAAACACACCTACACAGGAATGTGAGAGGCTGGCAAAGAGAACTGTGCCTGCAGCAGATGCAGAAAGGAAAGTGTGTGCGTCTGTCACCCCTGAGGATGAAGGTGACTGCAGGAGAGCTGTAGGGTGACCTCTCTTTGCCTTGTCCTGCATGCCGTGTTCCTTTTCCAGACAGGCAGTGTGGAGGGGAGCTGGGAGATTACACTGGGTATATTGAATCACCCAACTATCCTGGGGACTACCCTGCAAACACCGAGTGCACCTGGAATATCAACCCACCGCCGAAGCGCCGCATCCTGATCGTGGTCCCGGAAATATTCCTGCCCATAGAGGACGAGTGTGGAGACTACCTGGTGATGAGAAAAAGCTGTGAGTCTGAAACACCCACTGAGGCATATCCCAGTGGGCAGCACAGGGCTCTCACAGGCATTGCTATCCGCAGAAACTGAATGTAGCCTGTCTCTGCTTAAGAGCAGAAATTTCTTTAAATGGCAGCAGGAGAAGTTCTGTTTGGCAACGCTGCCCCATAGTTTTCAGTGAAACAAGGGTACAAGGCCGTGGTGTGTCAGTGAACTGAGAGAAATATTGTTAAGAAGGGGTGTAGGTGGTTCAAGCTCACCAGTCATGCACTATGCTGAGCAGTTCTAGCCTGGGTTAGGAAAGAGGAAATGCTTGCTAATCCTTACAGGTGCCTGATGTGTGGATAAACAACCTCAGTTTCTAGTATAGACACGTCCTTCAAACACTACACTGTTATTTTAGGAAAAAGGAAAATATTCCCTCACCAAGAAGTCCCTCATTGATTGCCTGCCATACACTGATGGCCTGGCCCATTTTGAGGAGTTTTCTTAACACCAGCAAGCATTTTTCTCATGGCGGTTCAACCTGTGTTCTAAGAGCTCTTTAGCACGAAGCATTGTCACACAGCTGCCTGTTGTGTGTTTGCTTTGAAAGCTTCTTCCAACTCGGTGACCACGTACGAGACCTGCCAGACCTACGAGCGCCCCATAGCTTTCACTTCCAGGTCTAAGAAACTGTGGATCCAGTTCAAGTCGAACGAAGGGAACAGCGCCAAAGGATTCCAAGTTCCTTATGTAACCTATGATGGTGAGTGGGTGTGAGCAGCTGGGCTGGTGTGGGTTCCTGCAGCTGCAGCAGTGCAGAGCTCCTCGCCCTGAGCAGCAGGGCAGCCCAGTGCTCCGAGCAGTGTCACTAGGGCTCACTTCATGTAAACCAGTAGCTGTTCCTTTTAAACCTGATTTGAGGAATTCTGCAGTCTTTTAAGTGCCACTGTGCCTTCTGAACAAAAAGCTTTGGGTTCTGGGCTCTGGCCTGCAAATTACAGGGCTCAGAGATAGAATCTGAGTTTTTTATGCACTTCTGTGCCTTTCCAATTTCTTCAGGTGGCCCCAGACAGGAATTAGGTAGAGCACAAGTGCCTGTGTTTTATCATGTTCCTGCTACCACTTGTGACCTAGAATCAGATAGCAAAATACCTATATTGGAAAGAATCTTGAGGGGAAGGATTTTCACCTCACTCTTGTTAGAATCACGAGGTGTGAAACTGGGGCTGAGCATTAGCACTTCAGCCTAAATGAACTGATATTTTATGTTCTGTTCACACTGGATTAATTGTGAGGGAGTCATCCCTGCTGTGGTCTGCAGAGTTTTATCAGCAGTGGATAAATAATTTTTCAGGGAGACTTCACTTTTTGAAGAATTTCAGGTTATGATGGACCAGGGGGATAACTTTTAAAAACCCATCCTCTTACATAATTTTTTTATTGCTTCTTCCTGTAGAAAGAAGTCAATAACAGGTTGTGGGTGGGTACAGATGGGTTCCTGCAGTTCAGCTGGTTTCAAGCAGGTTACTTGGTTACAGTATGCACTCCAGTCTTGGGTGCTTTATGATTTCCTTTGCTTTTGACAGATTGATGCTGAGTAGCTCAGCAGAGTTCACTGTTCTCATAATAAAAAGGGAAGTGTTTGGAATATTTTCTGGCTGTGCTAAAATGAGGGCCGAGTACGAGTGGCTCTTTTGAGGGCAGGGCTTCCATGTGTAACCACGGGAGGTATTGAGTATGGAAGTGAAGTGACCCTGCAAATTACTCTCTTGTGCATTCTCCACAGAGGATTACCAAGAACTGATAGAAGACATTGTTCGTGATGGCAGACTTTATGCATCTGAAAACCATCAAGAAATACTTAAGGTACATTCCTTCAACTAAACATGTTGGTTTTGATTGGAAATGATATTATTTGGTGGGAGTGAGTTGGCTGCCTGTTCTGCACCAGGTCTGTTCCCTGGTGTACCAGGCATGTGCTGCTTCAGGGAAATGGGGTGTATCAGCAGATCCTAACTGTGGAGAGCAGTGGATAGGCGACCCTTTGCTCAGGGGGACTGAAAGTGGCTCAGAACTACTAGGGAAACAAATTTATTGGGAAAGCACTTGGACCCTTTGCTCCTTGTGGCCTTTAGATTAGCAAAGACTTTTCCTCCCCGGGTGAAAGAAAGCTCTTTGTGGATTTCTCTGATCTTGTCTAGGGGACTTCCATAGGCAAGTTGGTTGCATGCCTTTATTTTGTTGGATATCAGCTCAAGCGTGTGTTTGTTTTGTGGTTTGTTTGCTGTTCTTGGATGTATGAGGAGGGAAGACATTCTGGAACTGCTAATGTGGAACACTGGTGACTTCCCAGGAGCCTGAAGTCAGCCTTGCTCTGCTGCATTTCCAAGCCCCTGAAACACTTGAAGAGTAAAATACCCATAACCTTTTTTGAGTTAGACAGGCATTAAACTTTGGTAATAATGCCCATAACTCCTCTGTTGGAAGTACTACAAAATCTGCTTCCCTTTTCCCAGGACAAGAAGCTGATAAAAGCATTGTTTGACGTGCTGGCACATCCACAGAACTACTTCAAGTACACAGCCCAAGAGTCAAGAGAGATGTTCCCAAGATCCTTCATTCGGCTGCTGCGCTCCAAAGTTTCCAGATTTTTGAGGCCTTACAAATAGTTGGCACTGTACTTAAAAGCTAAACCAGCCCTGGACATGCACAGAGGGGCTGTGGTAGGTGGGGCTGCTTTCTGTGTTTTACACACTGGCACAGACACTCCAGGGAAGCTCGCCAGCTCCGTTCTTGGCAGAGTTTGGCTTTCTCAGCTAATATAAATATTTTGGTGAACAGAGTTTTGATTCCTTTCCAGATAATACCTTTTGGGTACCAAAGGATACTTCATGGGGCCCTGAATTGGAGACTGCTCATGATTTCTCTAACTGAATGGTGCCAAGCAGAAATTCGTAGAGCTCTGCCCCGTTGCTTCATCAGCACCTCTAAAAGCTAATGAGGACAGGCAGGCTAAGTGGTGTGGTTTGGGATGAACCCTGAGCTGCCATTAATACGTGTTACCTCAACAAAGCTGGGTTCATGTTTGGTCTTGCTGAAAGGATTGCTATCTCTCTTAACATTTGCTACACAGGAAATTCAGAGCTAAGGCTGGCATAGTTTTAATTCAAAGCAGTGAGTCCAAGAACTGCACAAGGAGCAGTTTTTCTCTGACCTACATGTGGCATGAAGCAAAGGGTTGAATGTCAGCTTGAATGTTCAGGGTCTGGCTCAAGTTGTACCCATGCTAGTGACCTATTGGCTTGCATGGAGTGATACCAGAATAAACTGTGGGCACCACAGCAATGGAAAACAGGCCCTGACCCACTGGACATTCCCATTCTGGGCTGTCTGCAGCTGTTAGAACAGATTCTTTCCTAAATCCCAGTGCTGTCCCTGTGCACAGGCCTAGGACAGCAAAAGGCATCTTCCAAGTTGTGTAAAATCCTGTCCTCTGAGCACCTGCAGGTGAACACAGAAGCCTCATTTTAAATGCAGCCTTTGCATACATGATACTCTTGGTACAACACTGTTAAAGCTGAATAAGGTTCTTGTATGAGCCTCATTGTTACACTCTCTACCTTTTCTGAGCAATGACCTTGTTGAGCAGAGAAGAGATGCTTTTCCTGTCTGGCTGGACAGAAGGAGAGGTACAATGATTCAACCAGACTGGGGCCATGAAAATTGTCTATGGCAAATTGTTCCTCAGGATTCCCAGGCTCTGTGTCCTTCTCCTCAGGCTGTGTTTCCTCTTGGAGACAAGGTTATATGAAGAGGACCTGTATGGCCCTGTGTTGATCAAAATGTTCTCAATGCTGTTCTGTCCACACCTACACCTCCTCTGGCCATACGATCCATTCTGTCAGAGTAATGTACCTTGAGGACCTTCTGCCTTGAAGGGAGAGATCTACAGTCCCATCCGTTTGGAAATGGACTTGTGTCTTTTGGCCATGCCAAGGGGTGCAGTAGGCAGCAGCTCCCTCCCTGTGCCATCTTAGAACAGTGCCCACATTTCACAGGGTGGCCAGGACAAATGCTCCCTTTCCCAGGGTGTGGAGTCAGACCTGCTGGGTGTCATTGCATTGGCATGTGGCATTTAACTGCTGTGTGTGAATAATACCACACCAGCAGCGTGACAGGAAACCCTCTCCAAGAGCTGGGCTCTGAGTCTCCTCCCTGCACTGTAGGGAGTGAATGGGTGCCCCTGACTCAGCCTTGCTGTGCCACGGTGCCTGCGGGGCAAGGACACACCTCGGCCGTGGTGTGATGGGGACGGACAATGGCTTTGGCCACAGCTGGGGAGCAGATCCTCTCAGGATGGGGCTGTGGGGTGCTGTGCCCTTCTTGGTGCTGGGGAGGACTTTGCCATGGGCTGGCCAGAGGTAGGGAATGGTTTGTGCTGCTGCCAGGAGAGAGAGCTGTGGGCTCCAGCAGTGCTGGGGGATGGCTGTGGCAGGGCAGTGAGCGCCACCCTGGGAACAGGGCTGCCAGGACTGCTGCAAGAGGAGTGAGGCACAGCGAGGACTGGCAGAGCAGAGGGGAAGGAGCACGGTCCTTGTGTGTTCCGGTGGTTCATCCTGAGCAGGACCCTGCTCCCTCTGTGGGGAGAGGGGACAGGGTTATCTGGCAGCGGTGTGGCTGGGGAGGGGAAGGGCTGAGGAATGCCAAAACAGGAGGAAGGGAGGTGAGAGGCTTTTCTGCATCCGCGGTGAAGTGTGCAGTTGTGGACAGAGCCCAGGAAGGTATTTCCAGACAGTTTCCCTCTGGCTGCACTGCCCCTAGTCCCACGCTACTGGAGGCTTCCCATGCTGGATGCAGTGTGCCAGGAGCCCCAGTGAGGCACCAGCCGCCTCTGTGTGGCAGTGGAGCTCTCTGGAGTGGCCCAGGTGCTGCAGTCCTGCTCTGCTGGTGGAGCACTGTGGGGAGAGGGCCATGGTGTGCCAGCCTCTGGGCCAAGCCCAGTGCAGGGGCTTTGCTGTGGGCTGTGTGCTCGGTGCCAAGGGAGAACAGGTCAGCTCTTGCTGTGCTCCCTGCCAGGGAGACTGCAGATCTGAACAGCTCTGTGTCCCGGTGCTGAGGGACACACATGTCACTGCTTGGTTTCAACCAGGCTTCAAGGAAGCCAAAGCTGAGAAGCATCCACATGTCTCTAGTGGGTGAGGTTGGGCTGTGTTGCTCTGTGCACGAGTTGCTGATGTGCACTCCGGGTTTGTCACACTGCAGCTCCTCTCCAGTCCTGCTGTGGCAGCTCTGCACAGCTGCCTGGACCGACAGCGAGCCCAGCTTTGCTCCCCTGGCCCCATGAGCACGGGCCATTGTCATTGCTGGGAGGAGTGTGCACGGTGTGAGGCTGAGAAGAAAACCTGCCCTTTCTCAGGGAAGAATCCTCACTGTTCCACAGCCCTGTTCGTTTCCTACCTAAATAGCAAATGACTCAGAAGCACTTCTGTTACCCTTGATCTAACATTATGGATCAAAATTTCCCCTTTACTGCAGTTCCTGTGCGTGCAGTAAAAAGTGAGGAGGGAATTTTTGCCACCTTGAATGCTGGGAGAAGTGATAACTTGCAGAATGTTGTAAACACTTGGCACTGTATCTTCATAGCAATGGTAGTGGCTCTGTAGAAATTTCAGTTTCTACTCTCTGTGTGGTTGTAGGCTGATGATGTGTTTTGGCAACAAATGATTCAAAAAGTGTTTAACCTTATAAAACAAGATTTAAGTTTTGGAATAATAATTAGCGCTAACTGGATGACTCAGTGTCACCTACATGAGGTAAGCATAAGGATATTTTTGATGATTGTAAATTAATGTAAAATGTTTCAGACTTGCTCTTGGTAAGAGAAATAAACCAGTGAACTTTTAGCTGCATGAAGTTCTTGGGTAATATTTTTAGTTATCTTTCTGTGCTAAATAATAGTTTTGACAAATTTAATGGTTGTTTGACAAGGTATTGCATGTCAGATACACTTTATCCTGGGCACACCTGCTTCCCACAGCGTTGTTTCATGTAATATATTACTAGCCTGCATCTAAATGCATAAAGATACAATTCTTCACATATTTAGTGGTGGACATGATCCTGACAAGTAAAAGAGCAGAATTATCCTGGTATTAATTCTAAAAATGTCTCCTATATAATGAGCTGGAGTCAATTGGTCTGTTGTAACAAGCTGCATGAAGACAGGATAAACAACTTGAAGTAACTCCAAAGTGTTTTATGACTTTGTAGATTCATCTGATTATTTTTCCTGAAAAACAAACCAAAGCAACCCACACAAACAAAAAACCCCACCAACCCCAAACCACATTGTTTAAAATAAAAAATAATTTAAAAAAACCCCAAACCAAGGAAAACAAGGTGAAAGCCTGTGTTAAGACACAAATTCCCAGAATACTTTTAAGATTATACCACTGTGTCATTAAATTCACTGCTTAATTTCTTAGGATTAAAAAGTAGAACTAGGTCCTAGAAAATTAAAAATAAGTCAATAATTTTTAATACTGTTTTTCTGGGGATTTTTTTTTTGGTATTATGTTGAGACTGTTAGTTTTAGTCAGTCTATTACACTTTTATAAAAGTAATCCCAATGTCTTCTTAATTTATTCAATTGCCTGTTTGACCTTTAGCTTCCTTTCATCACGGTGACAAGAACTGATCTGTATTTCACTGAATGTGTCCACCAGGGTCATTTGGTGTGGTTTTGGAAGACACAACTGTGTCGTTCAGCTGTTTGCTGTGGGAAGGTGAGGCTGGTTCATGTGGCAAAGAGTAAATGACGTACAGGAATATAAAGATCCTGGAAGAGTATGGTGGCTACAGGCTGATCACAGCAGAAAAAACTGTGTTATCCAAATACTCCCCCTGATTCTGTGAGTGCTGCCAGTGCTGGATTGCAGTGATGGGCAGAGTGCTCAGATACCCCCTGGGACAGGGAATGTCGATATGAACTATCCTGGGAACTCCCAGAGCAGTGGGAGCTGAAATTCTGACTGGGAGCTTTGAGTGTTTACATAACAGCAATAATTAATAGGGGAATATGGAGAGCAAGACTTAAAGCTTATTTCAATCCAAGGAATCAGAGGAGATCTGGTGTGGGTAAGCAGGAAAGAATGACATGATAATCCTTTAGAGCAGAACGCAAGGAGTGTGGTCCACGAATATTTCTGAATTAAACAAGCTTAAATGAAAATGCTTTTTCTCTCATGCATTTAGATGACATCCTGTAAATGCAATAGATGTGGACTGAAAAACCTGTCACAACAAAAATGTAAACACTCTTCCACTCTTCATGTGGATGCTGCTCCTCTCAGTCTGTGCTTGGGGAGGCTGCTGCTGGAGGAGACAAACAAGCACCTCTTAAAGAACTTGAGCCAAACTCGGGTTTGTTTCTGGGGATCCCTGGAACAAACCCATCCCACAACACCTCTTGCTGCTGCCCATTTAATTTGAACAAATCTTTTGCTCATAGGCAGATTTTCACTCTCACTTGTGGAAGTCTGCTTTCCACAACACGTGTTCTGCTGGAAATGTAGAGAACACCTGGGAGCAGTGATGCAAACAGAGCACCTGTGGGGAAAACAGGAGCCAGAGAACTCAAGGGATGCATTGCTAAGTCACATCCCACTCAGCAGGTAAGTTCATCTAGTTCTTCTCCAAGTCAGAGCAAATTATGTATAACATTCTCATTCTGCTCTTTAAACTACTTTAAAAAATCACTTTAGGTGTTAAAAAAGAAAAGTACCCTTCTCTGTTTAAATATATGTGTGTTAGTACAGCTTTTTCTGTGATTCAGCACATTTTGAAGAGTAAGTTTTTTGAACTCCATGAAGCAAAGCCTGTTGAGTACATACTGAGAAAAAACAGGTCAGAAAAGGAGACCTTCAAGTATTTTTTCATTATTGGAGTTGTCTATAAATGCAAATTCATAAAGGAAATTCCCTCACATTGTCTAGCTGCTAAACACGATCTGATGCAACTGAAGCCCTCTTTTTTTCCACTGGGAGGTTTATTCAATAGGCAATATAGAATTCGAAATCATATGCCATGAAATCTCCTTTTTGTGACAATTCTGGGGATCAGGAAATCAAGGGATCGTAGTTTTAAGCAGAGAAAAAGCTACTTTAGAATCTGAAATATCCAGAAGTATTCACTCGAGATGCAATTTGTTGTGGAGTAGTTCTTAGTTCACATGTTGGCTGTTATGCATACTGCAAACAGCCACAAAACTCTTCTGTCCTGGACAAGTTTATGCCTGACTAGAGGAAGCCTCTGTGCCTCAGTTAAATGGAAGAGTGGCAGCTGTCACCTGTTCCAAAATGCCAGCTCACCTGGCTTCTGGAGGTGCTGCCCAGAGCAAAACCCAGCCACAGAAAGCAGCTAAGGGCAAGGGAGGTGATCATGATTTTTGTGAGGTTTAAAGTGGAAACTGAGGAAGCGTTCCAGAGGAGTGGGAGTGCAGGGTCTCTGTGTCCAGTGGATAATTCTGTATGTGACACAACCCTGCTCATGGATTTTGGGTGGCCCCAGTTTGCTGTTGCTGGTGTAAGGGGCTGTGTGGAAAAGCTGAGACCAGTTATTAAAAACAGGACGACAGAAAAGTGCTCAGGGGGCCTGTCTGGCTTACATAGCACAACTATTGTGCCCTGGCTCCCGTAGGTGCTAATTCTCTCGGCAAACTTAGGAAAATAAAACCCTGAAAAGGCTCATCCATGCTGAGAACAGCCACTTCATTCAGTGGGAGAAGGAAGCTTAGCTCTAGGAACTGAATGCTCAACACTGCAGGCATTGCTGCCTTCCCTGGGCTGTGCAGAGCACCCTGCAGCCAGTGCCTGTGGTGTGAGAGGGATGCTGGAACAAACACAGCACAAGTGCCTGGCCCAGCTCTGTGCAGGACACAAGCCCAACGTGGTCACTTGCTCTTGGAGCGGATAAAAAAGGCCACTCTACCCCAGCAGGATCTGTTTCCTCGTGCAGGACTGCTAAAGTCAAATCCAATGAAAAAGACAGTCTGGCTTAAGGATGCTCTGGAATAAATTCATGTGAGGTGCTAGAGCCTCATCCCTCCCTCAGCCACCTCTCAGGGTCTGTTCTTGCCGGGAATATCGGGAAGGGGCTCAAACAGGGGGATATTTTAGGGTTTGGGGGGCTGAGGCAGTGAGGCTGTGATGGTCTGAGGAAGATGCTGTCCCCGCTCGGGGCCGTGCCCAGGCAGCAGGGAACCATCCGCAGGGCTTCCCACGAGAGGGCAGCATGTGCCCCAGCACAGACAGAATAAACCTCAAAGGAAGCCGGAGGAAATGGGCCATGAATGTGTAAGGTCAGTTGCTGTTATTTACTCGGAGAAGAGCGAGAGGTTCTGGCACTCTGCCTGGCCCCATCACTGGTGACTCAGTTCTTTCTTACACGTGTCAATAATGGACTTCGAACATTTGTCTTTGAAGATGAAATTGTGTGTGCAGTAGTCAGCTGCTGATTTCCTACATCGTTTGGTTGCTCAGCTTGATCCCAGCTTGACTCCTGCCAGTGGCTGGGCGGATGATCCTGCAGTAAATTGTACCCAAGGTAAGGCAGAAACACCCCAGAGTGCTGTGTGCCTCATCATTCCTCTCTCCCGGGGCAGCTGCCTTCCTTTTGGGGCCCAGTGTGAGCTCCAGTGTCCTTCAGTTGCCCAGACTTGGAGGCATGTAACCAAATCACAACATGGCAAACACAACCTCTGTGTTAGGAGAGCCACATTGAAGCCCTGTTGATGATTCTGTACGTGAGCAAATATTAGCCCTGAGTATTCAGTAACATTTCTGACTAAATCTTACCCGGCAGGAGCTGCTGCAGCTCTGCATGGGCTGTGGCAGGAGGGGACAACGGGAGCTCACTTATGCTGGAGGCACTTGAGAGTCTTGACTTCATAGAATAAACACAAGGGCTCCACGGAGGTGAGAGATCCTGTGTTTGAATAACACTGTGGTGACCCTCTCTCTAATGCTGATGTAAATAATATTTTTATCTTAAATGGGTACTGTAAATATCTTGGGTTCAGATCTGGATTTATCTCCAAGTTCCAAAATAAAGGTATTTTGATGTATTCCATGAACTAAGGATTTGAGTGTTTTAAATGCCAAAAATTATATATCTTTAACTTATAGCATTCAGACCCTGAGTTCATTAAATATTAAGTCTGTTGTGAAACCAGATCAATTTCAGACTCGATGTACAAGACAAGCTACCCCCTTCTCTTCTCCTCTGAAGGAAAGGTGCAAAGCTGTCCTAGATCCAAGCTCCATAAGAAGGTGGAAATATTTGTCAAATGAAATCCTTCTATGAATACTCCTTTAACTGGTAGTGGCAGAAAGGGTTCACAGTCAGTCTTTTAAAGAGCATAGTAAGAATGTTGTTCCTAAGTGAATCCCACATTGGCATGAGTTGAAATAAGCACCTGTTCTTGGGGCTTTTGCAAAAGAGCTGGGAAATTCCAGTTTTGTTCAGCTCACTTGCTTACTGCATCACTGGAGTTTGTTATTTTTTGCCACAATCACCTGGTAAACTGGGTAAGCCACAGAGGAACCCTTCAAAAGGCAGTTCTGTTTCTGAGCTGACCTGAATTCATCCTGTTCCAGAGACAGAGCGATCTTACTTTTTTTTTTTTTTTTTTTTTTTTTTTTTTTTTTTTTTTTTTTTTGGCAAGGTTTTAAACTATGTTCTGAGATTTGTCTTCTCCAATGAGGTAAATTCCACAGAGTTTTTGAGGAGTTCCCCCTCCCTCTCCCCAAGTACTGCTATTTAGGAATCACACCACTCCAAAGCATCTGGAATGAGAAATGCCTCTGCAGCAGATTTCTACTTGGCCAGAGAGTTCTTTGGCTAGAAAGCCAGAAAAAACAGAAGGCTTTTTAAAGAGTTTGCACAACTCCTTTCAGAACTAAGAGTTCCCCCCTGTGGCAGGGAGCTTTCAGACACCTGTGCCAGCCCTAAACTTGTCACCCAACGTCAGGAAATGTAGAAGACCCTTTCTGCTGCATAAGCTGCCTGACTTTCCTGATCCTGCTCGGGCTGCCTTGGTTTGTTCTCATTCCCAACTCAAGTTTCAGCAATTGCTTCACTCCTGTCGATGTGTGCAGAGGGCAGAGCACTGAGTCTGTGGCCTCACACACTCCACAGCTTCCATCTTTTATCCTGCAGCCAGTGTGCATTTCACACTGATGAAGACATGGGGTTATGGAAAAGAAAAACTTGGATACTATCACCTTGGCTAACAGGACCCCAGTGGAAAATGATTGTGATGTATCCTTCTCCTGGTCCACCGTGGGCATCTGCTCATGGCACCGGTTGTTTCTGCGAATGATTGATTGGTTTGAGAAGAAAGTAAAAGGGAGAAAATGGCAACCAGTGTTCCATGCTTACAACAATCAAGGGGTAATTATTAAAAACTTCTTGCTGCCAAGTTTAGGTTAGGGAACTACTTTCGTGAATGCAGCTAGGCACAGATGTCATTGCGAGCACCAAGTATCCTCACTGTATCTCCACTAAATGTGGCCAGCTGCCTAATGATTAATTAGCCACACAGATGTAAAAGCAAACACAGATGTCCCAAGTATCCAAGGGAAATGTATGCCTATTGCACATGACTTTGTGTGCATACTGATATTTCATGTACTAATGAGCTACTTTTCAGCATGCTGGGAAGGAGAAATTTTGTAATTCACATTCACAAAAGCATTTAAGGAGGTTCTTAAGTGAGTTGGTGAATAGAAGTGGATTGTTGTATTGGAGTATTTAGACCAAGACTGGACTTCTTTGTATCCAGATATCACTGGCTGCTAGCATGGCTGGGCTTTGTCCCCGAGTGCTGAGCACAGCCTTTGTCCCTTAGGCAGAAGAAAGGCCAAAAATTACTAGTGGGACAAGAAAAATATGGGTGAAAACAATAGCGCATCTGTTGGAAAAAACCTGGGTTCTGTTCCTGCCCCTGCAGTGGCTGTTTCTCTGTGTCTCTAGTTAGGTGGCATTAGTCCAGTGGCTAATGACAGTGAGAGCATCCTGCAGCTCCCTGGACGTGGGGAGCCCACAATCCCTCTGTTAGGGACAGCTGGGAACTATTTCAAGTAGAAAACAGGAGCAGGCTCAGCAAGATTCTGCCTGTGGGGTGGTTGCTGTTCAGAGGGCTGGGTGCCACCTCTGGTTTTTGCAGCTTCTTGTCAAGCTCTGCTTTGTCCAGGTGCTCTGAGCCGGGTCTGGGCAGAGACACTGGATGCAGCAATTCCACAACAGCTCTAGGATGAACCAGGAAATCCAAGTCCCATTCCTTGACCCTACCTGTGATACTTTTCCCTGCAGAACCCAGCGGTGAGCCTGAGTCTCCTGTGTCTCCTGCCCTCTCCTACCCCTCAGAGCCAGCATCTCAGCCCACCAGCCCCTGCTTTTCCAGAGCTGTAGGCTCCCGGTTATTTCTTAGCAGCTCCTGCTGGACTGACACAGAACCTGATGGGAAGAAGAGCAGCGCCCTCTTCCTCCTGGCTTTCAGAGCTCACAAATCCCGAGCAGCATTCCAGCGTGTCCTGCCTTGCTCCTCCTTGCTCTCCAGATGTCAGGCTTCTGGAAAGTTAGAAAGGAGTGAGAAAACTGTGTTTGTGTAGTGTGAAGTGACTCGCCCTGGTTTAGCCTTAACAAGATCCCTCCTATATATTTAATGACCTGAATGTAAAATTTATGGCTTGGAATGGCCCAGCAGCCAAGGAAGCCTTTAGCACACAAGCTGCCTTTTGCAGGACAGGAGAAGTGAAATCCCCCGAGGTTTGGGAAGTCTGAGTGATGTAGTTATGGTTGGCACTTCGAATATATGTGTAGACTACTTCAAAACAAATATTTGAAGTTCAACTCTAACATACATCTGGGAGGGTGAGAACTAACATGTATTAATGCTCCTTTAAATTAATAATTTTGAGAATTTTACACTGAAATAATTTTGCTGTTGCACATGATAAACAGAGGTTGGTGTGGGTACATGCTGGAGAGAAACTTCACCTGCCCTCTGTGCACATCGTTTCCTCCTGGTTTGAAGAAAACCAGCCCTTCTCGTGTTTCAGCCTTTTTAAAGAAGGGAAAGGAAAGGTAAGAGCTCTTGCAAGACTTGCCATTTTAATCTCTTGTTATGACATGTGCAGCTTTTGTGTTGCTGAAACTCTCATTCACCTGTTGCCTCTGTGTATGAAGAGAACCAGACAGATAAATTCATTTCAGTCTCCCGGGGGAAGCCATGCAATGTCTGATTCCTCTCCCAGTGTCATCTCTGCCTTCGTGCTTGATGTCACCAGCTCAGGCACTGCACAGAACATGCACAGGGGAAGAGGCTGGAGTTGCACCCCGGATAAATACGGAGAGATGCCCTGGGAATTGTTGTCTCCATGAAAAGCCTGTGATGGGGCCCAGATCCCAGCCCAGGAGCTCCTTTCCTTGGTCAGCACTGGAAACACAGATGGTGAGTGTGGAGTTACTGGACAAAACGGGCAACATTTCTCAGGAATCTCAGCTTGACTCTGCTTTTGTATGTTAGAGGAATTCTCCAGCTCTATCCACAGTCTTTGTCTTGCTACAAATGGTAATTAAGTAGCTCAGTAAATCCAACATTTTTAGGAAAGACTGGTTTATAAGTCTCCAAATTATTCCAGTTATTTTCCTGCATGTGTTAGAACTGACCCTTATTAATGCACTGATGGACAGAAAGTTTATTTTAATGCATCAATATTATTGTGACTTCATTTTCTTAAGCTCTTCATGGTCTTTTATGTGGAAATGGATTCTCTAAAATTTTCTCTTTGTGCTGAGTAAATTATTCCTTTTGGACCTACTGCCTGCCTCTGTGTCTGTTAAATTATACCACTCTGTCCTTTCTTCAGAGTTTTCTGGGGCATCTCTGCATTTCTTCAGGATATGGCAACCACTAACAAATCACTTCTTTTTAGGGAAAGATGAGAAATCAAAGAAAAGGAGGGGAAGAAAAAAAAAGAAGAGCCGACCCACTTCCTGCGTTGCCTGCTGCTGCTTTCCTCTTCCCCGGGAGAGGAGACGGAACGGGGCTGTGAACCCAAGTCCGCAGCCCCTCTGCCCTCACTCTGATCAGGCTGCAGGTGTGACTGGGGACTGAGCCAGCACAAGCCGCCTGTAAATAGGGGTACAGCCATCACAGGTAAAGCAAATGGCATTTGGAAGGCAGGGCTGCTGAGGCGTGGCTGATAAGCTTATCAAGGTTGAGCATCCTCTCCTCTCCCTCCGAGGGCGCTGCCTTCCCTGTCCCCTGTCCCCAGCTGTGGTGGCAAAGGGCACTTTGGACAGGCCGGGCAAAGCACCGTGTCCCTCTGTTTGCTCTTTGCGGTGGGTTTGGGCGCCGAGGACTTTGCCGGGCCAGCAGAAAAGCTCCCGGGAAGATGCCCGGAGGAGCCAGCCCGTCCTGCAGGGCAGGGCCAGAGCCAGGCTGGAGGGGTTTTCTCCATCACAGCCCTGTGAAACCTCTTTTTGACACCGGATTTTGTACGGAGGTGCAGAGGAACATTCCGTGCTGCTCTGGAGGCAGGAAAGAGCGAGAGAAGTGGTTTTGTCCTTTGGAGCTTTTCTTGAGTAAGGGACAGTGGCTGTACACAGGCTTGACTCCGGTGAATGGATGGGAATTTTTCTGAAATGTGCTCCTATTCCCATTGTATGGGAAGGGGGAGAAATGCCACCAGCTAATCTGTTACAAACAAATGATTTAACCACTTAACCAGCTTAACCCCGGGTTTGAGCTGTCCAAACTGAGCCCCTCCTTCAGTGTGGATGCTGCATAATTTGAGATGATTCACCGCTTCTTCCCCTTTCCTCTTTCTCAGGATTAAATATCAAGAGAGGAATCAGGCTTTTATCTCATTTGTTACTCTTGAGCTTTGAGCAGATTTTCCTCGGAGCTGTTGGCATGAAGCACATTTATAACATAGAGCAGAAGTGAAATTGCAGGGCTCAGATGAAACGCTTGTGTGCTGAATGGAAACACAGGCTGCAGCCTCAGAGTGCAGTGTGAGGGGGCTTTTCATGCTCCACCTGTGCTTGCAGCTTTACTCTTCTTGAAACAAGCCAGAGCTGACTGGGCATCTGTTAATACACTGGGCAGAGTGCTGCTACTCCATGAAGCTTTTATACTAAAAATTCCTTCTTGGTTTCGGTGTCAGCCCTTTTGCTTCCTCCTTGCCTTTGGGAGAGTGTGGATGCAGTCGTATGTCTTTATTTAATCATCTGGAAAAGTGCCAAATAGCTCCCAAGGTGAAAAATAAGGTGCTTTTATCCTCCCAGCCATGGAACAATGGTCCTGTCATGTAATGAGCTGAGTCAGCATGGGGAATAAAAATTATATGCCCCTTTGGACTGTCAGCTGTGTTATCCTTCTGCAGGCTGACACATTCGCTGAGCCGGGCTGGCTCATGTGTTGTGGCCTTTATGTGAGGCTGTGAAATAATGTGCTCGGGTTTTATGGCACTCTGACTCATCATCTGATTTTTTTCCCCTCCTCTCTCCCAGGTCACATGAGAAGGGGCTGAACACACACGGTCTGTCGGTGGCTGCAGAGCTCAGATGTGTAAGACTACCCACAGAGTGTTGCTGTTCTGGAACCAGCCCTGCTCTGTGCCAGCCCCACTCCCCAGGAGCAGGAGCTGCAGGGTGTCAGTGCTGTCTTGGTGAGCAGAGAGTGAGAGCCCAGGCTCTGTTGGTGGGGGACAGCAAAGGAGAATCAGTGTCCCAGCTCTGGAAGGCAGGAAGCGTCCTAAAAGTCTGGCTTGCTTGGCATAAATCCTGGGCTAAGCTCTGCTTTTCTTGTGCTTTGCCTAGCACATCAAAGGTCTCTCTCAGTTTAAAAGGAACCAAAACCATGTGGAGTGTTTATAGATCTGTACTGTCTCTCTGAGGCAGAGCTGCCTTTTTTTCTGCACCTATTCCATGCCAGAAAATACTTGGAAAGCAGAAAGTTCAAGGAAGCACCTGCTGCCCTCACTTGCTGTTGCAGTGAAAGAAACCCAACTGTGCTATGAGTCTTGCTTGGTAAGAAAATTACCTTCTGTAACTATTGATCAGTCTTTATAATATGAAACCCTATTAAGTTTGTTAATGTGCATTAGCTCATATTGTACACTGTGATGGAAAGAGGTATAGGAATTTTACTGGAGATCTTGTTCATGCTGAAGTAAAACAAGTTAAAGGACAGCCCAGCCCCAGAAAAAAGGACTTTGCCTCTTAGAAGCCTAGAACTGCCCAAGAAGAATAAAGGATATTTCTGTACAGCCAAGGTGATGCCAGCATCCTCTAACACATCTCCCAGCTTTGTCTGGGGTCAGAGGTAACTACAGCAGGACTGACTCCAGCAACACCTGGGTCATTGGGCAAGCAGCACAAAAGCTGCAAGACTGTAGATGCTTTGCCAAGTTTTGCTCCGATGAACCATCAGTGGTTTGGGTGTTGATGATTAGTCAAATTGTGTCTTACCTGGACATTGGGTGGGTACACAAACCCTGCGTAAAACCGCATTTAAGGTGCCCCAGTTTGGCTGGGACAACTTTCGTGACAGTTTTCCTGGGCACTGGAGTGGACGGCGATATTCCAGGTTGCTGCTGGCGATGCTGTGATGAAACCAGGGGCACCCCGAGCCCGCCCCGGCCATAAAGTACCCGTGTACCAACACCCCTCAGTCTGTGCGGGGCTGCATCGCCCCAGGGCGCTGGGCAGTGTCACACTTCAGCTCCACACCCGGGGCGATCCCGCTGAGCCCGCCGGGGCTGCGGGCAGCTCTGGAAGAGCCGTGCCGGTTCTCGGGGGCTCTCCTCTGCCCCTGAGCGCTTTGAGGACAGCGGCACGCCCGCGGGCAGCCTCGCTGTGCGGACAGGCGGCCGGGAGGATGGGTTATCCCCCGGGAGCAGGCTGGGGTGCCGCGGTGTGCCCGGCCCCTCGGGCACAGGTACCTCCCCACGTCACCGGGCTCCGGCTATAAAGCGGCGGAGCGTCCGCGCATCGCCGCTGCCCGAGACGCGCATCTCCGAGCGGACAGAGCCACCGGCGGGCGGAGAGATGTTTTATTCGGGCATCCTGACGGAGCCGAGCAGGAAAGAAGTGGAGATAAGGGAAGCGGCGTCTCTCCGCCAGCAGAGGAGGATGAAGCAGGCGGTTCAGTTTATTCACAAGGATTCTGCGGATCTCCTCCCTCTGGACGGGCTGAAGAAGCTGGGCACTTCGAAAGATACTGTAAGGCTCGGTGGGGTTTGTTGGAAGGAAGCTGAAGAAGCTGGTAGGGCAGTGTCTATTCCTTTCTTCACGCTGTTTTTCTGTTAGGAGAACTTGGTTGCGTGTGGAAACTGATTGTAAAAAATGGGACTTCTGTATGTAAAAGGAAGGGAGTGGAAATATAATGGTAGTTATAATCACAGTTGTTTTCTTTTAGTAAGTACTCCTAGATATCTGACAGTCAGAATTAATAACATCTATTTTTAAGTATTTATTTATTTATTTATTTATTTATTTACTTTTGCATGAAAATGGCATTCTGTTTGCAGTAAAAAATTCCTCTCTGGGTCAGAGTAAGTTAAAATGGCTTCATACAATGCATATGTACACACATGTTGGCATGTGATCTACATAGACACACAACACACAATCATAAAGATTCAGTATAGTCACTGGTATTTCAGAATATAAAACTGTCAAGATCATGCTTCAATAAAGGCTAATGCATATATGGGGTTTTTTTAACCAAAGAGACATAATTTTAGGTTAAAAATATTTATGTATACAGCGATCTATGTGATCCTGTACTTGGTATTATTCACCATGTCTGGGGGCTGGAGAGCATCTCTAAATGCTGAACAAATGTTTCAGCTTTCTCTGCTGAGAAAGGATACTTCAATGTAACATCAAAAGTTCTGACATGAGGAGAGAAATTTAGAAAACACAGCTACCAGGGAAAGCTTTAGGTTTTTTGCCCCAGCGTTGAAAAGGTCTTGCACCTCATAAAACAATATTTGTTTTATTTCAGTGCTTGATATGGATTTTATTGGGAACCAAAGCCAATCTTTTTATTTTTAGTGTTTTGTTCTGTCAGAGCCCTCCTGCTCAGCTGGGTTAGGCTTGGCTGTGCCTGCCTGAGACAAGTGGAGTGAGCTGGCTGTTCTCTGCAGTGCACGTGGAGGTGATTTTTGGATATCCCAATTTAGATATCCCAATGTTTTGCAGTTGTAAGAGGTGAAGCTCCTGCCCAGAGAAAGGCTCAGAAGGAGCCTTTCCTGGTCACCACTGAATTGCAGCTCTCCAGCAGAGAGTTGAAATGCTTTTCAGGGAGGGATGGCATCATTATTATTATTATTATTATTATTATTATTATTATCATCAGAGTCTAAATGGTATTCTGTGGCTCTGTGACCCCCAGTGAGCGGGACTGAATCCCTGATGTGGGTTCTGCTCTGCCCAGATGAGAATCAACAGGTAGCAGGAGCCAGGGGCACTGAGCACTGAAGTCCTTTGCCCTGCACAGAGAGGACCAGGTTTTGCTCCTTGACACCTCCTTGGACACAGAAATGTCACTCGAGGTGTCCTCCCTGCTCCTGTGCCACAGCTGCAGCATCACCCTGCTGCACCCACAGCCCCAGCAAGGAGGCTCTGCATGGGGGCCTCTCCAGGGATGTGCCAAAGCTCTGGGGAGGGCCACAGCTCCCAATCCCCTCCAAAACTGGATCAAAGGTGTAATGTGGCAGAGGTGAGATGCCCATCTGGCTACTATGGCTGGGGTGAAAACCCAGCTGGTGTGGGCCACCCCACTGCAAAATTCTGCTTGTTCCCATGCCACAGTAAGGGGTGATGACACAGTGGGCACGTGTGGCCAGGGCTCCCTTGGCCACAGCCTCCTGCCCCATGGGGTGTGCAGGGGGTCCCCAAAGTGACAGCGCTGGCACATGCTCAGGCTCGTTCCCACAGCCCCAGAGACGATCCCGTGAATTTCGGAGGTGTGTCCGTGGGTGGTGTAGCAGTGAAGCAATGCTCACACAGCCAGGGTGGCAAAGGGCATTGCTGGGAGAGGACACACTGTGTGACCCCACTGCTGCGGCTGCCTGGATGTCACAAGCGTTGTCCCCAGGAGGATTGGGAGATTGTGCATCTCTGAGACTGGAGACCCTCCAAAATGTGGAGGTGGCGTGACCCCAGATTGAGATGCCCAGAGGGATGGAGCTGCACGATCAGGAGGCCCAGAGCACCAGAGGTCTTGGCCCGAGGCGTTTGCATGTCTTCCTTGTGAATAATGGTGGATTTCCTGACAAAGCAGCACGTTTCTGCGCCTGCAGCTGCGGTGACGCGTGTGGAGGGGCTTCTGACGTGCCCGGCGTTATTAACGCAGGGTTTCCCGCCGGGGTTCTCCGGCAGCCTTGGCAGCAGCAGAGACGAGGGAACAGCTCCTCAGGGATGGCGACAGGTGGTGAGAACAGATCCTGTCTGTCACTGTGGCAGCTGGCAGCCAGCTTTCCAGTTTTGGGGAGAAATCCCCGTGCTTTCGGCCGTGGTGTGAAGGGGTGCTGTGCGCAGCGAAGCAGCAGCAGGTCAGCAGGGTGGGTGTGCTGGCATCCCCTGCTCTGTGTGCCATTACTCAGCTCCTGAAGCAGCTCTCCCGGTGGTGCTGTGCACAGACAGCTTTGATAAATACTTGTTGTAACCATCCGTTTCAATGCTCTCGTCGTTTCCAGCGAATTACTCTGGCTCAGACCGAACTCCAGCTCCTCTCTCCCTTTATGTGCTCCACCTTGTCCAGTAGGAGACCAAGCTATAGCAAAGCATACACTGGATTTGGCAAATGTCAGGCTGCATGTAGAGAACAGAAATGGCTTTGTTTTGATGCCTCTTCTCTCTATTAGCCTCTTTCCTGAAGCCCAAAGAACTGGCATGAGATAGTCTTGAGCTGGGGTGTCAGCTTCCCGTCAGGGTAACCACGGCTCCCTTCCCAACCTGGACAGGGCTGGCTCTTGCAGCTCCTCCTGGTGCTCTGACACTTGGCCCTTGCCCCCAGAGCCACCAGTTCGGAGCAGCTCTGTCTGGAGCAGTCCCGCATCATTTGACAACGTGGGAAACAGAGTTATAAATAGTAACAGAAGCGGCAACTGCAACAAAAGCATTTCCCGTTTCCATCATGCCCTCAGGCCTCCCCTGGGTGCCCTGCGGCCCCAGGTTCCCATGGCTGGTGCAGCCGTGGATGGTGCACAGTTCCTGCTGTGAACGCCCCGAGCCTGGTGTGTCCTGTGTGAAATGCAAGAAGCTCTGATGCTGTGTGCACTGCCTTGCCCCGAGAGCTGGCTGCTGCCTGGGCACATGGCGGGGCAGGGGACAGCTCTGCCCCACCTCACCGCCCTAAGACACGGGCTGGCTGCACAGGATGCTGCTAGAACACGTCAATTTGGATGAAGGATGGGAACAAGAAAGAGAAATTGATTATTTTTTGGGATTAGCTCTGTCGATGCATTGAAACCCCTTTTTTCCCCCCTACTGTCTAGGTACAGAAGAGAGGGCAAGCCTCCTGAGATGGGTTTGTGGAGGAGAGGAGCTGGTGTCTTCCCTGACCTTCATTTCCTCCTGAGTGAAACTGTTGATGGGTCTTGTTATCCCAGATCTAGAAGCCAAACAGAGGGAAACCTGCCAGAGGAATGAATAGTGCAAGCTGCAGCAATGCACTTGCTTATAAATCAGAGAGGAATAAAGCTGGGCAGAATTATTCCTACTTTTGACAGTGGTAAATCAGGTCAGCAATAGTTGGTGTCTCCACTCACTCCTTTAGGTTTTCACTGTGATGTTTTAAGGGGATCATAGGTTTTTGCAGATCTTGGGGTTGGAAATGGACATATCTTATGAAAAAAAATCCTGATTTGTAGTTATATAGTGCTGATTGATACAAGGAAAACTTATTCTTTCACTGTCACAATGAAATGTAACAGTCTGTATTTTTATAAAACTTTCAAGAGTTTTTTGCAATGCAAAGGACTATTGTACCAAGTAATCTGTGTTCCCCCAAACACTGCCAGGCCCACACTGGAGGGAGAACACAGCTACCTTCCCCACTGCTGTCAGGAGGCGGTTTTCCTCTTGTCCCCCCCTCCCAGACACGTTCTGCTTGCAGTTTGCCAGCAAAAATATGCATTTGCAAATGTCCCCTGGCACATAATCCATTTACCCAGTACGTATCCATCACTTGAGTCATCTCCGTGACTAACATCCCTCACTCTGTTGCACACAAGAGTCAAGGGAAATCCAAGTTAAAGCAAACTAATTAATAGCCTGAGACAGGATGGTGCTGCAGGGAGCTTTTCCAGCCCCCTCTTGTCAGATAATTTCTGTATTGGAGCACAACACAAGGAATATTTGTTTCCCCCAGAGGCAGGATTTGCTGTGGTTTTCAGAAGGGCAAGTGTCAACAAAAGACAGTCCCATTTGTGCTGGTAACTTGTGTCTGCTGAGTGATCGATTTTTTTCCTTTTGGTGATGGATCCCATACAAGATTCCTAAAAACCAGGGCTTGAGAAAACCCATGTAGGCTACTGATTAACAATCCAGGGAGGAACTTGTAGTTAAAAAAAATATTAGGTTGGATTCGATGGTAGAAGACAGTTAAAATAGCAATGAGGAGTGTGTTGGAGATTGAGAACAGGCAGATCAGAAGAGTGTCCTGGATGATTCCATTCAGAAATATCTCTTGCCTGAGTGGGGCTGGGCACAAGGAGGTGATGTGACAGGCTGTCTTCTCGCCAGCTGGGTGAACTTCATCCATTTACTTCTACACTCCCCCATCCCTTCTTTTGTTGTTTTAAAATGATGTGAAGAATTTGTGTTCTGGCTGCGTTCCTGAGCTGCAGTCAAACATAAAGGGTGAAAAGGACATTCCATCCACTGTCAGAAAGCCCTGGCTTTGCATTTTTTCTGGAGAGGAGCACCAGAGGTGATCACAGTGCTGACTGTGCACCCACAGCTCCTGCCTCACACAAGGGAGCCCACGCTTCCAAAGTGATCTGCTTGTCCCTCTACACGAGGCACAGTACCAGTGCAGCCAGTTTGCTTGCCTTTCATCCAGTCAAGTAACACTGGTTTCTGCTGTTTGGCCTCACTGGGAAGGCAGCACAATGTCAGATCCGATTCCTCCCCGTCAGGAGTTACTGCTTACACACAGGATGTGCTCTGTAGAGGGTTGGTCAGACGCAGCACCTGCAGCCCAAAGCGGCCATGGGATTTTATTCCAAGTAGCAGAGATCAGAGCAGTGGAAAGGGGGGATGGAAGGAACTGACCTGTCCCAGTGACCACTGGTGCTGGCTGCAGCTGCCCCATCCCGTCGGTCAGGTCCAGCTCCGCTGCCCGCATTGTGCCCACAGTGGGATCTGAAGCGCCAGCGTGGCTGCAGTTATTTTAGGATGATGCCAGGTTGCATCAGACTTCTGTAAGTGGTGTTATTTAACATGCTGTGCACAAGGGTGGGCCCTGGCCAACTTGGGGAGCCATGGCCCGAGGTTTTCAAAGTTCTCCTGACTCTGATATTCCCTCGGGATGAGGAGGTCTGCTGGTTCAGATGTCTCTGCGGACACACAGCCGCGTTTAACCCGAATGCAAAAATTCAGGAATAAGCCAGTAAAAATGTCTCACCATGGAAAAATTAAAATCAGAAGGAAAGGCATTAATGGGGGTGGCAGATTAGCTGGGCAGAGAAATGAGCAGATAATCAGGCAGAGTCATTTCACCTCCAGCAGAGTGTGTGCATCCATCTGCGATGAACATTAAACATAAAAAGGCTTTTGGGAAAGAGGTTGGAGGAGGTCTTGAGAGGCAACGTGCTTCTCCCAGAGCAAATGGAAATGACAGAGAAAGAGAGAAGTGTTGGGAATTCTGGGAGAATACCTACCTGCCTCAGTCCAGGAAGGATTGGTCTCATTTAGCCACCCTTAGCAGATAAATAAAAGTATAGGGGAAAGAGGCACAGAGGGAACTTTTTGATATTTTTCATACTTAGCTGGTGAATGTCATTGGAAAGGTGATTTGTTACATCCTAACTTTTCACATCACTACAGAATTCCCTTCATCAAGAGATGAAGGCAGTTATGGGTGAAACACCAGCTTGAAAAGGCTGGACTTGTTTCGATTCCTACAGGCAATCAAACCTTGAATTTGAGTTTGGTGAAAGAAAGGCATCCCTCTGAGATCTCAAGGGTTAATAGTTTGAAAACAAAGTTCTTTTTGCAAAACAAAGTTCTTTTTAGTCAAAGACAGTTAAGCCAGAACTAGCTAGGCAGAATACCTGTAGTCTGAGAGCTGGGGATGGTGAGACTTTAGGGCCTCCCTGCTGTTTGAGCAGCACTGGCCCATGGCACCACAGGCAGTCTGGTGACACAGGCCACTGTGTGGCCTTCCTCTGACTTCACCCTGCTCTTCTGTGTTCTGTCTTAAAGCAACCACACAACATCCTGCAGAAGCGCCTGATGGAGACAAATTTATCCAAGTTCCGAGGCAGCCGAGGCAGCTGGGCTCCGAAGGGTGATCTCTCCTCACAGACCAACAAGCTGAACCAAACCAAACAGGACAGCTCAGGGAAAACAGAAGATGAAGAGCTCATAGTGGTGAGCTGCCAGGTAAGAGTCCCTCCACAGCCTTCTGTAGGGTTTTTTTTTTTTGCTGCAGATTTTATTTCCAGCAGTCTCAGGCTGTGCTCTCATTCTCCGTGTTTCCCAGTCAGGTTTGTGCTCCCATGGGACTGTCCCAGCTGTGGGGATACACTCCCTCTGCAGCTCCAGGCTGCTGTGGCAGAGATGCCCATATGGGAATCACAGAGAAAACTGGTCTTCTAGTTTTGGGTATCTTCCCTTATACATCAGGGTGGAGGGGATGGCTAAGCTGGGGCAGCATGCTGGAGTGAAATTATCCATGGCAAATCCCTGTGCTCACAGCCTGTTTCTTTTCCTCAAGTGCCATCTCTATTTCCTTTGTCCAAGGTTAATTTCACATTTCTCTTCTTTAGCCCCACACTCATTTGTATTTCCCACTCCCCACAGTATTCCCTCCTGCCTGGGGCTGCCCCATCTGCTCTCTGCAGGTGCAAATGAGCCAGAAAGAGCTCAGGACCCTCCATGCACCTGAGCGTGCAGGGGAGCAGGGATGAGCTGGCATGAGGAGAGTTCATGGGCAGCAGAGCTCCTGGACACTCTGGTCCTCATCCTGCATCCCACACATTGTTTCCCATCTCTTCTTGCTCTTGCAGTGTGCAGGGAAGGAGCTGAAGGCTGTGGTGGACACCGGCTCGCAGCACAACCTCATGTCTTCTGCCTGCCTGGACAGGCTAGGGTAAATATCCAGCTGGATTTCTGTTCTGCAGGAGCATGGCACCTGGCAGCACAGGCAGTGTCCTGGGGCTTTGCTCATGTCACTGATGGTCGTTCTAGAAGGGAGTGCTTTGAGACTGGCCAAGCCCAGACCCTGCTGTTACAACCAAATCCTGTCCCAATTTAAAGGGCAGGGAGATGGAATAGAAAACCACTGATGCCACCCTATTCACCTCTGAGGGAATCCTTCGGAGGGTTGGATGCATTTGTATTATTGTACTGCCCGCCTGTCCCTAAGTGCCCCATGGAACAGCTGAACCTTCCCCAGCCTTCTGTGTCCCCAGGGCAGGCGTGGGGCTGCAGCCCAGCTCTGCAGGCTCCGTGACAGGGCAGGGAGCAGGCTGCTGGACACGTCCCCAGACAGTGGCTGAGGCACTGCTGGCCCAGCACACAGTGTAAAGAAGCTGTGTGCATGCATGTTCTCAGAACGGGGTGTCTGATGCTGCTCCCAGTTACAGATTTCTCCTGATTAAAGGAAAAGGAAATGTATTTATGGATTCTTAGAGAGGTGACTGACAGCCATTTGCAGCAAAACTCTCTTTCATCTCTGAGGAGCAGGAATAGGCATCAGCTCACAGGATATCAGGAAGTTTTTGGCACTTTATTCCCATGGAGTCATTGCTTTTTGCAGCTAACTTGCAGTAATTATGAAAAAAAAAAAAAAGAAAATTGCACCTGCTCACTGAGCACTACTGCACAGCCCCGAATGAATGGTGCCTGTTCCCATCCTAATATTAACTACTTCTTTGCATAATTAGTTCTGAGTGACAGGAAGGTGGCTGTGCTTACTACAACCATGTCACAGTCTGTGGAGCAGCTCAGCCAAGCTCAGGACGGCCACACGATGGCATTTGGAGGGATTTCATGCTCTGGGACAGTTCCTCTGCTCCCTGTGTTTCTTCTGTGCGCCCAGTGCCGTTCTTGCAGCACTGGTCTGCTGCAGCAGCCCTGTCCTTCAAAGAGCACTGAAAAAAGAGGTCAGAGCCTGTTTCTGCTGCCCAGATCTCAGGGGATTCAGTGCCTTAAAGCAGCACTTGTGTGTCTGATGCTTAGGCTCAATTCCTCCCTTCTTTTTCAAAAAAATTCCTGTGTCTTGTCACGATGCCAGTCACTCTCTCCCCCTCACACTGAGGAAAGCAGCAGAGTAGGCTCACGGGTTGGCAGCATGAGAAATCCCCTGTGGAGCTGTAGGAGGTGCAGGAGGTGGCCAAGGAACTCATAAAATTCTGATCGATGTGTTCTTACTGATTTTTAAGGTCAGACTCCAAGAAAGCAGAAGAGGAGTTCCAGCTCCTTTCCCCTGCTACCCCTCACAGTCCTTGCACCTGTGTTAAATGGTGTGGGCAATGCTCAGTCCTGGAGCCTCTGAGGGGACTGGCCCCCAGGACAGATGGACAGGCAGACACACACACACACACTTGCACTGCTGCAATGCAGCTCAGCAGAAAGGTACCTCAAATAGCTGAAAACTGATATGGCTTTTATCCGAGAGAGAGAGACATCCATTAGGTTCTTGTTCAGTTTAAAAGAGAAACTGAAGCTAAATAATTAATTATTATTGTCAGACTGGTTCAAAGGGTGTAGATAGAAGCTGTACCTCAGGCATTTCTGACATCCTTTTTTTCTTTTCTTTGGGCTGAATGTGATTGATCTGTCCCCATTTCCTCTGAACAAACGCAGCAGCAGCACCTAGCAGACTAAAACACAGATTGGGCCACCCTGGATGTGAGCCATGTTTAGCATGGAGAAGAGGACACTCAGGGGGCACCTTGTTACTCTCTACAAATGCGTGAAAGGAGGATTGAGTGAGGTAACGAGCGACAGGACCAGAGGAAATGGTCTTAGGTTCTGCCACGCGAGGTTTATTTTGGGTATCAGGAAAAATTTCTTCGCTGAAATTTTGGTGGTCAGGCCTTGGAACAAGCTGCTTAGAGAAGTGGTGTCATCACCATGCCCAGAAGTGTTTGAAATACGTGTGAGTGTGGCATCTGGGGACACAGTTTAGTGGTGACCTTGGCAGTGCTGGGTTAACAGCTGGACCTGATGCTCTCAGAGGTCTGTTCCAGCCTCAGCCTTTCTGTGATTCCACAGGGACACACTGTCAGCTCCACTCGTGGAAGCTGGAGTGAACTGACCCTTCCTTACACCCACACTGCATTAGAAGCAATTTTGTATTCCCCAGGCCTCGAGAAATGGGAAAAGATTCCTGTGGTAAAGCCCAAGATGCAGTAGAGAGCTGCGCTGGTGCAGCCCCAGGGCTGCACTGTGGGTCATGCTGTGGTCTGATGTGCCTGTGGGCTGCTGGCTGCCTGCAGAGCACCACAGAGAGCCTGCCAGGGAAACAGCTTTCCAAAAACAGCGTGGTAAATGGGCAAGCTAAGAGCTCTTCAGGTATAAGCACCTTCCAAACACTGTTTGCTCCTTGCTGGAACAGACAAGCCATGGCCATTTGACGTTAGGAGTGTTTCCAATGCCCACAGGTTAAAGGAGCATCTCAAAGCACTCCCTGCCGAAGATGAGCTGGTTTCATTGCCAAACAAGGTGAAAGCCATTGGCCAGATCGAGTGTCTGTCCCTCACAGTGGGAGCGGTCCCCGTGGAGTGCGCTGCCCTCGTCGTGGGTGAGTGTACAACCCCCTGGTCCTCCACTCTGGGCTGGGTCTACTTCCTCTTTCCCCAGCAGGACAAACAAAGCTTTAGCAAGATGTTAAAATTAAAATAGAAGAAATTCTTGTTTGGCCCCCCAGAGGGAAGGGGTTGAAGAAGCTTGGCTTTGCCATGCTGATGGAGCCACCACTGCACCTCCCTGCAGGCACATCCACCTGCCCTCCTGCCCTCCTGTGCCCTCCTGTGCCCTCCTGCTCTCCCCTGGAGTCAGTCCCTTCATAAACAGGGTTTTGTTTAGCAGAGTAACCACAAAGGAAGGACGGAGTCACTGACAAAAAGCCCAGGAGGGCATTTTGAATGTATAAATCTGAATTGTCCTGGTTTTTTTTTTTCAGAGGACAACGACCAACCCTTTTCCTTTGGGCTGCAGACACTGAAGTCTCTGAAGGTAGGAGTTTTCCAGCAGGATGCTTACTTGTGCTGATGGTGGAGCTGGGACTACTCTAATTTGTACTTTTCCCTCTTACCTAAAGACATTTATTCTCTACAGTGTGTCATAAACATGGAGAAGCACCACCTGGTCCTGGGGCAGATGGACAGGGAAGAAATCCCGTTCGTGGGCATTGACAGTGCTGAGCCAGGAGAGCAGTAAGTAGTCTGGGGAGGTGAGCAGCTTGTGCATCCCGCAGCCTGCAGGCCGTGCCCCCTGGCAGGGCCACACGGGAGCTGCCAGACCCTTTGCTGGAGGTGAGAGAGGTCAGTGGCCCCGGCAGAAATTGTTTTTATCAGCTCATCAAATTTGGAAAGGGAGTTCCTGGATTTTTCGGCAGCCTTTGTCAGCTTTTACTGCTTTTTTTTTCTAGCAAACATTGTACATCAAAGCGGGTGTCTGACAAGACATGCACAGGGGAATGCCTTAGGAAATGTACTTTTTGGAGGTCACTAAGAAGACTCCTTGAGGCCTGCTTTGACAGTGTTCCCAAACAAATCCTTGCCTGGAAAATATTTATGAAGCAAGGCTGACAAACCCACATGAATGCTTGAGAGAGAGATCCTGTCTGGAGATAATGGTGTTGCCACTGCTCCCCGCATTACCCCAGCAGCCTTCCTGCCAGCTCTTCCTGGTGTCCCAGATTTTTCCAGCCTTATCTCCCTAAAGAAAGATAAATATGTGCTGTACCTCTTCAGTGTGTGTAGCCGTGGTGGCTGGCTCTGCAGACAAGCAGGGCGACCCCCCTCCTCCCAGGCACTGCATCTCTCTTGCTGAGTGCTGTGAATAAGGGATGTATCAGTGGTTCCTGCCTCTGACTCACGAAACCGGCGAGCACCGAGTGCCTGACAGGGGGTTTGCACTTCTCTGGCTTCGCAGGCAGCGCTTGTGGTTGCTCAGCGATGAGCAACCTAAAAACCCCTTCGCTCACTGCTCAAGAAAGTGTGTCTGGTGGATGATGTAGGTCAGCATCTTCTTTAGCTGCCTGTCGCGACCAACCTCGGGGTTTTGGGATGTCCTGCAGCCTCGTGCAGCTCAAACCTGCTGTGCTGGGAACTGCTGAGCTGGGAAGGTGCAGGGGAGAAGGGGAAGGAGCAGGGGAAGGAGCAGGGGAGAAGGGGAAGGAGAAGGAGCAGGGGAGAAGGAGAAGGGGAAGGAGCAGGGGAGAAGGGGAAGGAGAAGGGGAAGGAGCAGGGGAGAAGGAGCAAGGGAAGCAGCAGGGGAGAAGAGGAAGGAGCAGGGGAGAAGGGGAAGGAGAAGGGGAAGGAGCAGGGGAGAAGGAGCAAGGGAAGCAGCAGGGGAGAAGAGGAAGGAGCAGGGGAGAAGGGGAAGGAGCAAGGGAGAAGGAGAAGGAGCACACCTCCTTCAGCTGCTTGTACCGATGGGCATCGGGGAGCGCAGGAGGGAGGTGCGGGCTGCTGCGGGCAGTCAGGATGACAGCGAAGATGCCCCTGCTCTGTGTCCAGGTCCCCTTCCTGCCGTGTGTCCCGGACAGCTGATGGCCCCGGGTGCAGCGTGTGAGGCCAGGGAGGGACAGGTCCAGCACTGTGGCAGGACCACAGGCTGGTTTCCCTGTCTCCTTTGAAACAGAGATGAGAGAAACACAGTCTTGTTCTGTCATCAGTGATAAATTATCTCTTAGTATTGCTTTCAAGGCCAAAATATGCTGCTTTTTTTTTTTTTCTTTCTTTCTTTCTTTCTTTTTTCCTTTCCCCATGAAAAACGCCTGTTCTACTAAATGTCTTTTCCTTCCAGTTTCAGCAGTTTGGAGGCATAAAGAGAAATTGAAATGCCATCCCCACACAAGAGCTCGATATCAAAGAAATCCTGTGCAGCTGTTCCAGATGAAACAGCAACACGCTGCTTTGAAAACATTTATACCAGGCTACAGCTTGAGTAGAGCTAAATGAAATCCTGTTTGTAGCCAGTAATTTAGAGATATTGTCATGTTTATCTATGGGTTTTGAGAAACAAATGTGTGCTTATTTTCTGGACTTTTCTATATAGTGTCCTCTTTATTACAAACAGTTGGGAAAACCTTATGAATTTCTTCTGATGATAAATATACTTTTTATAGTGGCCTCGTATGAGTAATTGTACTTAGCTGTGATTAGAGGCTATCAGAATGAGATTTTTATTAATGATTTTTTCCAGGGGCTAAGCATTTATATTCACTTAATTGATATTGCCACATTCAAATGGCCATTACCAGGAAGTTACTCAGAGTAAAACAACAATGTTAATACCACCAAGGAAATATAGCTCATCCTGTTAGCATAGTATTGTTGCCATGTAATTAGGGATGCAACTGCTGGCTTGATGAGAAAGAGCAATTGCAGAATTATTAATGGGTTACAGGCTTCTCTGCAGTGGTGTGGCAGAAGCACAGGAACAGGGTTTGGGAGGGCTCCCAGGGTGATCTCCCAGCGTGGGGTTGGCACCAGCACTGGGGCTCGAAACCCTCTGAGGAGGGATCCTCTGGGCAAGTCTTGGCTGCCTTCCTATGGGGGTAGTCAGGCAAATCAATCATTTTACCGGGCCAAAAAGCAACAAACAAGCACAGAAGTGTGTTGTGTGGAAAGCAGAAAGTCCTGCCTCTCCCACCAGGACCTGTGCCTATCTCTGCCCACCCGGCACACAGCCTGAAGCCCCTGCAGCACCCATGCAGGTTATTGACCCCAGCTGCACTTCAGTGCTGCTGCCAGAAATGCCATATTTTTTATACCTGTCTACAAATTGCTTGGCTTCTTAAGTATAACCCTCAGGGGAGGTGGGAGTTTTTGCCAGGACAAGCATTTCGTTTGGTGCCACTGTCCTGGAGCAGCAGGATTGCTGCTTCCCGTGCCACCCAGTATTCCCTGGGGAAGCCTGGCCTCGCACAAACGCAGCTTTTCATGTTTTCAGAACCTAATGGGAATTGAGTGCTGTCATCAGCCGAAGAGGCATCTTTAAAATTCAGAATAGTTTCCCTGTGATGTTGTGCATCTGCTGATGGCCAGTCCTGCTGCAGCTGGACCCTTCAGGGTCCAGGAACAGGAGCTGCTCTGGTAGCTCTGACTCAGCAAAGGCGCTTTGGCCCTGGCATCAGCCTCAGGCACCGATGGCATTCCCATGTTGGAATGGTGGTGCTGGGTGAGAATCAGAAAGTTTTGTCATCTCATGGCCATTGGCAGCCAGGCTTCTGCCAGCTGATCCAGTGTGTGCCCACCTCTGCCATTCCATGCCTGCCGGAGCATCTCAGCTGGAGCTTTACATCCTGCAGTGGTTTTGAACCTCTTTTCAATATTGGGCATATCCAGCAAACCTGAACTATCTGTATTTTGAGCTATTTTCTATCTTGGTGATAAGTTTCAGTGCTTTCTCTACATACAGTATTTTATATAACATAGCTATAAATATAAAAAAATATATATATTTACAGGGTTGGGCTGCCCAGGGTAGTCCCACTGATGTGTTGTAGAAATATTTCACTGAATATGAAATATATTTGATTATTTTATATGCTATGAGTTTGGTATTTTGGTACTTTTTTCTTTCTGTGCATATTACTGTGCTAAATGTCAAATTTAATCTAAATAAAGTTACACCGTTATTGCTGTTTATTTACTTGTATGCTAGATATGATTTTTTGTTGTTGATTTCAGTGCATGATTCTGTTAAGAAAAGGGGTTTGTTTCACACTTAAGTCTGTCGGGGCTCTGCAGTGCTTTTGGAAATGCTGGTGGAAATTGCCATTGAACAGAGGGAGAGCGGAAGTTGGGATGAATTAACCAGGGCAGGCTAAATGGCACACAGCACTCGGGCTAAAAGGTGAGCACTTGGAATCCCAACCTTTGTCACCATGGCTCTGCCTCCCAAGAGAGGTATGAGATCTACGAGATCCTGCTGTTTCCAGGTTTACCCTTTGGAAAGCTGTTTTGGTGTACATGCTGGGTTTAGCTTCTAGGGCAATGCCAGTGCAGGTGGATATGAGAGTCCTCTGTAAAGTCTGGAAAGCTGGGAAAAGAAAGTGGCCAGAACATGAGACGTGAGGCATGAGTACAATAGCTCTGTGACCACAGGCAGAGGTCACGATCTTCCCTAAAGCTTTGAATCTGGGTTTAGGGACTTCCTGTCTCTGCCTGGATGGCCTTTAGGATGCTCCAGCAGTAGCTGAGCTCTGTCTTACTCACGAGAAATTATCCTTTCACCCACTCCAAGTCCCACAGCAACAACCTTTGGTGGAGTGGCAGTACTCCACACCCAGAGAAACTGGCTCTCCTCAATGCTGGGCTGGCATTTTCTCTGAGCGTGGAAAGAAACCAGGCTCCAGCAATAAAATGGAGAAAAAATGAGAAGAATCAATGTACAGGCAAATATAATGTCTCATGCTTCCTGGAGCTGCTATAGGTCTCTAGATTTATTAATTATGCTAGAGAGCAGAGTCCCAGCACAGGCAAATAGAAAATCAATGGGTGAAATTCCATCCCTCCTGCACAGTGGGGCTAGCCCTGGAGCTGGTGAGCCTTCAGAGGTGGCTCCTGTGAACAGGATAACACAGGGCAGCTGCTCTAAGAGACAGAAACTCAGTCTAGAGGGATTATAGAATAGGGAAGTAATATCAGATCTCTGTGTCAAGCGCTTGTATGGTTACAGGGGTAAATGGTACAGCTGAGTGTTGCAGAGCAGCTCTGCAAGCCCTGGGTGCTTGCCCCTGCTCCTCTCCAGCACAGGTGTGTGCCTGTGCCCCTCTGGAAACCTCTCCCTGGCATGGGTTTGCAGGAAGCCCTTGGAACCAAGGGACCTGCTGCCTCTTGGCAGGTGGTGAGGGCAGAGAAGAGGGCAATGCCTGCAGCCATGTGGGATGAGGAGGACTCAGGAGATAAAGAAACAGCTGTGAGAGGATGGTATGAGAAGCCTCTGGGGTGGGGGAGGGTTTTATTCAGCTGGTTAATGCCACGATGCTGCACACAAACATCTCAGAGGTGAGGGCAAGCACAACCCCCTTCCCAGGCAGCCTCAGGGAAAGTGAGCCAGCTGCTCCTTGGCCAAAGCACTGTTCCTTGGGCTCATGTGGTCAGCAGAGCGTGGTGGGACACAACACCTTTGTTGCCACCAAGACTATGTCTTGTCTTCATTTTGGTCGTGCCTAAAGCTGAGGCAAAGCAGTCAAAGAAGGAGACACTAAACAGAACCCTGGTGAGCCCATTGCAGAGCTTCAAAAGCTGGTGGGACATGCAGGATCTTGATGCTTGGGCCTTGCAGTTAAGATGGCCATGTGGGCAAGGCATCAGCACTTGCCGAAAATTTTAGAGACCTGGAGATCTGGTGGAGAGTGGCTGTCAGGCTCCCCACTTCATTGCAAGTGATGCACCTGAGGGCATGTGGGCAGGCAGCAGAGGAGGAGCACCCTGGGGCTGCAGCGTGGGGCTCACTCCACAACCCCAACTCCTTCTGCCACATTTGCTACTTTATTCCTTCTGGGCTGGCCCCTCTGCAGTGGAAAGTCAGAGGCTATTTCCAGGAGTAGCCCTACAGCCTTCACCCACACGCATTTTGGATCCTGCTGAGATCCACTAACATTTGTTCATCACCTCTACCAGCAGAGCAGCTGATTAGATGAGACCTGCTGGGGTGGCTCTTCACAGTTATCTCCAGGGTAATCTGTAATCTAATAGCTCTCCAGGGAGGTCCTTTTTATGGCCTTTTCTATTGCTGATGATGAAGTGATGCTCAACATGTTGTGAAAACAAATCTAATTCTTATGTCTCAGAAGAAATAACTTGATGACTTATTTCTGTATAAACATATATCTTGGGGCCGCATATCGCTGGGTTTATTTTATGGGATGAACATCAGCTGAGGTCCATCTTGCTTTATCATCTGCTGCTTAATAGATGGAGGTAAAGCGTCAGGTTTCCATTAACTGAAAGTCTGCTCCTTTTCCTAAGCTGAGATTCCTCTTTTTCGTCTTTTCCATGGGCTCTGCACTGCTGGCAGTAGCTCAGCCATGTGCTGGTCTCCTCCTCCTCTGTTACAGACCACATGGCTGGCGGAAGGCTGCAGGCTCTGGAGACGACACTGCAGGTATCAGTGACGGCTTTGCTGCAAAGGCAATTGATTTAATGATTTTGTTACTAGAGTGGTGCTGCAACCACTTCCCCGGGATGAGATTTCATCACTCCCGAAGTGGATACGAAGACAGTCGATAACCTAAAAATATCGGGAGTTTAGGAATAACAGGAAACAGCGGCAGCAGGAGAACTAGCTGGGGAGGGAAGCCGCAGGGACTTTGTCTGCACTTTTTGAGAGCAGTGGGATCGATGCCCGCGGCTCGTGGCTGCCCCCGCAGGAAGATGCGGTTCGATTCTCCAGAACAGCGCCTCGGCTCCCGCAAGGAGAAGTGGAGTAAAGTGATGTGCTCATTGAACCTAGACCCGCCCGCTATCCAGACACAGGTGGGGGATCTGCAGAACGTGGGGAGCTCCTAATGCTGTGTCAGCCCCTGGTGTCTCCACCTGTTCCCCCGCGACGGAGCCAGGGCCAGCACTGACTTACTGCTCACCACCTCACCTCTCCTTCTCAGAGACCAGGAGAAACAACCTCCTCCCTTCAGGGGAGCTGCTGCGGGTGAGGAAACCACTGCCTGACACTCTGAGGAGTCTCTGGGGTTTCATTTCTCCGGGGCTGGCCCAGCCTGCCCACACCCTGTGCTTGGCTCCGGGGCTGTGGCACTGTCCCTGTGCTCTGGCTGGCAGCAGCCCCACGGGTGACACACTGAGCCACTGCCCGGTGGCAGGTGCTCCCACCAAGGCATGGAGCACTAAGAGAGGATTGACAGGAACACTGGGGAGGGAGACCAGGACCCAGCCACCTAAAAACCCTCTCTGCTGGAAGGAGAAGGTATGCAGGGCCAAGTACCTCTGTTACCCGCATCCCAGGGATGCACAGCTGGCCTTGGAATTTTCCAGGTGTTGCCGGCTGGGAAGCATCTCAATGGCAATGCTGGCAAAGGCAGCATTAGAAAAATACTGCATAAGGGAAGGAACAATATTGAGATCTGTGACCTCAGTGAGAAAACCAATATATTTTAAAGTGTTGCTATAAATCTCAGTCCTCTGTTCCTCCACAAACAAGATCACATGGAGCAATCAGGAGAGTGATCAGGCACTTGACAGATGCAAAACATACTGAGTCATGGAGAACAGGGGCAAAGAGAAACTGTGCAACACTAGAAGGCACTGGCTATTAATCTGAAAATAAAAATGTAATAGGGAGTTAATCATCGGTCTTTCCTAGATCACAAATTAAAAAAAAAAAAATTCAAAATCCCTGGATGGAAGACAAAGCACAGGATGAATGAGTTGCAGCCCAGTGACCTGGTTTTACCCAGGCCAGTAGAGATCATGAAAAATGATCAGGGCTTTGCCACCAGCCCTTTTGATTGCTGGTGGGGCAGTAGAAAACCCATAATTGGTCAGAATGTGGCTTGGAGCTGGTGTAACAAAGAAACTGGGCCTCAACAGCGCAGTCATATGAGAATCCAGTGAAGTGGGTCTGCTGTGAGAGGTGCCCTGGGGAGGCTGTTCAGCCTTCTGGTTTGGCAGGCTTAGAGAGGAAATCTGTGGATTTTAAGCTCCTACTCACAGAGAACTTTTCTACTGAAAGCATCGTGATGCTTCTTGGTTTAGACTTCAATGGCATTTTTCAGATTGACTTTTAAGGCTAACAGAAGGGGAAATGGGCTCTTGTTCCTTCAGGAGACGACAGTGTATTTTTAAAAACAAAATATGCATGAGGAATAATTAACTTGGCATTTACAGCTTAGCATTCTCCTGGTTAAATTTGCTCCGAGACCACGTTTGTTGCAAGAAAGCTTCTGCCTGGCATTTCCTTCCTTCCTCCTGCTGCTTCTTCCTCTGCTGTGATATGAAGGTCACAATGTCCTGTTCCAATGTCCCGTTCAGTGACTTCCAATGAAGTAGTGGGTGGAGTGAAGATCCCAGGTTTAGCTGTGAGGGCTGAGACATGTCTCAGTGGGGACATCTCTTTTATGGTTGTTGTTCTAAAAGCTAGAAAGTGCCCTCTTGGTTCACCTGTACCTATACAGACAGCACCTGAGCACAGTGGCAGCTGTAAAAAGCTTCTTGCAGAAAGCTCTAGCACAGTGAATCACAGTAGCTGCACACAGGGAGTTAATAGGATGCTCTCGTTCAAAAATTGTATTAGAAGACACTGATGACAATGAGCCCACATCAGCTGCCCTCCCCACTTCCGCTCTCTGCCATCCCAAATCAAGTTAAGCCCATCTAAATGCACCTCTTACTGCTTTAGGAGAAAAATAGGTCTAGTTTCCTCCTGGGGGTCACAGGTAACTAATTCAGCAGGGGCCAGGCTCAGCAAAGGCACAGCCCTGTCCCTGGCACTGAACTGCCACATTTGCAGTGGGTCAATCCCCAAGGCCCGGCTTCAGGAGAGAAGCTCTCAGGACTCTGCTGGAAGGGATAACAGGCACCAGCCTTAAGACTGATTTGTGGGAGGGCTGAAGGTCTACATCACTATGTGCTCATGTGAAAACACAAACCTCGAGTTCCTTTGACTCTTTTAGATTCTTTTCTCTTGAGTTTTAAGCCTGAAGTGGCACATCTTTGACCAGCAAAATCAGTTACTCACCTTCCCCATAATTCCCACAATACCAAACTATAAATGTAAGTGGTGGTGGGTAAACAACTAGATCCAAAGGGCAAACACAAAACACAGACAAAACATTCAGTTGTTGTAAAGCTCAGAAGCTCTAACCAGGGGTCCAGTGTGTTAAACACAATAAAAATGGAATGGACTCAGTGTCCAGCTTTTGAGGCTGATGAATTAAAATTAGGGGAACTTGGATGAGGGCAAAATTAGGGCAACGAAAAAGAGAGGCAGAATGGCAAAAGGAAGGACATGAGGTTTTAGTAGAATTAACTGTATGCTAAAATAATTCTTAGGAGACTGGTATTAGTAACCAACTCTCCTGACAAGTCCTTTGCATGGAATATGCTGGTTACCCATCACAGCTGCATTTAGGTGTAGAAGCAGCCTGCCTGGGAGCACTGCTCAGACTGGAGTATCTCCAGGTATGTCCCACTCTTTGGGAGGAAAAGCAAGGGTGTGTATTTAGTAGAATCACCTGCATGCATTTATTGACCTCACCAGAGATCCTGGTTGCCCACCACACTAAGCGAAAGGCTGGCCCAAATGGCTTTCAAAGAAAGCTGCCCAACTCTCTCTGAAAAAAGCCCCAAATTTTAATCTTTTAATTGATGTAGCAAATCTCTTTTCTGCCCTTGAGCCGAGAAAAGTGGGTGCTCTTGTCGGGCAGAGAACAACCAGAAGCACATCTCAGAAGCACATGATGTACTGAACTCTCTGGAGACTGCTAATGATGTTTGATTAATTTTCATTATCAGTGTGAGCAAGCTTTGAGCTCTCTCTGCATCTGTCTTATTTAGAGTTGTCTTTTCTTTCTTAGTTAAATAGCAGCTTCTACAGACAGTGATCTAATTGCTCCTCAGCACCTGCTTGAAGCTGTCCAAGTTAAGGATGGACATTGTGTAATTTGCAATACACGTGATTTGGTCTTTAAGGCTCAGATCAAATAAAATGGAATAGCAAATGAGCCAGTAATTGAGTTAAATGGAAGGTACTGTGCAGGCTGATGCTGGGGTCACAGAAATGTTTGGACAACACTAACAATGGAACAAATCAAAATATGTGTGTTGTGGTCACCCAGCAGCAGGATGAACACTCCTCCAGTGGACATCCTGAGTTCAATAATCCATAGAATGCCTTCTGTCTACCAGGGCAACAGGTCTTTGCAGTAGATTTTATTCTGAGCTTTTGCTGTGCTGCAGAACTCTGCAGCCAGGGCCCAGTGAGTTCAGTTGCTGCTGGTGAGGCAAGTGCCCAGGATGGGTTATGTGCTGTCACCTATGGGCCTGTTACCATCCTCAGGTGCAGTGAAGGGAGCCCCTGTCACTTACACCTCACAAAACCTGTCCTGGGCAAGGCCATGGCCATGCCAGGACAGACAACTTCTCAGTCACAGAGCTCTTCATGTGTTGGAAAGGCGAGAACCACATCAGCATTCAGCTGCAAGCTCCTCTCAGTCAGGTAGTCCTGGAGGTGTCCTTTTGTGGGTCCTTTGATGAGTCCCTGTAAGGATCTCAGCCATTTTTTGGTTATCAGGCCTAATTTTGGATCCCTGCTAGCCAGATGAAAACATGCACCCATTGAGGCAAATACTGAGCAATTGGGAGTAGTACAGCCAATGCCACAGACTGAGCTCTGAGTCTACATATAAAAAGCTGAGAATCTGTACAGGAAAAAAAAAGAAAAAGAATATCACCCTGTACCTTGCTATAGCATTACACTGGGCAGGCAGGCAGGAAAACTTATCCTACTTTTGTCCTCTGCCACCCAGCTTCAATGCCTTTAAAACTCATCTTTGTGCTCCATATTTCTCATTTGCTCCTGCTCATTTTGCCTGAAGAACTGTTGGCTTGCCCTTATCAAGCCTCCAGTCTTTGCCCATGGAATGCCAGGAGGCACACAGCTTTTGGAGGACTAGCAGGACAAGGCTCACCCCCAAGAGAAGCAGAGTGTTTTCTCCAGAACATTAGCCCAAGCAACTGTTTGCCATCTACTACACGAAATCAGGAGTTAGTTGAAGTGCTGTTAGATATTAATTCACTTCAGCATAGGAGGAGAAGCAGCACCAATGAAGAAAAGAATGTAGTCCTGGAGCCAACCCACAAGTCATTGCTGATTACATTACCGAGGAGCAGCATGCAGCATGAATGGCAAACCAAGCTCAGCCATTCTCCCCGTGTCTGGGTGGTGGAGAGCTTAATACCTCTGCTCTGACAATCAAAACACCGCTAGTTCAAACAGCTCTTTCCTCCTTGAGAAAAGGCTTTTAGGCAATTGAAGGAAGAGGCGTTGTCTGGGCTGGAAGTCGGAGCCTGGGCGCGCTGTCAGGTGCGGTGAGGCAGGCAGGGGAAGCTGGCAGGAGCTGCTGTGCAGGGTGTTGTCATGGGAACAGAGCAAGTAGGGCAGCGCTGCTCCGCATCCTCCACACAGGCGCTGGCAGCGCGGCACAAAATCGATGCTGTTTGCGGCGCCGGCAGAGCCAGAGCCCGGGTTGTCTCCGGCAGAGAGTGAATCGGGATGAAATGCAAGGGCCAGGATCTCCCTTCGTGCCAAAGTGGTGTCACTCCTCATCTGAGCGGAGGGCTTTACACCGTGTTTGTGCACATTTTGACTGCCTGTGAACCTGGCACCATAATGGTTAATGGCAGCAGACAGAGGGCTGATCTAGGTCAGCAAGTACATCAACATGGTGGGCAAGCTCAGAATATAAAATATTGCCACAGTGTCAATATTTGTGGCCATCTGAAGTATCAGACTCACCTTGCACAATTCTGTCTCTGAATGCTGCTTATGTTCTCTGTGCAGCTCTATGTATGTGGAATTGCTGGAATTTTCTTTGTAAGAAATACTGTGTAGGATACTGTGGTTGCTAGGGACAAACAATGGTAGTGAATGATTTCCTATATAAAGAAGAACACAGAGGTTCCTGCTCTTTCAAGTATTAGGAACATGGATCTGAAAGAAAAAAGAATACTGTTAATGTTGCACCACAGAGACCAGTGTAACTAGAATTAAATGCAAAAGGTAAGAAAAATCTGACAAAGGTTGAAAATGCTAACAGAAAAAAGAGCCAAATGCAATTCATTGCCTCCAAGCTTTCATCTTGCTTTGCCCAGGTCTGCTGGCAAAGTAAAGATCTCCTAATTAAAGCAGGCATCTGCAGAGTGACTGCATTGCTGCCACTGGCCCAGGCCAGCAAGGTGCTGAGTGAACACTCCTCATTTCCTATCCACACCGAAGTGTGAATGAGGGGCCTGCAGCCAGCCAGGGCTTGCTTGATCCATGCTTTGGAAAAGTGACCAAAATAGCAGGCAAGGGAAGAAAATGGAGCCAATGCATGGAGGAGTTCCTGGTCTGTTTGCTGAGGTCATTGAAAGCCCCTCTGCTTAGCAACAAGTTTGAGGCAAGTAATGATAAACTTTGTCACAAAAACACTTGGAGTTGTATCATAAACATAATCTTGCCTTGCCTTTAACCTCTCTCTCCCTGGCTATGGTGTTTCCATGCAGGCTGCAGCAAAGATTGGAATGAAATGGCTGGCACTGGATAAAGCACATTCTGGATTCATAGTGACTTTACTTCTAGTGCTGATCCCTTTGAATATAAAACAGGAAGCATGAATGTATTAGAGTAATCCTTGTGGATTACTCTGTAATGAGGAAGAAACTGTGGTTCCTTTTTGGGCATGTTTGCCTCCGTGCTGCTAGCAAAAGCTCTCTGGGGTAGAACAAGGAGCAACAAAGTGTATGGAACAGCACTGACCTCGTCTCTCCCATGAGCAATATATGCAGGGCATCTGAGGTCTTGCTGGGTCAAGGCTGGCAGAAGCTATTTATAAGTTTAGGATTAAACAAACAAATGCAGAAGCTGTTCTTCATGCTTCAAGGGATGAAGCCAGAGTTGTGGACTTAGGGATCGTGGTTAAAGAGCTGAAGCCCCTGTCTCACCTCCAAGCTGCTGTTCCTCGTATTTGCAGCATGTGTCCTTTGCTGAAGGAAGGGACATGCAGCAGGAACTGCGCTGATAAGGGCATGACATGTGTCACAAATTGAAGCCATACACAGAACAGGGCATGCTTCCCATGTATGTGATGTGGGGACTCAGCTGCTGCAGTGTGTGAGAGCCCTGACTGACCTTGCATTAGCAGAGAGGGACCTTGAACTCTTACAGCCTGCAGAAAAGTCAGGAGTGGATTCACTGAGACAGAAAGATAAAACGAATGCGCGGCTCTTTCAGCACTTCCCTCCATTTGCTTCATATCATAAATATCAATACAGATATAGAAATACAGAGGTAAACAGTTTTCCCAGCCTGCCCTTTCTTTCCATATGCATGCATTTCTGCCGTGAAAGGCTTTATGTAACTCCTGATAGCAGATTGCAGAATAATGCCTCGGTTATGGAAGGAAGCCACGAGCTATTACATTGCATTACTGTAATGTAATGGGTCCCTGAGATGAGCCAGATTCGGAGAGCTCACTTTTATTGTAAACCTTGCACCCTATCCAGCCCACTGGCATTGATTTCTCTTTGTATTCTCCAGAGATCAAAGACCACGAGTCCAGAATAGCAGCTAGACCGGAACCGAGCCATGGGGGTTTGGCCCCAAACAGAAATACACGAGACAAAACTGTGCTGTTTATTTGAAGGGATGCAATACCAGAGACAGAACTTATTCAGATGGATGCTGATGACCAATCTCCTGAAAGGAGAATTTCTTATTAGCCTAGAGCAACTGACATTGTAATTAATCTCTTCCTATGTTTCTTTGCTAAGTAAAGGCTGCTGTGACAATAAGTGCTGCCATAATTTTAATTTTTAACTGAATGTAGGGAATAGACAAAAAAAGAATCTTTTTTAAAAAAGCATTTACTTTGTTTTTCCTCTGTGCAAATGTCACACCACTTTCATGTTGGCAATAAGTGCAGAAGTGCTGATTCAATCACTTATTTGCATAATCCCCTCAGATTTTTCTTTTATATCATTGTTGATAATGAAAAGATTTTCTCAGCTGGGAAAACAAAGGGAAGCCGGCAAGTTCTGAATGTGAATAGGCTAAAGTGACATAAAAAGATGGTAATTTGCATTATTAAAAATAATCATAATGGGGATGGTTAAATGACGGTAAATAGCATCTATCCCTACCTGCCCTGAGGAACATCCACCCCGTGACTCTTCAGCTGCCAGAGTGTGAAGCAGCCCTATGCCAATTTTTTGACACAGCACAGCAGAGTCCGGTGTAATTACCACAGAGCATAAATTACCTCAGTACTTTGGAGAGAAAAGCTTTAAAAAGACTCATATTCACATGTGAATCAGTGCAGCACAGTAAGGAGGAGCAGAGGCACAGCTTAGTGCACCGTTTGCTACAGAGACCATGTGGCTTTGGGAAGGCTCCTGCAACAGGAAAGGAAAAGCAGGACCTCGCTCTGCACATATAGTGCCTGGAAATATAAAGCTCTTTATAAACTATTTTTGTAAGATGACTGAGCAGGAAAGATGTGGCCCTGGAGCAGCTGCCCTGCTCAATGCTTACAGATACACAGCCTTGGTTCTTGTTCCCAAAAGCCTGGCTCAGGCTGTGCCCCAGTAGCTCAGGGGGATGCACCCTCTGCTCACCCCTCCATGGCTGGGGGGGACCAGGACTTCCCCCTCCCCACAGCCTCAGAGGCAGATCCTTTGAATGATTAAAGACACTGCCAGCAGCTCTTGGGGACACTTGGTGTGTGAGTATTGATAATGGAGGCAAACAGGAGAGCAACTCCAGAACTGTAAAACCCGTAATTCAGCACAGCACACTGACAGCAAAGTGCAAGGTTTAGCCTAGAGAGGCCCCTGTATAGTTACAGCCCTCAAACAAATCTTGCTGTTAAAGCAGGGTGTATGTTATTTTTAAAAAACAAACTAGATGAGAGAGCTCAGCTCCATTAACTTGAAGAGGATTGGTCCAGCAAGGAGAGAGCTAGTGCAGGGAGCAGCCTGCTGCCACTAAAGCTCAGGCTCCGCCGATAATCCAGTGAGAGCTCTCTTGAAGATGAAACACATCTTCAGCCCTTCTGTGAAGATTAGCAAGCTGGAAAGCAATTATAGTCATGGCAGTCATTTAATAATTTCCTTAAAATTAAATCTGTATACATTTTTTAGCTGTCTTTCCCCCTGTTTTTAAGCTGTAGTTTAACAGTATTGCTTCTGATACTGGTGTGCTGACAAATACATTAAAAAATGAAACAAAGCTGAAAAAAAATCGAAATGTTAAGATAGAAATTCCCGGTGTTCTTTTCTTCATAATTCATCTAGGAGCTTTGCTTACCTAATCACTTCTTATTGTTTTCTAGGGGAAGAATGGGCTCATCTTCTGGAAAAAGTAACCTTTACCTCCTGCAGCACCAAGAGGCTGTGTCTCACAAGTTCCTGTTTCTTTTTTTGGTGCTCCTGGCTTTGAGGAAGCTCCAAGACTGGGCTTGAAGGTCCCAAAGGCTGTTCCAGCCACCTAAGTAAGAGCACATTTATTACCTGTGTATCAGAACTCTCTGAATGGGTTAAAAAAATTAGTTTTTAACGCTCTCTTTTCCTACACCAAACTCTTCCAAAGGCAGCGATGCCTCTGAAACTGCATATTGTTTACTTCAGCTCAAAATGTGATCTGTGTTTTTCTAAAGATTCAGCATGTTTTTCAACTCAGCAGTCAGTCTGCCCATCGTAGACTATGGCTGTGGGTGGTGGGGAAGACACAGAGCCACCTTCACGCTTCAAAACACTTCCATTGCAGATACAGTCATTAAATAGACAAATTGTTTGGCTAAGGCTGAAACCTGATGTACGCTCATTACAGTCTGCTGGCAATTTTCCCTGAATTTTAAATAAAGGTATTTTGTGTTTCCATAGTAACTCGAGCTCCTTTCCCGAGATGTCTGATGTACTGCTGGTGTTACACAACCTATTGTATTAGGAAGGAGTGAGGAGCAGACTTGAAAAGTCTACTGAATCTAAAGGATTATGAAATTACAGCCAGTGAGTGGGGGCTGGGAAGGGAGAGGGAAAACACAGCAGCTTTTGGCCATGTATAGTTTTGCTGCTTGGGAGTTTAGACAGAGAACCATGGAATTGTAGAATGGTTTTGGTTGGAAGGGACCTTAAAGATCCTCCTAGTTCCAATGCCACTGCCAGGGGAAGGAACACCTTCCACTAGACCACAGTGCTCAGAGCTCCATCCAACGTGGCCTTGAACACCATCAAGGATGGGGCAACCACAGCATCTCTGAACAACTTGTGCCAGGCTCTCAACACCTTTACAGTAAAGAATTTATTCCTAGTATCCCATCCAAACCTACTCTTAGTCTGAAGGCATTCCCTTTGTCCTGTCACTGCCTGCTCTTGTAAAGAGTCCCTCTCCACTTTTGTGTAGGCTCCTTTTGGGTACAGGAACGGCTGCAAGAAAGACAGCATGGAAAGGAGGAGAAGGAGTAAAAGGGCTGAGTCACAGCACCTGCTGTTCCTCTGTGGAGGTGTCAGAGGAGCTGAGATGAGCCCGAGCTGTCTCCCAGCTCAAACCCTGTTCAGCAGTGACTGCTGTGCCCAGCCCTGGGTTTGGGGTTCCTGCACAAACAGGGGACACTAGTAGATTGCTTAATCTGGCAGGTCTTAGGGACCACAGCTGGAAATGCTGCTTCTCACCGAGGCTGGCTGCAAGAAGGTGAACACAGCCCTGGGTGGAAATAATTAATCACAAGACAAATGAGACAAATGAGGAGCATTGCTGGATTTTCGTGACGTCTTCTCAGAGGAACAGCTGCATGAAGATTTATGTAACCGTGTGTTCAGATGTGTGAAAACTGGATTACAGGCGCTCACACACCTCATTTAGAGTGATACTAATAATCACTTCTTACCCATTCCAATAGGGCCAAGACTGGGGGAACAGGCCAGTCAGCCCTACCTCTCTTTAAAAAAGGACATGTTGATACTGAAGTGTTACCAGAGGAAGGTAACAAGGCTCCTGAAAGGCTTGGAAAATCTGTCTGATGAGGAGTGGCAGAGGGAGATGGACAAGAAGAGGCCGAGGGGAGACCCCATCACTCTCTGCACCTGCCTGAAAGGAGGGTGCACTGAGCTGGGGGCTGGTCTCTTCTCCCTGCCTGCAGTGAGGGGACTCGAAGAAATGGCCTTGAGCCGGGACAGGGGATATTCAGATTAGACCCTAGGAAATTATTTTTTCGTCGTCAGGCACTGGAATGGGGCCCAGGGAGGTGGTGGAGTCACCATCCCTAGAGATGTCCGAGAGGTTTCTGGATCTGGCGCAGGGTGATACGGTCTAGTGGTTACGATGCTAGGTTGGTGGTTGGACTGGATGATCCTGGAAGTCTCTCCCAACCCCGATGATTTCACGATTCCAGGAACACTTTCGCGCCGGCCGGAAGCGCGCCCCGGAACCATGGTGCGGCGCCGCCGTTCCCGCGGGGACGCCGCTGCGTGCGGACGGCGCCCCACGTGAGGGCGGCGGCAGGCGGAAGTGATGGCGGCGGCGCCCCGGCGGCGGCCCGGCGGCGACAAGCGGCGGTAAAGCGGCCACAGAGCGGCGAGACCCGACATGGCGGCCCCCGGGGCGCGCCTCTGCTCGCTGCTGCTGCTGGCCGCGCTGGCGGGGCTGGGCGCCGAGGCCAAGGTGAGCAGGGCGGGGGGGGACCGGTCACGGTGGTGCTCCCGGTACCGGGCCCTCTCTCTGTCCGTCGCCCCCGCCGGGCGCTCGGTTCACGCGCGTGGTTCCGCCTTCCCGGCCGGCTGTAGGGGAAGGCCGCAGCCGGTGGTTTCTGCGGGCGCTGCCCTGTCCCGCTGGGCGGAGGAGCAGGGCCCGGCGGCGCGGCCTCGGCGCCAGCCCCGGTTCCTGCGCTCCCCTTGGGCTGGGAGCCATTGCTGCCGCTTTGCCGTGGTGCCCCGGGACACCGTCACACAGAGCTACGGCTGCAGACGGAGCTGCTGTTCCCGAGGCTGCCGGGGCTGGGGCGGGCTGGGCGCTGCCCGGCCTCAGCCGCGCTGAGTCTAGGCCCCGCTGGGTGAATACTCGGGGTGTTACCGGAGTTCTTTCTCTGTGGCGGGCAGGGAACGCACTGTCTGCTACGGTCAGAGTACCCGCGTATGGATTTTCTCCGAATACGTCTGAGTTTTCTCCTTTTTAATGGTAATTCTCTGTAGTGTGGGGTGTGCAGTAGGTGGGGTGTGTTTGCCTGCTCTCCTGAGACCCCCCTGCAGTGCTGCACCCAGCACAGGGGGGACATGGAGCTGTCGGAGCAAATCCAAGGAGGCCGTGAGAGTGATCCCAGGGCTGCGGCGCCGCTCCTGTGAGGAAAGGCTGAGGGAATTTGGTTTATTTAGTCTGGAGAAGAGGCGGCTCCGGGGTGGTCTAATCCAGTACCTGAAATCCTCCCAGTACCTGAAATCTGTAAGAGAGATGGAGAAGAACGGATTACATGGGCGTGTGGTGTCAGGACAGAGTTTTACACTGAAGAAGGGTGGGTTTAGATTGGGTATCAGGAAGAAAGCCTTTTCTGTGGGGGTGGTGAGGCACTGGCACAGGCTGCCCAGAGAAGTTGTGGATGCCCCATCCCTGGCAGTGTTCCATGCTAGCTTGGATGGGGCTTTGGGCAGCCTGTTCTAGTGGAAGGTGTCCCTGCTTGTGGCAGTGGAGTTGGAACTGGATAATCTTTAAGGTCCCTTTCAGCCCAAACCCTGCTATGGTTCCATGCAGTCAGGGTTTTCCAGCTGACCTGTGCCCACTCAGTGTTACTCTGCCTTGGCTCTTCAGTGTAAGAGTTCATTACCAGTACTTGTTCACACATTCTTTTGTAATGCCTCTACAAACTGCCTTGAACTTTAGATAAGTTCCGCGTTTATCCTTTATCTCTTACTGTTTGCTAAAATAAGCTTAGAATTCTTTCATTCCTTTTAAGATCATCGCTGTATCAGTTAAGCAGCTGTTCTCCTAAGCTGAATAGTTGAGTAATCAACATCAGCAATTTCTGCATATGTGGTTTTTCTTAGAAAGAGGAGTGAGCTTAAACTCCATTTTTTCCCTTCAAGAATGTGTTTCTGTCTCAAATAGTGATGTTACTTGACAGATTGCTCTACTCAGTAATTCTGAAGGGTTGTTCTTAACCTTGTAGGAAGTCCTGAGTAAGACTGTTCAAAGATACTTGCAAGCAATTTGTGTTAAATATTTCAAGTCTCGTGTGAAGAGTGTCTTCTGTACCCCTGGTAATATAAATGATACAATAGCTTATGATAATTTGTTCTAAGCATGTTGTTTACTTCACTTTTAGAATTCTGAGGATGTCCGGTGTAAATGCATCTGCCCTCCTTACAAGGACCATTCAGGCCATATTTACAACAAAAACGTTTCACAGAAAGACTGGTGAGTGTGTGTGGCACATGCAAAATGATAAGAAATCTTACTGGTTAAACACTTGTTTTGCAGTGAATCTCCTGTGGTGGTGCCAGGACAAAGCAGAGCATTTCCATAACTTACTGGAGCTTTTCTTTCAGAAGTACTCCAGAATTCAGCTCTAGCAAGGCACAGGGCTTAAACCCTGCAGGTTTTGCCCTGTCTTCTGTTTTGGTTTGCTTGCTTGCATGTTTAACTGTTTGTTTAAACTTGGGAGTAGTAGAAGGGAAGAAAGTGGTGTATTTGGAATCCAGTGACTTGGAATGGTATAAAGGCAAGGGAGCACAAACCTGGAACTGGGACTTGGGAGCACTGTCTTTGCTTGCTCTACTCTTGAGAACCATCCCATCATTTAGGAACTGTTGTTTCTGGAGTTTTGTGAGGTTCCAATAGATTTTGCACTGTCTAGCAACTTGGAGAGGAAAAAATGCTGGTATTAATATTTCCTGTATTCTCAGTAACAGACTTACTACTGTACTTAACCAAGATACAAGATTTCTGCAGTACTTGGGCAGTGCATTGATAAAAGCTTTCAGTCTTAGGAGCAGCAACTGCACAGATTGTACATGGCTTGTACTGATTTTTGTAGCTTGAATGCTGCATTCTCCCACAGAGGAAAATGTAGTTCTGCTTTCACATAAATGAGAAAAATAAACCCTCCACTCCCCTCCTGAGGCTGTGAGGTGGCACTCAGCAGCTGCAGCTGTGAAGAAGTACAGAGAAGACAGAAGAGTTGAGCTGGTGCCTGGCTGAGTATTTGCAGCACTGGAATTTAGCCCGGTGAAGTGTTGAATCCCAGGCTGCTGCTGTCACTTGAGGCCTTTTGTTTCACTACCTGCTGCTGACTCTGCCAACACTGAGGTAGCCAGGAGAAAGGTGAAACAGGATTCTGGTTCTGTCAGAGCTCTGTGGAGACACTGGGGGTCTGGACTCTGAATAACAACCTGAGTCAGCAGAAAGACCAACATTACGTAAGTTGTCTCACAGCAGCTGGATTTGAATGCTGTGCTGTAGAGTGCCCATAATGTGGTCAGCCACACTTTTCCACAGGGGAATGACTTATTTTTGGTAATCTTTTAAGTCAAATGCTTTTGCTGGAAGCTGAATGCTCTTTATTCACTCTCTTGCTGCTTAGAGAAACAACCCATCTGACTTCCTTTTTTTTTTCCCCAATGTCTGTACCTTGTGATGATGTGAAAAAAAAGAATTCAGTTCTTGAATGTCAAAAGAGAGGCTAATCTTCCTTCAGACAGTGAAAGGATGGAATAAGGCTCTTTTGAGAATGGTGAAGAAAGAAGTGGAATTAGTAGCTGAAATTTACTTTTGTCCATGATGTCAGTGTCAAGTGATGCATTTGTGCTGGATTCATATCCTTGGACTTGTTCTGCTAACAGCTTTAATGCTTCCACTGGAATATGAAGATACTGTGTTGAGTTAGGAAGACCTTAACACTTGTTTAGCAGCTTGTCAGTAGCTGAATTTCTCGTTTAAGTGACATAACTGTGACGTAGTGATTTATTTGTACCTGCAGCTTAGAATAACTGAACTTAAGCAGCTGAGCTTCTCCTCTCCTGCAGCAGAGTGGAACAGCTCAGCTGAAGGCAGCTCAAAACTGACTGGGCAGTTTGTGTGTTTCCTCAGTGATTGTCTCCATGTGGTGGAGCCTATGCCTGTCCCTGGACCTGATGTAGAAGCTTATTGTTTACGTTGTGAGTGCAAATATGAGGAGAGAAGCTCAGTCACAATTAAGGTAAGCAATGTAATTCTCTATGTTAAAGACTTCAGCTGTTTAGTAAATATGTCTGTTAGAGAAGTGCTATTTTTAGAGGGAAAACTATTCTAAGGCAGTAACTTTTTTTTGTAGTAGTTGTTTACAATCATGAGCAGTGACAATAGCATCAAACTTTAGCTGAAGAAGTGAACCTGAGACCCTTTATTGAAGATCTCCACTTTTGAGATCAGACTTTACACCTTGACAAAGTTCTGAGTGTTCTAAGACATTTTGTCAAGCTTTGGGCTTTATTTTGCTTATTATTTCAGAGGCCCTCTCATTACACAGCTGTATTACTTTCTTACTATAAATTTTCTTTATCCATGTTTGTTCTTACTGATGTTTTCTGTGCTCTTCACGTTCTTGTCCCCTTGGAACCACTGAGGCCTGGACTGCTGTGAATAGACTGCAGTATATCTTTTTGGTTTTTGACAACACAGACTACTTTATTTTGGGATTTTAGAAATTTGGTGTTTTGTTTTGCCTCCCTGTTTTGCTTGGTGACCGAATGCAGGTCTGTGCTAGGCAATGGGAGATCACTGGGTGATGCCCCAGATTTGTCACCTCTTTAATGGCCAGGCTGAACAGTTGTCTTGATGCAAGTGGGAGTTATAACACTGAATTGTTTTAAGGGACATAGCCTAAGATTCTTTGCAAGATCTCATTGTTTGAAGCTAAACCCTTCTAATACCATGTTGTAGTTTGTCTGTTTTCCTTTCTTTCTGGTTTTTAAATAATCTGGTAACACTACCAAAGATCAAACTTTGCCTGTACTCATTTTTGCTGCCTGTTGTGAGACTGGGGGGAAAATGTCACAATCTTTGCATAAACTGTGCTTGCATTATCCAGGTGACAATCATCATATACCTGTCCATTTTGGGCCTGCTTCTCCTGTACATGGTGTACCTTACCCTGGTGGAACCTATCCTCAAGAGGCGTCTCCTTGGACATTCACAGCTCATACAAAGTGATGAGGACATTGGGGTGAGTTCACCAGAGTCTTGGTGCACTTGGTTAGCACAAATCCCAGCTTGATTGGGATGGTTGGTTAGTAAATAATGATTTGGGGTGAGCAGCCTTTTTTGCCAGGCAGTGTAGATGCTTTTTCTGCTGGGAGAGGAGAAGAAAGCTGTGTGATGACTTCTGTGAAGCCACTCTTTTATTTTTCACTGGGCTGGAAGGTAGTAAGGTGAGAACTGCTTAAGTTTTACAGCTCTAAGATTGTTTTCACAGAGAATAAACAGTGGAAGAATGGAGGTAAGAATATACAGAAGTACAGCTTTTTAAGAGTTAATGATCCAGTCTTGCCAGTGGTCAATTTTTTGGGAAGTGCTTACTGCTTCGATTGCTCTCTACAAAAAGAAACTATGGGGGTTGCATCTTCTATTGTTCCAGTCTGAGTTTCTTGATGCTAAAACTTCAAGAAGAAATTGCTGTAATGAAACAGAATAGTGACGGATGCTGAAATAATTTCTTAGTATTACAGCCAGAAATCAAAACGTGACAGTATATTCCAACAGATCAGAAGAGCTTTTTTTGGGACAAGGGGAGTAGTCCACTAGTGACACAGTTTCCTGTCATTACTGGCCTTTCCAGCCCCTAGCACTAGGTAACAATCACATATTTTTATTATGAAATCAAGGTACATAAAGCATAGCTGATAAAAACTACTATCTAGGAAGATGCTTAATTTTGAATACTTAATTATCCCCTTAACAAGCAGAAGCATCTTTTTAAGTGCAGATGGCTGATGATTGTCCCACTGTTTCTGGACTTCCCCGTGTATCACATGTAGACACGTTTCAACTGTCTTTGTATTGACAGCATAAGATTTTTCCAGTCACCTCGAGGGGGATTTTGGGTTGAGGGTTTTTGTTGTTGTTTAGTTGTTTTTTTAGAAGGAAATTTTTGAATTATTCTTCCTCTGTGTACATTCTCATAGCAAATTGCGCAGCTCCTACTTGAATTAAGTGAACTTGTGCTGTGTGCTATATCTCAGGAAAATTTATAGCTTAGGCAAGTTATTTTAATGCCTTTGAATGTGAGTTAGTCGTCTGATTGTAGGTGGAAGAAGTGAAATAAGTCCCATGGCAGAGTTCGGGTTAGCTGCAGAATGAATTTACCTCAGAGTCTGGATCCATCTTAACCAATGTTATGTTTTGCTGTAGGTGTGCTGTGAACATAACATCATTTAAGGTCCATTATAAATTATCCCCATTATTGCCTTCCCTCTTGCAAGTTCTTGAGATATTCTTGTCACACTTCAAAAATACTACGTCCATGGATTTTGTGGCTGAATTTCAAGGCGCCTTGTTCACTCTTGTTGCCCATTGGTGCCAGTGGCAACTGATGAATGTAGTAAGCCACTTCTGTAGTCCTCTTTCTTGTTAAATTCTTTTTTTCCCTTATTGTCTACATAGAAACTGACAGTATCTAGGCTTGGAGCAGAGAATCTTGTTTGTCAGGAAGGCCAGTACCATCCTAGACTGCCCCATGTTCTCCCACCATGTGTTTTACAGTAGCAAACCATGTGTTGCTATTATGATTTTTTTCCCTGTGAATGAAGTGACCAGTCTCCTGTTAAATACCTATTCTAGATACATCCAATTGTATAACTTTTTATGATGAGCTGAGCTGATAGCTCTTTTGATCAGGGATTGTCTCTTGCTCTCTATGAGCTTTTTTTTTTAATGCTCATTGTGGCTTTGGGACTTATATCAATCATTTCAATAGGTGTCATTGATGATAATCTGTGCACAGCTGACATTGAGCTGCTCTGCAGGTCATATCACAAATAAAGGATCCATTAGTCTAAATGTCTCTTAAAAGTGTTCTGGAAAAAAAAGGAGTGTGAAATGTAGAGATAGAATAAGGCAGTTATTTTAATATAGGACATAATTATGTTATTTTTCATTATGCATTGCATATCTGATGTAGCTTTAGCAGCATGACTTTGTCCAAACACTTTAATAGCCTAATAAGGAGTTCAGATCCAGCTCTTACTGTTTACAACTTGGCTGTATTTACTAGCAGAAAATAAAGCCTTGCAGGTACTGTTAGAAAACAGAGTAAATGTTAAACAAGCACTAGGTTGTTGTTGAGCTCTGTCACTTAAACAGCTGTATTGACACTGTGCTTTCAGACAGCTCGGCACAATAGGCTTAGTTTGGTAAACATCAGAGTGTGTTGGTTTGATATAGAAGCTGTGTGTGAACATCCTGAACTGCCTGGCAGGAAATGGCCAGGAGCTGGCAGGGAACTGACCCTAATTCAGTTGTGAAATGCATTCACCACAGTGATGGGGGTGTCTGGGTCTGCTCTGGGCTGCAAATGGATGCAAGACTGTGGATCTGATCCTGCAGCTCAGCATGGTGTCTCTGGGCAGCAGGTAAATGACAGTCCAGTGAAGTGAGGTCTGTTGGGGAAATCTCTGGAAGTTCTGTGAGTGAGGAATTGAGGTTCAGTTCCAACAACTCAAAAACTCGCTTGGTCATTGTTACTGACCAGCTCGTCGGAACATCTCGTTCACCTCAAAAAAACCCCACAAAACCAACCCGACCCCCACATCCTGTGGATACAAGGACACAGAAGGCTCTCCTAGCTGGAAGCTGTGAGGAGTAACGGTGTGGTTTTTCCCTTGCAGGACCACCAGCCCTTTGCCAACGCCCACGACGTGCTGGCGCGCTCGCGGAGCCGCGCCAACGTGCTCAACAAGGTGGAGTACGCCCAGCAGCGCTGGAAGCTCCAGGTGCAGGAGCAGCGCAAGTCTGTCTTCGACCGCCACGTCGTGCTCAGCTAAGGGGGCCTCAGGGAAAAGCAGCTCCAGGCCTGTGGGCTGGTGCAAACAGCTGACAGAAGTCTTCCCCATCCTGCCGATTCACTAGAGTTTTTTCGAATGATTTGTTGTTGATTTAAAAACAAAACAAAACAAATTAAACGAGTGTTTGAACTTTGACGGAATGTACTAGAGTGGAAGCGATTTAAACAGATTAGTTAACCAAAAGCTTAAATCTTTACGTTTTCAAATGGCTTTTACTAACAAAACTGAGAAGAAAACAAACCCTAAGATACCTGGGGTTGCCACTGTGGTACATTATTTACAGTTGTGACTTTATGGTGGTTTTTAACTATATATTTCTCTCTACTGTTTATGTGGTTAAAAAGTACCTGGGAACACAGTAATTACCTACAACTCACTAATCACTTTATGTAAAGACCTTTTGTAAATATACTTGGATTTTCTGCTGATTGATGCTAGGTACTGGAAATCAAAGTCTTGCAGTGTAGTTTTGGTCTCAGAATGAAACCCTGCTGGCTGTGTTCATCATTTGGTTTCTTGCACTCGTACTTTCAAGATGCTTGTATGGCAAGTGATGTCTGCAGATTTAAGGCAAAACATAAGTGGACACTGACTCCTGGAGCTGCATATTTCAAGTACTGTGATGTAGATAAACTCAAATGCAGTGCACATTCAAGACAGTGTTGGCATTTTGTTCTATTTTGCTTTAATAGCTTAATATATTGTAGGTGTATGATAGCTCTTAAAAAAAATCTTTCCCTTTCTTTTCATGGGTAAAGTCTCAGGAGTTAGTATATGATGAAATATTTATTATAAAAATCTTCCTGCATTTGTCTGGGATTGATGGTGTAAGGCACATACTTTCTCTAGCACCTGTCATCTTGGGAGTTGGGTGTATTTTTTTATCTGTGGCTCTGTACTCATCTCTCTTCAGAGGTTACACAGTTGCTAGATGACTAACTTTCATATATCCCCTTTGGAATGTAACAATTAAAGATAAAACTGATTTTTGAAAAACGGATCTGCATTATCAGTTTGTCATCATTTTTCTCCCTCATTATGCTGCATGTGAATTCCATCTATGAAAGTACTCCTCTAAAAATGCTTCAGAGTAGAAGTATGCACTTATTCAGTAAAGAAAGGCTCATGAATTTGTTAACTGAGAGAAGTTTTTAATCCCTGATTCAGATGGAGCTGTGCATATGTAGTTGCATTACTATGTGACAGTTTTCAGTTCCAGTGTGGAAGGAGGTGGTGCATGGAAGAATACTCTGTTTCTGGGGGTGGTTTTGGCTAGTTTAGTCCATGCCTGGGGGACAGACAGATACAGAGCTTCATTTTCATGTCAGTCCTGTAGACTTCCAAAACTGAGTTGAGTGATTTAAAGCAGGTGGTGAATTGGTGGATTCACAAGATTCTTGCTTTAAATTAAAAAAAAAGTAATAAAAAAGTTGCACAAGGATTGACAGGTCAAGAAAAAGAAATTCAGGCTTGGGTTCAGTTTTTGTGTTCAACTTCATCCTGATGAGTGGGAAGTGTTCAGTTGGTGCTGTTTGGTTACTGGTTATGGCACTGATGTACTTGGGGTCCACTAAAGAAAAATGCAGCCTGTTTGTGGGATGCATGCCTTGGTTGTTGAATGTCTCCTTGTCTACCAGTCCTGGGAATTGTTCTATGTTGTGGCTGCCTGTCCTGTGAGACCTGAAGCTGGTGTGGGAAGGGGGATGTTGGATACAGCATGTGGCCCACACAGGGGCAGCAGAAGGTGAAGCTCTCTCCTTGATGGATGACAGTCACAAGAAGCAGGACTCAATGTTTGTACACCTTCTGCTGGAAAAAGTATTTCTGATCTCAGTGTCTTACAGTTTTAAGCTAAACTGGTTTGGATTTTTTTGCATGGTTATGCTTTGATTGATAGAAGGGCCAAACCGTGAGGTAGTCTCAAGTGTCAATCCTGTAAAATGTGGTAATCTTGAAGATAGGTGTCCAATTTTCTTGTACCTGTACAATTGGACTGCTATATACTGATGTGTATAACATCCATGTAAATGCAGACATTGCATTATAGATTCCATACTGTTTCTCTTCTTAAGCAAAACTTGTGTTGCTACTGTTGGCTTGCTCTTTTCAAATCTTCTCTTAAATATATGCACCTTTTATATAATGTTACACTCAACATTAAAAGAATTTTCCCAAAATTCAGGTATAATGATTAAATTTAAAGGCATTAAGCTGACTAATAATATGTGTCCTCACCTGTAGTGAAGAGAAATCCATCACAAATTTCTAAATAAATGCTGGTTTTTTTGTGTTTAAAATGAAGCTGTGGAAATTAGTTTGCTTATGCCTTGATGGTGAATATTTACCTAAATTCTAGCCAATCGTTATATTTAGGCATTAGAGTACAAAATGCCGATAAATGAAAATACTGTTTTGCATTTTCCTTACTATAATGTAGTAGTCTGCAACAGAAGGCAAACAGGAAGTGAACAAACCACATTCCTGATTACTTTTTCAGGTAATCTGGATGTGTTCAGTAGCACTTTCAAGATTTCTAGCCCTTGATGCCAAGTTTTGTTGCCATCATAGCTGTGGTGTGGGTGGAAAAGCCCAACCAGAAATGAGCAGATCTAACTGTAAGCTACTTTGCATGTTGTCAATTGACTATAAATTGCAGCAGTCATTGACTCAGTGGAACAAGCTACATAATTCAGGTAAGAGGCTTGCATGTTGCTGTATCTAGCCACAGATCTTCACTGAATATCAATGTTCTTGTAAATCACTTCTACCAGCATTTTACTAACAGTGTTTTCATAGCTTTTTAATGAATCCTGTTTAATGTGAGCTCTTATTTAATAAGGTGTTAGAAAAATGGGACATTAACTTCTTATTTTTTATATATAATTCAGATATTTTCAGGTGTTCATCACTCTTAAGACAGTACATCTTGTTTCCTTGGATTTTACTTTCATCTGAAGGTTGGTGAGTCTCTAATCTAACAGGAAAATATTCCTGACACTTGCATTTTGCACTTTGTGTAGGTGTTGAGGCTGCAGGTAACTGTTTTATGTAACATTGTTACACAGCACAAGTGTCAGGAACAAATACTGTAAGTATCTCTTCTTGAGGGGTTGTGTTGGTTTTGCTTTCTTGTTCTGGAGTGATGTTGTGCCATAAATTTTTTTTTTTTTTTTTTTTTTGCTATGTAGCAGACTTTTCTTCCTCAGTGTTTTAAAGCTGTTAGCAGCAGAAAGTTTTTAGGCAATAACCCAAGCTGTATAAGTAGAAAAGGGAAAGTTGGCTCTCTACTATTTTCATTTGATGAGGAGTGCATATTCACCTCTGAATTTTTTTGCATGTGTATTAATGTGAAGTGGATGTGTGTTCATGCTTTTAGCCTACCAGCAGAAGTACCTGTTTAGGATGCATGGAGTCCCACTCATGCCTAACAGCTATAAATGAATTCTTCACCCGTATGATTTCTGTTGTGAAATCTGTGTGCATTAGAAAAAGAGACAACTCTGCATACAGAGGCATTTTTATAGAGTATGTTGTGAGAACAGCTCCATACCAGGTAAATATTCTCTGTATAAATGTGGCAGGTATGAAGTCAATAGAAAACATTACATTATCCCTGTGTCCTGGTGAAGGATTTGTGATATGGAATTGTGATTGGAACATTTGAGGCTTTGCCAGATTTCTGTGAGGGTAGAATCCAGTAGTTTGTAGTAACCTTCTTGAATGTTCAGGTGTGGTTTCCATTTTAGTGGATGCAATAGAACCTAAGTGCTTTGGACAGCAATGTATGGATGTACAAGTGGATGGTGAGTAAGAGCATTTTTGGATCAATTCTGTGTAGGCAAGCATTGGTGGCAATCTGTAAGGATGGCTCATGGTGATTCTTTAAAAATTAACTGGTTATTGCAAATGCATTTAAAGAAGCTATTAGGTAACAGTCATTACACTGTCAGCACTTAGGCTGATGTTGAGCTGTTTGAATAATGATGTTGGGAAGGCTCTGTAATGCAGCTTGTTATAAACCCCTGCCAGAATATCTGTGTAATAAGTGTATCAGTAGATTTGAGTAGTTACACCTGCTGTAATGCTGCTCTGAGGAGAGGGGATGAGGATGGGCCAGTCTGACTTACAGCAGGTCTCCAGCAGGGCCCCAACAACTGTGTGCCATCTCCTTTGTATTACTAGGACTATGCATTTTTCCTTAATAAATTGCTTATTTCATAACCCTCTAGCAGTAGGATTGTTTTTAGTGTTTCATGTCTGTGTTTAATCTGCAGGTGAGTGGGGAAGGAATGTGAGGACCTAAGAAGATGTTAGATTTAGTAGAAATACTCTTGTCTCTCTAAACTTCTTATAAATCTTTGTATGAGTGGATGTAATACCTGCCAGAGGTGGAATTGAGATTGAGATCCATTCTCTGCACAAGTTTTCTGTTTTGTTAAGATGATATATTGAATGTAGCATCAAATGAATAGAGAGAAAAATAATTTGTCTTTGAAGGCTTTTTGGTATGAATAGGGAGTTTTGACTGGAGTTGTAGATTTAGTTTTTTTCCAGGGAGAGGAAGAGGGTGGAGGGAATGCCTCAGGTGTTGGTCTGTTTTACTTGTTGTTTGTAGACATGTAAGTTTTAGTGGATTTGGAGCATGTCAGACAAGCTAGACCCATGTGGAATACATATAGGTAGGGTCTCTTAATTTCTAAAGCTGAGGTGAAAGGAGACTGCTTGCTCTTTCCTTTAGGAAACTTTAGTGGCTTTATATTAATATCTGTTGTGTATTCATCTAATCAGTGTGACTGACTTGCACTTTCTTCTGCTGTTTAATGGGATGTTGTCTTGTTCTACCTGATCTTCCATCATTCTGAAATGTCACAAATGCATGAAAAGAATCTCTTCTTGGAAATGTCAGCAAGGGCAAGTGTTGGTAAGTCCAGGTAAGTTTTTTATACTGTTCAGTGTGAGTTGTTTAAAGTATTCTGTAATTATGTGTTTCCAGGCTAAATGCAGAACTTGATGGATGGCAAAAGCTACTGTAACCTCATCTGTGCTGAGGCTCAGCACATACAGCTGGCAAGGCCTTTCTGTGCTGACCCCCTGGTGACGTTCCACGTGTACCCAGAGACACCAAACCAGGTCCCTTTGCCCGAAGATTTGTCATTGCTTCCTTTCATGTCGGAGCATCTCATCACAGAGACCTTCTACAGTGAGCCCTGCCCCTTTCCCTACCAAATGCCCCATTCCAGTCTCCACAAAAGTGAGTACCCCTATGGGTCAGCTTTCATCAGGAAGAGGAATGAGAGGGAAAGGCAGCGTGTGAAGTGTGTCAATGAAGGCTACGCCAAGCTGAGGCACCACCTGCCCAAGGAATACTTGGAGAAAAGGCTCAGCAAGGTGGAGACCCTCCGTGCTGCTATCAAATACATCCGGTACCTGCAGTCCGTGCTGTGCTCTGACTCTGTGGTGGCAGGAAAAGGTGTCACGGAGCCGAGCCAAGCCCCTAAAGCCGCTCACAAACAAAGCCAGCTTTTGAAGACTATCTGAAGTGTTCCATAGCCAGCCAAAGGTATCCTGTCTGGGAATGGTGGTAGCCACCATGTTGATGACGTGTGTGTTCCTGGCACTTCTTAGGAGCAGATCGTGGCACACGTCACTGTCAGCCCACACGAGAGCTGTAATGTTGCAGATAGTAACTACACTTAGATATGAGAAAGACAACTGGGAAAATCTCAGCTGAATGACCTAAGTTAATTCATGAAAATCAGAGCACATTTCTAAATTTGTCACCAAGCTAAAAATGTAACACGTATATGTGTGAATTAACTGTATGTATCATCACAACCTGCATGCTTTAAAATAAAATCTTTCTACTTATGGGACTGAGATTCTTCTCATTTTCTGTAATGTTACTGGTTTTCTCTCACATACACTTTCTTAAAATATTCAGTCTAATTGCCAGTATTTCTTTTAAAATAACTTTTTAAAGGTTCCAAGGAGTGTTGTTAGATGCCAAAAGAAAGGATAATTTAGTTTAAAACGGAATAGAAAAAGTAGAGTAGGGTAGGAGCTTTCTGAAGCACAGTTACTGAACACAGGAAGAGCATAAAGTTTTGCAAGTGCTGTTCTATTGTTTTCTTATTAGTGAATATTTTAATCACATTGCAAACTTTTGACATGGTGTAATTTCTGTTGAAAACTGGATTCTTGTACGGATGTCAGTGCCCTTAAAAATTACTAGGATTGCTTACATAATACACAGTATAAAAAGTGCTGGCAAGGTTTTGGCCATCGGCATAAAAATAATGCTGCAATAGAAATTTTTTGGACTTTGACTGAGCATGGTTGAGGTCTGGAGTGGTCTTCCCCAACCTCCCAGCCTGTTCCTCTGTACTGCTGATGGTTTCAGTTCAGTGTTGTATGATAGAACTGTGTGAAGATGATGAAAAGAGTTTAGCTCAAAACCGATAAAAGTGTCTTAACATTTACTCTGTGTAAGGGAATCATTGATACTAAATAATTCTGTTGACAGCATGAGAGTTTGTAGGCTGGCTGTGCAGCAGAATGTACAAAAAAATGCTTACAGACTTCCCAAGTGATGCGTCCTTCTCCCTAACTGCAGTTATCTCACCTTGTTACATTGTTTTTATAGCAGTGAATTGAAACATGCCAAAAAAAGACTTAAGAATTCCAAGCACCGCCTCCCCCCAATAAACCACAAAACCGAAAAAAAAAATAATCAAGAAATGCCAGCTCTTTGTCTTCCTTTAAGGAGGATGTGACAATTAGGGATCTCAGCAGAGATTAACAGGTAGATTTCAGCATTATAAAATGACATATTTTTGACAAGGCACTTTGTAAGAGAGGAGCAGAATTCATTAATCCTTCTCCCTTGCTGTGAAAGGAGAAAGTTGTAAAATTATTTGACCTTGTTTTGTCTCAGCTTCAACCTTACTGTGATTATTTCAAACATGTTTATTTGTCACACCATGTGGTGGTAAGCTTTTTAAATTTTTCCTTAATCTAATCTGTAACTTTGATGCTGTTTTTTCCCTGTAGTCATAGGCAGAAGCCTAGAGGACACTGAGCTCTCTTAAAATGCCTTCCCTGCCCCTGCATGGGGAGTTGAAAACTGAGCAAATGTGTGGCAGTCAAATGGTCCTCTCTGAAGTCAGTTCCCAGTTCTGCTGGGTTTTAACCAGTAAGGTCAGGATGTCCAATCCTGAGAGCAACAGCTGTGGCAACCTCCATGGCAACTGGGAAACACTGGCAGCAAAAGGCTCCCTGTGTCCAACAGGCAAAAGGGTGAGATTTCTGCATTCAGATTAATCCAAATGGACCAGGTGTATTGTTACCAATAGCTGGTAAGTCTAAAATATTGGTGTGCCAAAGTGCTTAGAGTTGTTCAGAAAAAGCAGCAGGATTGCCTTTGTCAATGCACTGTTTTGTGTAGAAACAGGAGTCCCTACTCTGAGCTGAATGGTGTTAAAATGTGCTTTAATGTAGAAGTGATATTGCCTTTCTTTGCAAAGTATTACTGGTTCCATCTTGTTTTGGTGTGTAACAGGAGTTTGTGCAGTCGTGAAATAAGGGGATATATTGTGCTGGTTTTCTGACTTAAATATAAATTTTGCAGCAGTTAATCCACTCTTCTTGCTGGATTTGCTGTGCTGGTTTATTTGAAATTATGTATCTGGGAGTCTCCATAAAAAAAGACTTCCAGATCATATTTCTTCAATAAGAGACAAAATATAATCTCAACATGAGTGCTTAAACTGTATTTTGTAAAAAAAAATTAAGTACTTAAATTTTATAGGTTGTTGAATTTCCATGCAAATTATATCGTGTTTCTAAGCAATATTTGAAAAGGAAAAAAATTAATGGAGGCTTGTCTACTACATCTTTTGAAATTACCAGAGATAGCATCACATCATTGATCTTACTGTGACAGCCTCTGAATAGTTATCACTTGTCACATCTGAGCATCTCATTCTTTCTCGTTGCCAACCATAATCCTGCTGTTAATAAAACATGACAGGACAGCTGCAAGATCAAAATATTTCCTCTTAATAAATCACTATAAATAAATAACAGGGAAATGTAATCTAACATCAAGTTCAAAACCTGTCACGTTTACTCAGCTTGTCAACTTCAGCTGTAATTTCTGTCTCAGCCTGTAAAACACGGAAGGTTTGGCAGGGTCTGTGTACAAGAAAGCTTTAAAGGAAGAATGGTATAAGAGAAGGGAGCTGGGCGTTACAGAGGGGAAACAATTGTTGGAGGGAGGTGAAAGTTATTGTTTTCCTGGGGATTTTCACAGCATTTATAGTTTCCTTGGGTGTTGCTGCCTTTTTTCCAGGTTAGCATTTGGGTGAGTGAAGATCACTGAAGTCAGTGATGTGGGCTCATCTGGCCAATGCCAGTCGGAATATTTTGAATTCAGTGTTTTTAAACAAAAAACAAACAATGAGAATTACTGGGTTCTTGGGGTGCACTAGACAGCACTTGCTTATGTAGAAATGCCAGTACATTGTCTCTTTTCTTCCAACAGGCCGCTACCGAATCCTGCAGGCAGCAGCTTTTCCAAGTATGGCCAGTTTGGAAGGGTCCCTACCCAGGGGTCACAGGTATTGCAGTGTGAGGCCAGCTTTCTGTGAACAGTCTTCATGTTCCACTGTCATTTCCACAGTTAGCCCCTGCTGCAGGAGCTCTTTTCTTGTGTATCCTGCCTGGATCGCTGAGTCCCTCACCCCCCAGAGGTAAAATCAAGTTCCTCTTTAAGTCTGTGATTTGTTTTTTCCCCATGATATCTAATAGGATGAACCAGGCTGGTGTGTCAGATTAATAAATTAGCATCTTGAACATCATTTGAGCTTTCCCACCCCTGCACTGGCAGTTCTTTAGATGTATTAACTAAAGTTATTTGCTACCTTGGAGATTACGAAGAGCAAAGCCTGAGTAAGCCTCCTATCAAAGAAACATTCCTTTAATATTATTTGGATAAATAAAAACATCTTGCATTAGCAGTCATCTTCCATTAAATATTTCTAATGCTTTGTGACAGGGGATTATTTTCCCAGTTTTTAACTAGAACCTGTCATCAATCAGCAGCTTTGTTGTTTACTTCTCTGCTTTGCTGTTCCCTGAATCCTTCAGTGTAAACCATCTGCCCCAGCGCTCTGGAGTGCACCTACACTGTGCTCTGTGCTGCAGATGGATCTTTTCTCCTGATCCAAAGGGTTGCATTGTATTGCCAGGTCAAGAGCAAAGGGGCTGGTGCAAGTAATGCTGGCCCAGGATTCCAGCATGCTCCTGGCTCACTTCCTGTAAAGCCCAAAGCAAAGAAATCTGAGTAAAACCAGGCAGTGATGTGTTTTTCCCAAGATCAAGGAATTTATCCCAGCACAAGCAAGTTTTCTGTTTCTTCCCACACTATTTGGCCTGTGGGAGTGCTACAAAATGAGGTGGAGTGTTCCAGTTCTTAAATCTTACAAGATTTTTTTTTTTCATGACCTACAGAATCTATTTCCTTCAGGGCTGACCCATTTTCTTTTCTTTTCAGGTGCCAGTGGATCAAGCACTGCCTCCCCTCCACTGGCCCAGCATGGAGGAGACTGGGGGAATCAGGGGGCCCAGAGAACAATGTGCCTGTGCTGGCTAGAGGGGAACAGGATGGATTTTATTACCCTGGTAGAGTAAAAGAGGAGATGGAGGTGAGTGATGGCTGCTGTGTGGTGGCTGGGGGGAATGTGTAATAGGAAGCAGTCCTCACACATCCTCACACATCACCTGAGTTCAGTGTAGCCGTTTTTGGTTCAGCTGATGAGTTTAGGGAGCAGGTCACCAGGACAGCAGGTGCTTGAGCAGCCTTGTGCTGGTGCTGGGCACTGAGCCAGGCACAGCCAGCCCAAGTGCTGCTGCCAGCAGTGTAGGGGCTGCTGTTGTGTGCAGACACAGAACCAGCAACAGCACAGGAAAAGGGTTTGTGTTTTATGTACACACATCCAGCTTGAGTCAGCCACAGACCGATGGCTCAGGGTCTTTCCAGAAAGGTTAGTGAAAGCTTTAATTCATTGGTTTGTTAACACTTCAAACTTAACACAAAAAAGAGCCTGTTCTTTCTCAAGAACAGGGAAGTACCTCATCTCATGGTTGATGGAGAGCCTCTTGACAGGCCTTAACATAAGAGAAAATAAAAATTTGCAAACCTCCCCCAAGGAGCAGAGCTAGTGTTGAATGTAATGAGGAAGGGCTTGGGCATGACTGAAGAACAGGTCTGAATAGCTTCAGTGTCCCTTGTTCCTTGGCACACACATACACTTGTCTATAGCTTTTTTTCTTGGGAAAGAAAATACAGATCCTAGTGGCAGTGAATCTGAACATATGCTTCACTCATCTTGCTTTCAGGTGAGCCTCACAGAGGTTTTTGGAGCTGTCTCAGTGCTGAACTAACAGTACACACTCCTGCTGTTCAGGCTTGTTTTGCCCTAGTCATGTAGGCACAGTGTGGCCTCCAAGCAAAAGTTGCATTACCTGGTACATTATGGGCTGTTTTTCAGTGGAATTGTTGTTTTGTTCCTGGTAACAGAGTGAAAGAGGCATGTTCCTGGTAGAGTTTGCCAAACCACTTGTGTCACATGGAAGGCCTCCAGTGTGTGTGCAAAAAACAGTCAAGGATGACATCCTGGAATATGTGAATGGGATGAAGCACTCCTTGCTCCCTGGAGACAGAGTGCTGGCACCCTGGGAGCCAGACAGGGCCAGGTATGGCCCAGGGACTGTCCTCAGAGGCATTGAGACAAGGGATCCCTTACGAGGTAAGGAAAGTACTGCTCTCTTCCTCCTCTTGTTCCTCTGGCACATCAGTGAGGCTGTCAGGATAAACTTTTGTCAGGGTGGTGCTGCTGCCAATTGAAATTACAGAGCACAGATTACAGCTTAGTGTTGCTCCAAGCTCGCAGGAGCTGGTGGATATCTGTGTGTAACGTCACCAGTGTGACCCTAAGGAAGTTGTGACCCATTAAAATGTCATCATCTGTGTCCATGGGTGTAGCTGGGACAAGGCTGTGCCTGCCATGTGCAGGACTGTGGCTTTTTCATGACAGATACAAGTGAGACAACTTCCAGGAAGCATTCATCTGAGCTTAAATGCTCACATTTGTACCAAATGGTACATCTGGGGGTGATTTTATCACCCAGACGTAGGAGATTCCTACAGCGCATTCATTTTTCCTGTGTCTGACAGTCAAGCTCCACTGACTTACCAAAATACTCATCTCAGAGCAGTACTGCTAACTTTGGCAGCAACAACAAGAATTACTGTCATCGTTTTCTTGTTCATCTGATGACAAATTGGAAAGGGGGAAAGATGCTGCCAAGCCTGTTGTTTTGGTGATGGTGCCCAGGCTGCCCACTCACCTCTGTGACACTGTGGTGAGGTGTTAGGGGCAAGAGCTGATCCCACCTCTTGACAGGAGTAGAAAGTGCATAAAGCTGCGAAGCCTGATCTGTCTGTGTGCACTGCCCAGGCAGGCCAGCTGCTTAAGGCTGCTTACTTTTTCTCTTAACAGCCTCAGAAGATGAAGAAATTACAGTCCAGTTCTGGAATGACAAGCAAGTGAAGCTCCCCCGTGGTGTGGCTCTGTGGATCCCTCCCAGCCTCTGGGAGAGGATTGTGGAGACAATCTACATGCCCTTCACCCGCAGGGTGAAGCCCAGACCAAGCCAGGACACTAGCTGTTGTGTTTTTCCCTGCAGTCCTAAGCCAGCCCTGATTCCTGTTTGTGCTGTATGTAGCCTTGCCAAGCACTGCTTGCTCTGCTCTCCCTGCTGGCCACATTCCCACCACCCCTGTGCTGGTGGTATCTGCTGTCCATCAGCCTGGCTAAGGTGCATCTGCTGCTGCCATCCCTGTGCTGCTGCCTGGTGGCCTCTGCCCTCCAGGTCTCTGGCCTTTCAGGACAAAGCTGAAGAGTCCAGCAGCGAGCCCTCTCCACGCCTTCTAGCACTGAAAGGCACAAAACAAGGAGAAGCTGCAGCTGTGGCAACATCTTCTCCCTCTTCTGATTCAGAGTGGAGCCTGAGGCCATCCCTCACTAAGGGTACTGTGGAGGACAGTGCTGTTAACACAGGCTCCAGCTGCCTTGGAAAGAATTCTGCAAGACCTGAGGGGATATACAGGAAAAGAATCCACCACAAGTTCCATTCCAGTAATTCAGGTATCTTCAAATAACTCCACAGGGAAGCAAGTGTCAGAGGGAACAAACCCAAGTCTTCTGGGCAGGGCAGTTACTTTGCCTGCAGGTTATTGGTATTAATACTTTAAATCTTCATATCAGACTGATACAATTCTTCCCCCTCCCCGATGTTTCTGCTGTCTCATCTGGCTCTGCTTTTGGCAACTCATCCCATGGAAAACTACCAGAACAAATAATTTCATTTGGAAGCACAGATATCCCTCTCTGTTTCCTGTCATTTTCCTATGCCTTTTATGATGTTAACATCTTCATTAACCTGCATAGCTCATCCATTCAGAATAACCTGAAAGAATTCCTTTCAGGTTTAAAGTGCATATTTCTCTCTTCTGAAATGAATGTTTCTCCATTTCAGTTTTAGTTTCACTCTTAGATGCAATTTTACTCCTTCCCAGGACCTGGAAGTTGTAGCAGCACATGTACAAAGGGCCAGCTGGAATCCAAAGCCATCTCCACTGGGGACACATCCAGTGTGGCCCCAGCTCAGCAGAGTGCAATGTTTGAAACCACTGAACAGACTCCCAGAGGGCAACTCACACTGAAGGAAATCCTAGGAGACCAAGACTTTGAGCCATCATTGAAGGTAATCTGTGTTAATACTGTAGTTATGTAAGCAGGAGGTTTGTTTGAATGGAAAACATATTCTTGTAAATGGTTTGGAACCTGGCAGGAAAAATACATTGTTTGTAACTTAACTGCTTCCTAAAGCCATCCACCAGTTTTGTGATAGATAGGAAAGTTCTCCACTAATGAAACTAAAACAAAAATCCCCAAGCCTTAAGAAAGGGCTGAAGCCACTTGGTAAAATGGAAACAATTGTCAGTAACCATGTGAGCATTCAATAATGGAGATTTCAGTTCAGAAACCTGCTAAGTGCCCATTGACATCTACCTAGTGAAGTCCTATGTTAAATCCATGGAAGGGTGCTGAGCTCTGCCAATCAAGTGGTGAGAGTCACAATTTATGTCTCAGAGATAAAAGCAGATTCTCTGGTAAACAGTCTTTGCAATCAGTTTAAACAGCAGATCTCTGCTGTGAAGCTGGGGGATACAGAGTAAGCAAACTGTGTCACAGCTAGGAACAACACTAATACCCTGGGTTTTAGGCCTGGTTTCCCTCGTGCTTTAGAAAAACTTGAAAAAAAAAATCAGAACATGAATGCTAAAAAAAGCAAACGCAAAAATGAGGAAGAAAACAACTTACTCGAGGAAGAAGGGGAAGATGAAAGAGAATGTCAGGATTCTGACAGAATCAGTGCTCTGCACAAGAGGAGAAACAGTGCTCTGCACAAACACTTTAGGGTACAATTAATAAATTATATACACAAAATCAAATGATAGCTTCTCTGTACTTTCATGCTCTTGCTAGCTGACTACAAAGTAAAACTTGAAATGTTCTAAACTTGCATGTTTAGAGATGAATCCATTAATAACATGTCTTGGTGAACAGAAAATACACAGGAATACATCTTGTATTCTCACAATTGTACTCATTATTTTAAGCAGATGCCAACTTAGAAACCGTATGGTTCCCACTTTCTATTCCATTTTATTGTCTAAATAATCATAGTTACATAACCACACACCTTTGCAATTGATTTCCTAGGAATTTTCAGGCCAGTATGGAGCTCCAGGCTGCATGCTCTATGTTAGCAGTGTCAGAGTTGTGCACTGAAGTGACATGAGTTGCCTTTCGGTAAAACTAATAAAGAAAACAGAATTGTTTCATTCTAGCCTCAAAGCAGCAGCATGAATCACAGTTGTGGATGCAATGTGATAATACAGGGTATAATGACAGAATTTTGTTCCAGTAAAATAGCCCTTGGTGAATTTAAACCCGGAAGATCCATTGCTACGCTGAGATAGCTGAAGCAATTTTATCACATAATACAGGCTGCATCAGAAATGGCTTGCAGCAAACAAGGAGAGTTAAAGGACAGGCTTCCCAAAGGTACTCTCTGAGGGGCTGATGTCCCCTCACTGCAGTCAACAAGATCCTCCTGACTTCTGAAGTAGAAAAGTTTTTAATCAAAGCCTAACAGCTTCTGAAATTCCTTTGGTCTTGCTGTCCAATTGTGTGTTTCAGCAGTGAAGTTTGTACTAGCACAGAAAAGTTATTAAAGTTATTATTAAAGTTATGTGAGGCAGAGGTACTACTGCCAGCAAAGCAGCAGTTAACAAAGACACTGATGCTTTATTTAGACCAGACTTCTGAGGGATTTGTTTTCTGTCCTCCAGGAAGAAGGCTCTGCAGCATTAGAAAAACAGGGATATAAAGCAGTATCAGATGAAAAATGTAAAGTGACTTGTGTTGAAGATGACAAACCTGATGTTATAGACCCTGTCAGAGCTCACTTGCAACAAAGCAGAGACACACGATCAACCAGAATTCAGTACATGTGCAGCTGATCAAGTTCAGGGGCTGAAATTTCAGGTAAACTTCTTTATCAGTGTTTATATTTTTTTAAAGAAATCAAGTTCTGATTTAGGTGCTGTCTCAGTAGATTATCTTTATGGATGACCATATAATTTTAATAAGTGAGGAACTCTACTTTTGCCCACATCAAACTTGAGCATCCTCATTCTTTATTCCAAAGTGCTACCATAAATTCCTAACTATTTGGACGTGACTTTACAATTCTGGAGAGATCAAATCAACTAGTATGAGCACTAAAACCAGAACAGATGCACAGCAAGAGTCCAATAAACCTCCCATTTGTCTACAGTTCTCTGGAGTGAGGCACATAAATTCAGCAAAGCAGTTTCTGTTTGTAGAAAGCCAGGAGGAATGGAGAAACAATACAAGTTGACAGCTGAAAGAATTTTTTGGGGGATTGAAGCAAAAGCAAAAGTAGCCAGAGGCTAAAGGACCTGCTACTGTAGATACAAACAACAAAATTATTAGCATTCAAGCCACTGATCTTTATATTCTAATTAAAAAGAACTGAAACCTTAATCCTATCAGCTACAAAAAAAATGAGAGATTTGTATAGATCACATCACTAATTCTAAACATGGAATCTGTTCCTTTGGGAAAGTTAAGCATCCAGGGAGTTTTGTTAGTGGGACTGCTCATGTTTAAAGCATATGAATTTGGCCATAAGCTGCATTGTGCAGTTGATCAGCAGTAACTTGGGTAATTTAGGGCACCCCACCAGCCCTCAGAAAAGGATTTTAGTGTGGTCTGCGAAGCCTACAAAGAGACAGAACTTGAGTCAACAGCTCATGTGCCTAGACTGAGCACCTGACACGTATTTCAGCAGGTTTCTGAGTTGGGGTTCTAGGTAGTGAATTTCATTTGCATTTCATTTCTTTACCAGACTAGCAAAAGTACAGTGAGGAGAGTGGCTTGTGAGCCAGCTGCTCTAAAATCAGTGCCAGCCTACAGAAGCTAATGTACACCCACACTCATACCACATGGATCATGCTCTCTCTGGTCAACACCGTGACACAGGGATTCTCTCTGGGGATAATGCAAAAGAAGCTGTCATCACAAAGGCTTGATCAAGTCTTTTATTCCACTGATTGTATCTTTAATTGTTTAGAGCAGAAGAATCTGGAATTATACAGTCACATAATTGGATTTAAAAGGCACACAATGTACAAATATTTATAAAAATCAGTGTACAAAGTGGGCTGCATATAATTGCATTAAGTAGAAAACAAATATACAGGCCATAAAAATGGAGTCCCAAAGAGGAAGCTACTATTAAAGTGCTAACAAGAAAAAGATATTTATAGCTCGTTACGTGCATTAAAAAGAGCCTCATGTTTTATTTCTGCTATTGCCAGGAAACCAATATCACAGAACAAAAGTTACATCAATAGTTTGTCCTGCATTGACATTTACTACGTGGGTTTGTTCCACCATGTCTTCTGAGATTGCTGTGACAGAATAGGTGCCAGGAGAAACTTCAATGTAGAAGTCTTTGGAAGGTCTTCTGGGCTTTAAGAAAAAAATAAAAAAGAAGAAATCCAAACTATGTAATTGGTTAGTTATCTTAGATTACCCTCCCCCCCCAAAAAAAATTGTATTTGGGTAAAAAAATTACATTTCAGCTGCTATATAAATGTACTAAGATTTTTCTAAATCTGTAGAAAGCAGTGCTAACAAAACTGTAAAATGTTTCTGTCAGTAAAAAAATTTAGCAAGTGTCATACTCAAAGTATTTCAGATAATGTTTTAATCAGTGGAAGTAATCACTGTGCTGTAACTTACGTCTTAAAAAACTGAAATTTACCAGCCTAGACAGTTGGTATTCCCAGGGAATTCCCATTCCCTATACCAAGGGTGCTGTCACCAATTTATACTGTGCTACAGATTCAGTGTTTCTCGTCTTTTGTGGCTTTGAAGTTCCTCACATTGATTTGCTGAGGTGTTAAGCTTTGAAAAATAGAAACAGTTTTCTTCTCCTCAAGGAACAGGAGTCTTCAGAGAGCCTGTGGGAGGGCCAAGTGCAAGAATGCCACAAGCTGATTTCTAATTAATTGTGCAAGTCTCTGTATGCCCATTTGACTGCCTATACATATACTGTGAGTGGATACATATATTGTATGTGTATATCACATACATATATTGTGGCTGTGAATTTCTTAGTCTTCTGTGCCATCAAGGTCTCCAGATCTGTCACAATTTTTAACCAGCTTGATTCAAAGTGATAAAAGAAATGCTAGCAAATACCTCCACTTAAAACCAAAGTATTCTATACACTTACACTTTGCTGGGAAGTTTGAGCTTTGTTGCGTTTTCTGGAACCTTCAGTCCTCTGGAAAGGAAAAGGTCGTTATTTTCTAAGGATGAGCACGCAAGGCAAATCCAGGCCAAGGGAGGGGATGCTTGAGGTGCATGAGCTCTTCCCCTCCACAAAAGGACAGATAGGACACTGACTGGTGCCACAAGAAGTGACTCTGCCTTCCCCCAACCCAGCACAGGCTTGGATCAGTCCAGGTGTTTTTATGTCCTTAAGGTCAACCTACATACATGAGTGTGAGTGTCACAGACATCAGGTGGATAACAAAGGCCCCACAGCAAGGGGAGGAATAACCTTTCATCAAAACCAGAAGTACCTACTTACCTTTTCCTCTGTGGAATGAGTCCTTCTTTCTGCTGCCTTGCCATGGTACTTGCAGAAGTGTTGGATTTCATTCTCTTTGCACTTGTTGATTGCCATAGCACCATAGTACCTCTGGACAGCAACAGAAACAGAAAATATCATGTGGGAGGGATCAAACCATACTTGCAGCTACTGCAGCTTTACAACTGAAAGTAGAACTTCACAGATACTGATGCTGTGTACTAACTGGCCAGTTTGTTCTCTGTGAGGGTGAAAACAATGCCTGTATCTCCAAAGGCCACCTCTGCCTTCTGGTACAGGACTATCACACAGGGCTGATTTTAGATGCCTCTTTCCTGACACAATATGTGAGGCAGGGACTCTAACACCTCAGAACTGAATTCATGAGGATGTCAGAAGGAAATGCCTGCCTGATCAGGCTGGTCAAGAAAAGCCCTGGTGGAAGAAGGCATAATTTATGGGTCCTTAAGAGGACATGTATGCAAGCCAGGTGCTCTGCAACCCAGTCAGTGAGGATGGGTTCTGCAGGGCATGTGCAGCAGCAGTGCTCTAAAAGCAGAATATGTTAATACTGAAAAATGTATCAGTAAAGAAGCTGAAGTGTCTTCAAGACCGATACCATTTTCACAGCACTTTTGAGAGTGCGTTTAAGACCACAGCAGCCTTCTTATGGTTCCACTGCAGACGTTCTGGCATCTTCCCCACTGCAAATTAAACTCTTGAGTACAGTTCTGCTGCCATCTGTTGTCACCAGAGAGCTCCTCCCAAGGTTACCTTTTTGATCACAGGGACCAAAAAGATCCAAAGTACCTCTTATTTCACTGATGTTTTTCTTGTCCCTGAGTGTCAAGACTAAATGTAACAAAAATAAGGCAAATAATTCTTATTTCCAAATCTACTGCTGTGTTATTCCTTGACCTTAAGCACAAATCAACAGATCTAGTTGTTTGTATTGCAGTTTTTGTGAAGCTACAAAATATATCAAATGCTCTGACCTAGTGCATGATGCTTCACAGAGCATCTCTTTTACCTGATAGCGCAGAGCAAAGAAATTAAATCCAACTTTTGGTGAGGAACAGGAAAATTTTGAGCCCTTATAACCCCAAACATCTCATCTTGAACTACAGTTGTTTGCATTCAAGTGCCTAAATGGCTGTGTTCAGCTGTAGATTTTTATTTGCACTTTGTAAACTTTATCCATGAACTTATGGGTCTGACAATTCCCCCCTTTTATGACTCTTCTTCTCTACAGAAATGACTGATGCAGTACTGTTTTGGCATAAATGTGGGAGTCATCCACTGCTTGTTCCAACTTTAATACTCTTAACAGGGCACAAGATAGACCCAAAGAATAATTTAGGTTGGAAAACACCCTTAGGATCATAGAGTCCAACTGTAAACTTAGCACTGCCAAGTCACTGATAAGGATGAGTCTCACTACTCTTTGTTTCATCTTGTGTAAAACTTTATTCTGCCCCAGTTGTTTTAGGATTAACTGGTTACTGTGTACGTAGTGCTTTGAAATTATAAAGGAGTTGCTTAAGAGCTAATCACTTGGTGTGCTGAAGTACTGTTTTCTCTAATTTAATTGCAGACTCAGGCTGTGTATTAGCCCTGCAGGCAGTGGGCTCCCTGCTGTGTTAGGATTACAGATTCCAAAGGGCACTAACTGCAGTGGAATTCTCGGTAGCTGGGCTGCAGGGCTGTGCTCACAAGGATGGGCTGGCTGAGGCTGGCTCCTAGTATGCCCACCCAGCAGAGCAGTGACACCTGATCATTGACACCAGCCAGAGCCAGCACCAGAACAGTGAGCTGTGCGTCTGTACACCAAACCTCTCAACTTCTGCTCATCACAAAGAACTGAGCCCATGCTCCTCACCCAGGAGCAACATCCCAAATCCAGTTTGACCTGGTTTTGTCTGGGATAGAGCAAGTTCTCCCCCTAGCAGCTGGCACAGTGCTGTGTTTTGGATTTAGCTTGAGCACAGTGTCAATAACAAATGGTGGTTTTGGTTATTGTTGACTGGTGCTCACCCTAAGTCAAGGACTATTCTTGTCTCTGCCAGTGGAGAGGTGCACAAAAAGCTGGTGGGGAGCACGGCTGTGACAGCTGATCCAAACTAGCCAAATGAAAATTCCATACCATAGAATGTCATGTATATAAACAGGGAGAGTTGTCTGAGGGGCTGACTGCTGTTTGGGGACTGGCTGGGCATTGGTCACTCAGTGGTGAACAACTGTATTGTGCGTTACTTGTTCTTCCTGGGTTTTATTTCTCTCCCATTTTCATCACAATTACTACTGTTGTTATCATTGGCACTATCGTATTTTACTTTGTTTCAATTAATAAACTGTTTTTATCTCAACCCGCGAGTTTTATTTTCTCCAGATTCTTCTCCCCATCCTGCCAGGGGAAGTGGGCAGGGAGGGAGTGAGCTGTATGGTGTTTGGTTGCTAGTGGGGTTAAATCACAACAGCAACACTGTGTATGGGGCGGGGTTTAACTCTAAATTCAAAACAAATGCAGCACACAAAGCAGCTTTTCACTCGAGATTCCAACTCTCCCTTATTTCCACCCCCTGGAACAGGATGTCGGCCAGCATGAGTAGCTCGCGTTCCCCTGACAACTACACAATGTTACCATGTCATAAGGCCATTTCCCGTCTGAGATACTTTGGAGCACTGCAAACATTCCATACTTTGTGACACAATGTATTTTGTTGTGTCACCTGACATTTCTGTTTCTCTAAACGTACTTCCTTTCCGCTAAGAAATGGAGAAACCTGCTGAAATCTGTGCCGGGCTCCTGCTACTGTCTCTGGGAAATGCGGACCGTGGTGTTCATATCAGCCCAGGTGGTACCGGCTCAGCCGCTCAGACAGCAGCGCTGAGATGTGTGTCCCCTGCCACAGGATGCTGAATGCCCCAAATGTCCTCATCTCGGCCGGCACCACAGGCTCACTGGCTGAACCCTCGCCGTAGAGCCAGCAAACCTGAAGCCTAATTTTTGCAGTAAAAGTAGTGAGGCTTCTGGCAGGCACACCATGAGCATTCCCCTTTGTACGGGTCCGGGGCTGACCCCTCACCTCGCATTCCTTTGAGATTCCTTTCATCAGCTTCTTAATCGAAGCGAACGCTGCACTGAGGCGTTCCCGGTCTTCGTCCTGCAAGGAGAGACATTCGCGGTCACTCAGGGTGCCGCCGGCCGCTCAGAGCCGGAGGCTGGCGGGGCGCTGAGCCGCAGAGCCCTCGGGGCACCTGGCGGGGCGGGGGGGCTCGGCGCGGCGGCGTGTCCCGGCGGGCCCGCGGCCCGTGCGGAGATGGATGTCGGCGCATCTCTGTATATCTCCAGGTCTCTCTCCGTATCTGTCTCTGTGTCCGCGGGTGCGCGCACCGCGCTGGCCGGGAGCGCGCCCGCCGCGCGCCGCTGCGCGCGCTCCAGCACATGGCGCGCCAGCCCCGCCGTGCCCCCCGCCTCCATCCCGCCGCCGCCGCACTGCGCAGGCGCCGCCCCCCGCCCCGCCCTCAGCCCGCTCCGCCCCCAGCCCGCCCCGGCCCCGCCCTCACCCCGCCCCGCCCCCAGCCCGCCCCGCCCTCAGCCCGCCCCGCCCTCAGCCCGCCCCGCCCCGCCCTCAGCCCGCCCCGCCCCGCCCTCAGCCCGCCCCGCCCCGCCCTCAGCCCGCCCCGCCCCCAGCCCGCCCCGCCCTCAGCCCGCCCCGCCCTCAGCCCGCCCCGCCCTCAGCCCGCCCCCAGCCCGCCCCGCCCCGCCCTCAGCCCGCCCCGCCCTCAGCCCGCCCCGCCCTCAGCCCGCCCCGCCCTCAGCCCGCCCCGCCCTCAGCCCGCCCCGCCCGGGGGCACCGGGGCAGCTCCCGCCGGGACGCGGCCCCGCGGACGGCTCGGGCGGCTTTGTTCGTCCCGTACGCCCCGCCCTGCGGTAACACAGGAGAGGCGCGTCCGGACAGGCTTTCCCCGAAAGGGTCAGTGAGGTGCCCCCGGGTGCTCCCCGGACGTCGCCGCTGTGCGAACGGGGAAGAGCCCACAGAAGACGGAGGTGCCGGGCCCCGCCGTGCCCCATGGGCTCTAGTGGGAAGCGGTGCTGCCCGCTGCTTTTTTGTTAAAGTTTTGCGGTGCGAACTGTCATCGGCAGTAGGTGGCGATGGCCGGCCGAGTGAGGCGTGTGGGTGACGGGCAGGGCTGCACACTCCGCTCCCCGAAGGAAAGCTCATTCCCGTGGGCCGGGAGAGAACCCTCGCAGACCCCCTCCGAGCGGGATGTGCCGAACGAGCCGGTTCTCTCCGTGCCAGCCGGGGCTGTCCCGGCAGGGCCAGGCCGCCGCTCGGGGTTACCCGTGGCCGTGGGAAGTGGCCGTGGCTATGTGGGAGCAGAGCCGCTTTGAGCCTTCGCTAGCCTCGTGTGCGCTGAGGTGACAGCAGTAAGGGAAAATAAGCACAAAACCGTTCTTTGAGTCCCATATGGCCAATGTTAACGTGGAGGCCCCGATCCTTCGAGTCCTTCATTCTTGTCGAGAGCTTTTCTAGCTGTAATCTCTTTGACAAGCAAGAAAAATAATCCTCTCCTAGTTTACGTTTTATTGTCATCTCCCAGTTGCTTAAGCAGAGCAACATCCAGCCCCCACAGCAAACAAGCCTTTTCACAGGCTGCTTGTTCATTAAGGCATTGAAAGCCCCCATTCAGTGTTCAAATCCAGCTTAATTTTAAGTTTGGTCTCCCGTACTCAAAAGAAAATTTAGGCAAGTTGCTGGAGTGCTTGAGGTCTAGGGAACTGAATACAATGTAAAGGGGGGAGAAAAATAATATTTGATAAAAGCAATGTTAATGTGTTTGATGTGGCGGAGAAGCAGCCAGAACAGACTGCTTCCTGCTTCATTGGAAGTTGAACATCTTTGTTTGCATCATGCAGTGGTCTCCTGGAGAGGTGAGTGGGTTTGCTATGTTGCTGCTCTTGTGAAATAGACTTGGAAAGGTCTCCTATGTCGTTTCCATAACACAGAGAGAAAACTATGTTCATTTTTTATTCCTGCTAGGTATTTGTAGCAACAACTTGTTGTTGAGGAGATAAATTATTCCTGTTGTGTTGAAATTTAAACTCCCACCATTTTTTGATGTTTGGTGACACAGTACTCCTTTTGCAGCTGAGTAAATACATCTGTCCCAAGAAGGTTGACAGCTGAAATAGCTTTTGCTTTGAAACACACATTCACATCAGAGTCCAGATGAGAGCTACCCCTATTTCCTGTACATTCATTCTTTTGAAATATAATGGAGGTTTGTGAAATGCTGGGCATTTCCAGCAGATTCCTCATTGTGTGGGATGATGGATCAGAATATCTGGAGACAATGTATTTCATTTTGCTGGTGAGGTGGCAAAAGCCAGGAATAGTTTATCCTGAGCGCTTGGTTTTGGGCTCAGGGAAGTATCCTTGAGTAGGAAAACTTGTAAGCATTTGCCTGATGGTGAACACTATTTTGCTTTCATTTCAGTCAAAGCAAAGAAAGCCAGCAAGTGCTTAACAGTTCCAGAAATGTGTAGTGCTGGTGTTCATATTTCAAATTGCAGAATACACGTTTTAGTTTTAGTTTTTTTTTAAATGCTCTTTAGTTTTCTTCTGTACCTGATATAATTTGGTTAATCTATTGTAAGGTGACTTGTTTTATCAATGTCTACATAATACTTCAAGATCTAGGAGCAGTCTCTGTATTTTGCAGTACTCAGGGTCCTGCTAAGAGCTGGCATCCTGCCTCTTCTGTATCATTTTATACCAAACGTTTTGGGTGGGTTTCTTATCTACCAAACCCCCAGAAGGCGTGGACACGTGTGCCAGGGTGGTGGCCCGCACAATGCTGTTGGTTGGCTGCGTAGACAAAATGCCATGCAGGGACTCTCTTCACCCCTGACCCGCACGATGCCCCGGGGGCCCTGGCCGGGCAGTGCCAGCGAGCGGGGCCCCTAGGGCTCCGCTGCCGGGGCACAGAGCATTCCCCACGGCTGCCGGGAGCTGCTCCCGGGGGATGGATCGGAACCAAGGTAGCCGGCACGAAGCTCGGAGCACGCCGCTGCCTCCCTCGCCCTCCGCAGGTGCTGTTAGTGCGAGCTCCCCGCGGAGCTCGGCAAGGCCCCGGAGCTCCGGCGGGCAGCTCCCCGGTGGGAGCCGTCTGCCCCGCGCCTGGCGCAGGAAGCGCCTCCCGCACTCCTCCTTCCTTCCGCTCTGCCCCGCAAGCGGCTCCGCGCCGGGAGGAGCCCGGCGCTCGTAGTGTTTTAAATAAAAACCCAAGCGGGATCGCCCCTCCGGGGGAGAGAGAGGAGGAAGGTTGTCAGTCGGGGGGCTCCGTCCTCCGCCCCCTCCTCCTGTGCCCATCGCATCTCCCCGCGGACCAGCCGGCCCTGCCCGGCCGCTCCTCTCCCTCCCGCCTGTCCGGGACCCGGGTTTGGGGCTGGGGGGTGTGCGGCACCCACCCCTCCCGGGGGCCGGGGCCGAGCGCTGCCGGCGGGAGCGGTGGCTCGGCAGCCCGGGGCTGCAGCCCGGGCCGGGCTGCGCTGCGCCGGGGGAGCGAGTTTCTTTGTTGGCTGCCGGGTGACTGGTTCCCATTAATCTCCCGCACTGGTCGTGGCCGTCTCCACTTCCTGCCTTTGCATACTTCTCTCTCCCTCGATCTGAGTCCCTTCCCACCCCCTTCCCTCCCCCCCTTTCTTTCCCTCTTCGCAGCTTCTCCAAAAAAGCTACAACCGCCCGGGCTGCGGGACGGGGGCTGCAGGCGGCCGGCGGAGGGAGCGCATCCCTGCGCCCTCGGTAAGGACCGGGGAGCCGCGCTGCCGGGCGGTGGTCGCCTCCGGGGACCCGGGCAGGGGAGCGGGACTGGGGGGAGAAGCGATCGCTCGTGCTCCAGGTGGCCGTCCCTGCGCCCGTGAGCCTCCGGAGAGCGGGGCGGGCCGGGGATGCGCGGCGGGCGGCGGGGGCTCGGCGGCGCTGCGGGTTCCTGGACCGCGGAGCCCCCGCGGCAGCGGAGCCGTCCGGAGCCGGTGCGGGCTGGATTCGCCATCCTTGCGGGACCCTGCCCTGCCCCGGGGGATCGCAGATGGGCGGGGGGTCCTTGCGCACGGGCGGAGCGGGGGCTTGGTGCTCCCGCACTGGTGCCACCGCCGTGCCTCGCGGGACGCTGCGTTTTGTGTGGGTGGCGAGGAAAGAGGCACCGCGGAGGGACAGAGCCCATGGGGGGACAGAGCCCGCGGAGGGACAGAGCCTGCGGGACCACTTCGGCCGGACCGGGGTAACTCCATCCCGGCCGGGGAGCCGGCGCGCAGAGCGTGGGGCTCTGAGCCGGGGAGACGGGGAGCTGCGGCGCTTCCCTTCCAGTGCCCACTGGTATCGTTGGTCCAGCCGGCTGCGGTGTTTGCGTGCGTGCTGAAAAGTGTAGAGGAGCCACCTGGACTCCGGCGGAAGACTTTAGGATCCCAGGACAGATTTGGCTGAAGAGCTAAGGGAGTTCTGCAGCAGTTCACTTGGTGGGAAAATCAGATGTCCTGCTCTTGGCTTGGTCCCAAATGTTTGCGTTACTAAGGTCACTGCAATCAAAGAGTAGCGGTTACATATGAGTTCTTCTTGTGTTTACTCCAGTGTTATCGCGCAAATGTACTTCGAATTTAGTAGTCAAGCTGAATGAAGCTGGGTGCATAGTGTTACTGCATGGAGTATGTCAGTAGTAGTGTTTTCTACTACTACCCTGAGCTGTCTTGGGGAATAGGTTTTCTTTCATTTTTATGTTGGCTAGTCAGGCTTAACTTCAGACCCACATTAAATAATCCCATAAAATTGGAGTGATCAAAACCCATAGAAGATGTAGGATGAAATTGTTAGTTATAGTCTGGTTTTTGATTATAGGATGAATTAAAGTGAGGTTCATTTGTCTTTAAGACTTTAGAATGTTTTGTTAATACATGATTCATTTATAGTTGGTGGATGAAAATTTCCACATAGTGTAAGGGTAAGCTAACAGGGTGAAGATAGGCGTATCATGCATTTTTGGTGAGGTTTGAGGAAATAATTTATGTTTTAGGAGCACCAAAATTTAACTTCCGTTGTGGTGATCAGGTTATGCAGGTGACATAGTGGAAATCTGTTACCAGGCTGACATATAAGAGTAAGGTTTGTGGGTTTGACCATTGATTTCCCTCTTTCTATAAGATTAGTTATTTAAAATAAAATTGCAACACATTTATAGCAATGGTGATGACTTTATCAAGTTACTCAGGAGTATAGTGAAGCACCTTTTAAAATTAGCTACAGTCTGTCCCCACTTAAGAGTGACTAGACTGACATGGAACTGATATCTTGCTTCTGGGGTGGAAGTAGTTTCCTCAAGAATTTGGAATGAGGAAAGGGGCTTTTGGGAAGAGTTAACAGGGATGGTGGTGCTGGGCCTCACTGGGGCATGGAGACTGCCCTGCTCCTAAAAGGATGTAGCATATATTCTCCTCTGTGTGCAGAAATAAGAGAGCCCTGCCTGGCCTGGCTTTCTGCTGCTCCCTTCAGGGTGCTGAACTGCTCCATCCAGCTTGTCACTGCCCTTCCTGGCTCAGGGCAGGGGGAGAGGTCCCTGCTGTCCTCTCCTACCCCTGCAGCGTGTTTGTGCTGTGGCTGCCAGAATGCGCTCTGAGAAGCTCAGGATCAAGCATTGCTCTTTCCCTTTAAGCAAGTGCCTTAATGTACACTGTAGCTCTTTAAGGAGTGTGTGACCCCTTATTTTTGGTGACCCTGTAAACCATTGTGTAATCTGTTGACTCTAACATACCATGCCAATTTATTCTTGGTTGGGACGTCTTGCCAAGGACTTGATGGAATGGCATGATTTTATCCACTTTATTGTTTTCATTGTGTTTCATAAACATCTAAGACCCTCTGGGAAGAATCACTGGGGCGGCTGGGCCTCCTTTTTTTTTTTTTTAATTGCTGGTTAAATAAATGTTGCCAGTTTAAAAAAAAATTAAAGTGGTATGCAGGATCTCAGAATGCCTGGAACTGCTAAACACTCATGTTTAGGAAGCAGGACTATTTTTAGTGTAGGGGCACTTAAAGAAATTGTACAAGCCCCTTGTGAAGAGGTCACTGTGAAGTACACTGAAGAGCCTTCTTTTAACTGGAAAGTAAACCCAAGTTTCCCACAGCTGAGTAAAGCAAAAGAACCAGATTTGTGCTTTTCCTGCTTAACTGAAGATGGAAAGGATGGATTTTTTGTTAGTTTACTGTAGTGGGAGTAAGGATGCCCAAATTCTTATCAGACAACAACAACAATAAAAATGCTTGTTAATAATAAATAGGTCTTAATGACACCCTTGCCTCTCTGATTTCCTCCAGTGAGTATCTGCAATGGAGATGCAGGACTGAAAGGCATTTAACACTTTGAAGAGGGGCTGGGAACTGGCAGCTGAGAATATGTTGTATTCCTTGGGATCTGTGTTTGTGGGAGGTCAAAAGTCCCTTGAATGAATCCATGGTTTCCATTCTTATCTATACCTAAAAGAACAGGGGTAAAACTAGAGAAGAAAGGATCATATGTGTTGAGAAGTCCAGGTGATCTAGGCTCCTAAATCACTTCTGAATATGGGACTGAGTTTGCCAAATAAATTACTGTGATTCCAGAGACGTCTTTCCTCAATTCATCTGCCTGAAAAATGGAAGTCCTTACTTTGGATGGTTTAAGAGAATGTGGTTTAGGTCAAAATTACCACTGTGTGCTACAAACATCATGATATCTATGAGGTCTTGAATAATCTAGCTATGTTTAATGTGACCCAGGCTCCTGCAGGGCAGAGGACCAACATCTGGACTGATCAGACTTTCAAAATATATGAAATGATAGCAGATTTGAATTTTGGTCCAAACTTCCTTGATGTCTTGTTTAGAATAAGTTTAGTTTATATTACAGTTTTGGGGGTTTTCCTTTTTTTTTTGTTTTCCTTTTTTTTCCCCTGTTGCTGAGTGCCATGTGTGTTAGTTTTGTCTGTGTGCTGTAAAGTGTGTGCAACTGTTGCTTTTCAGAATTTTTGGTCTGCATTTGGGATTTAGTTGGCAGTGCGGATAGAGACAAGTTTGGGGAACTGAATCCAAATATTTACATTCTCAATTTGGCCTAGTTTTTGTGCTTGTAAACATTCTTAGTCAAATTGAACTTTGGTGAGGTTATAAGTGGCTTTGCCAAACCTTGCAGAGTCACACCCTACAAGACCTGAAATTCCCCCTTTTGGGAAGAGTTTTCGATGTTTTTTGGGTGTACATACATCATCTGAGAGTTAGTACTTATCATTTTTACCCCTTATTTGACTGCAAAATCTTTTCCTGTTTGTTGCTTTTTCTTCATGTAGAAATGCCTAATGCCGTGTCAAGTTAAATGTCACAGAGGAGAACTCCTGCCCACTTATGAGGTCCAGTGCAGATTCCATAAATCCTGTTCCCCTATGCTACCCTAGAGCATAGAGAGAGAGAGGCCATGGTAGAGAGAGGCCATGGTGGAGATTCCCCTCTCTCTGTAGCTGCCCTTTTCCTGGTCCCTGGTGTTTCCTTGTGCCGAAGTTTTAAGACTGATTTGAGCAATGGGGATGCTTTCTTATGGAGTTTCAGATTTAAATCCTCTTTTCATTCATGTAGGCTTTGAACAGCTGTCAGATTTTGCTAGAAACTTTTTATTCAGTGGGGACTGAACCTGAAAGATGTGTTCTCCATTAGCAGTTGAACTTTCTGAAGTCAACACTACTACAGACTGTAGGGATAGGGGTCAGCTACTACATTAACACTTCATGGCCAACCCACCCTCCTGTGTGGGGATGCCTTTCTATTTGGGGCTTTTAATCAGAGTTTGCAGTTAGGCTAGTTTAGTTGCAGAGAGCTGGAGACTGTTCTGGGATAGAGGTGACTGAGTTGCAGTGAGTTACAGTAAGAGTTCTTACTCATCAGTTGAGGTCTGGAGCCTTGTGTTCTTAGCCAGCTGAGTCTGGCCTGCCTTAGCTTAATCCACAGTGAACAGGTTTAGAGTAATGTAACTTGTTCTCCATCTGGAGTGTATTCTCAGATAGTTAAAGCTGTTCAGGGAATGAATGGTCTAATTCCTACAGCCAGTGCTTTTGCTACGTTTTGCTGTGAGCTTCTGACCTTGGAGATGTGCTTGGTAGGTTGAGGAACACAGGACAAGAGTAGGTGTTCACTTTTAATGCCACCTTCCCCCCTTCTTTGAAAATATGTTTGGTTGAGTTGTGTCTGTAGGCTGAAAAGCTGTCAGCTGCTGCAATGTAGTTGAGAATTCAGTGAACTTGTGCAAATGGAGAAGTCCTTAAGGACACAGGGAAAGCACAGTGGGTTTCTGTCGGAAGTGTGCCCTGTGTGTGTTCACACACACAGGAACGGGATGTTATTTCAGTGTGAGTGTATCTGTCTCCTAATTGCTCTTTAAAATGAAGATGTAAGAATGCTTAATGTGTTAACATTTAGTGTTAGGAATGGTGCCAGCACAGGAAACCAGGTCTTTGAGTTGAAACTTTTAACATTATTCTCTGACTCCCACGTTATTAAAACCAGTCACTGCATAAAGTTTTAAAGCTATAATTCACTTTATCATTTTGATGAGGCTGTCACACTAAATTACTGGTTTGCATTTTTTCCCCTTAGGAAAAAGATAATTATTCTTCATGGGATACAGTCACAATCACAGGGGACAGATGCTAACCGAACTAGCACTGTGCAGAGCACTCTGCTCAGCCTGCCTTTCCAAGTATTAGGGCAGAGACCAAAGATTTTGGGAGGGCTGGCCTGGAAGATCTTGCAACCCTTCTTCAGCGAGGAGCAGATGTTTCAGACACTGACTCTGCTCATTGTTCTGGGAAGTCCTTCAATTTAGGAGATGAATCTGTCTCTTGACATTTTTTCTTTCAATATTATTAATACTTGAGGGAGTACAAACGGTTTTTGCAATATGGGGTGAAATTAATGAGGAGTTCTAATGATTTTGATCCTTTGTCCTGATGAAAACTTCTATCACTTGAAGTCAAGGGAAAGGACCGAAAGTCACGTTTCTTTCTATGTGGGCACAAAGAGAAATGGGACATATTGACTGACTCACTGTGTGTGAAAGTGCTTCTCATTTGTGCTACAGCGTTGTAATGATTGAAGTTTCCAGTTTGCCTCATATCTTAGTCCTGGTTCTAGGCTCACAAGAGCCTGTTATCATGTTGTTCAAATGATTTTTATGAGCCGGGAATATTATTTTGAAGATATGGTAATTAAGTAAAGTGCAAAAGCTTACCAAATAATCAGCAAGCTCTGATTATTTCTACTGTGAAGTTGCAAATTGGGCTGCAGTTCCATCCCACAGCTTGTGTTTTTACTGCTTGCTATATATCCCTGCTATATTATTAATTTAATCTTTGAGTAGAACATCACCTATGCCACTCAGGCTCTGAAATGACTGGCTTGAAAGAAAGTTGAGGTCAGGATAGGAAAGGAAAAAAGGGATCATAAAGAAGAGGCATAAAATAATCTGTTTGTAAAGATAACTTACTCCAAAACCATTTAAACAGCAGTCAGTTCTCATCGATACAATTCATGCAGCTTTAGGTTAATGTGCATATTTCTGTTTTATGGGTGTATCCATCACCATTTCCTGTGGAAATGTATAAATACCTGGAACCATTTAATTGTACTAAAGGGTAAAACAAGGACAAGCGCAGGGAGCTCATTCTGTCTCCTTCTTGTCACCCGGCTCAGCTGAAAAGCCTCGGGACACTCAGGGGTACTTGCGAGGTTTAATGGCACCACCCCGATTGCCTGGTTTTGTTATTACTCAACCTCAGGGTGTCTTCCAAGCCTCCCTCCCTGCTTTCACAGGTGCTGTACTTCAGCTCTTCCCTTCCCAGTGCTAGGGATTGGTGCGGAGGTGTTTCCTGCTGATTGGCTCAGTGTTTATTAGCCTCCGAAGCAGCACTACTCTTGCTGCTGTAGTTGCAGAGCGGCTGGCAGGGGAACTGCTCTTTCTCTCCAGAGGTGTCCTCGGGCCTGGGAAGCGAAGGGGGATGTTGCCAGGTGGCAGAGCTACCTTCTCATCTAGTGCCAAGGTGAGCTGGGGTTAATCTTCTTTTGCCTGCTGTTTTTCCTGTGGCTGCATAACTTGGATAACACAGGTAACTCTCTAGAAAAAATAAATTCACGAGAGGCAAGTGCTCCTAGAGTATTGCCATTTTACCGTAAAAAAGGTTTCATCTAAACCCTTGTGCTTTGGGGAAAGCTGTCTATTAGCTCTCAAGGAAATTTTGGGATTTCTTTTCTCTTCCTTAGTATTCTGCTTTTCTTCTTTCTCCTCTTAGCCCTTAGCTTCTCTCTGAAAGCAGTCCAAGTGCAGCAGCTGGGCTGTAATGAACTCTGTGTGTGCCATAATCTCTACTTGTGCTGCTGCTTCCAAGCTGTACATGGATGTGGGACTTAGATTTTGTGGATGCCACTTCCACTGTGGCTTGGGAGTTTTTAGGCCCTAGAAAGGGGGTAAATGGTGACAAATCCACCTGTGAGCATTGAGGCTTCTTGTCAGTCACAGACAATCCATGACAGCAGCTACTTGAGCTGCTGGTGACATATCCCTTTGTTTGTTCTGATATTGACATTTGTATTCAGCAGAATGCCAAGAGAGGTGTCAGACTGTGCTTTGCACTGTTAAAGAGTATAAGGTTTAATTGTGATTTCAGCTTTAATTCTGGCATTGTTTGCCATTGAGTTGTCTCCCTGTGTGACAGTTATCTCTGAGCTGGAGAAACCAATAGAGAAGTTGGTGAAAGTTCACCTAAGGCTCTGTCTCCCAAACAAAGCAGAGAGAGAACCACGGAGTTTTCAGTGACAGGCACATGGTGAAGAGAGAATAACAGTGGAAGGTAAAAAGAAAGTTATGAGACAAATACATTCTCTGCCTCTTCACCTCCAACAGATTGCATCTGGAAGGGGGCAACAGTCTGGGATACATGGCTGAGGGGAAGTGTGGGTCTTATCTTTTCAGTTGTGTAGATCATTGTACACTTTGATATTCCTGGCAACTGAAAAATGACAGGAGCTACTATTTAGCTTAAAAGCGCATCCTGTGAGAAAGATGGGAGAAGTTTCTTGCTGCTCTGAGTGAAGCCAGGTTTTCTTTTGAAGGTTAATGGTTCACATTCAATCCATTATCATTATTTTTAGTAGAAAGCATTATTATGTACAGAGAGCATGAGATGAATCTGACTGATTTTGGCATACTAGTGTTGACCCAGAGCTACTGTGAATAGACTAATGTGATAGAAGGAAGAGTCTGGCCTGCTCTTAAATGTGGAGAGACAGGAGGATGTTTTGCTCTGTAGGAGTGTAGTTGAACCACTGGACTTGGAGGTGTGCTCTGGAGGCAGGACAATTAAGGTTAGTGGCATATTCATGTGAGAAATTCAAATATGTTATGTATATTCATGAGCCTATGGATAATGGATAAAACAGCAGGAATCCAGCCCTGCATAGCCCAGTGCTTTGTCTTGGACTAAAAACTTCCTTTTCCCTTTCCCGTGTGCTTTGCAGCAGGACAGGCTGGCAAGCACATCTGCCTGTCCAGCCCAGACAAACATGTAGTGGGAAGGTCAGCTGGGGTGGAGACCACACAGAGCAGCTGCTTTGGACCACATGAATTATCCCAGCAGTGTCTGCTCACCTCTTCCTCACCTGGCACTGTAGTTCTGACTGCAACTTTTCAAATTGTTTCTGATTCTACTTTTTTTTATTAAATATCCCATCCTAGTTAGGCAGAGTAAGGGGCAAGTACATGTTAACTTTTTATTTTTGTGTAGACTTAGGATAATCCTAAATATTGAATAGTCATTGAGAGATGTTTTGATCCAGGATTCATTGACATAAACAAGATTTTATTTTATATATTTATATATGTGTGTTTGTTTTCAATGCACAAGAAGACTTACCTCCATAATGTTCACAAACTGTATGGCGTATTCCTATATTGAGTCTAATGGAGAGAGGTTATTTTCACCTATCATGTGGATTTAAAAAACTGAATGACGAGGGCCTCTGAATCAAACTAAGATTGGTGGTTTTTTAGGAGTAGGGAAAATGACAATAAAAAGCAGGAACTGAATTCAGATAGTAGCAGAAAGATGATGAACTATAGCAACAGGGTAGCATCTTTCATTTGTAAATCTAAAAGCACTTAACAAAATGTGAACAAATGAATAAAAGACTGCATCTGACTTTGGTAGATGAGGGAAACATCAGTGCAGATGAGAAGGGGTGGGTAAGGTAATTCTGGGACCAGATAAACCCCTTTTTCTTCATTTTCAGTCTAAGTCTTAGGAAAATCAGAAATATATTGTGAGGCAGAACATTTTCTTTTGTATTGACCTACAAGTACCCAGAGAAGTGCTTTTGAGAGGATAATATTGCTGCTGCCCTTCAGTGCCTCAAATGGCTTCCACATGCCCTCATGATGTAAAATGTGATTCTAAATTAAGTTACTTTTCTTCAAAAGGTGTCTAATCAGATGGTGAGACTATCAGAAAAATTTAGGCTTTTAATAACCTGTTTCTTCACTGTGTAATCTCATATGTTTATTAAATTACTAACGTATATATAGAGATAGGATGTTAATTCTTCTTTTTTTCTTGAAAAGGACGAGTCCTTCTGTCTCTACTTATGTCTGGTTTTTGAGTCTTATTCATAACCATTATTTCTGGTTACAAGGAGACACTCATTTTGTATCTACTGTTCCCATCCTCCCTTCCATTATGAACCTGCGCCAAGAGGTAAAGATGCTTCCTGGTACATCAGTGTGCTGCTTATGTATATTTACCATGACTCTTCAAAAGATATTAATTTATCCCTTTCTTTTCACATATTTCAAATAATGCTTTCTGTATGTGGTTTAAATTTTTCCATCCCTTTTTTATGGATGGAAGCAGAAGTTTGCTTTCACACACAAGTTATCATAGCAAGATGTTTCATTTATCCCTAAACTTAATTTTGACTAGAGAGTGGAGGAGATAAAGACCCTTTCTGCCTTCACAGTTTCTGATCTTTATTAGTAAGTTATCAGCTTTCTATAAAGCCTTAACTAGGTTAGATTCAAATAGAACAAAAAAAAATGCTCTGGCTTTTTATACAACCCTGCTGAGATTTTTCTAAAACACTTATGATAGTTAGATGCTCATTTTCCACTAAAGTCAGTTTGAACCAGATACAAAAATCCTCAGTGTGGCTTTGGGAGAATTGTTTAACAATAAAACATCCACATGTTCCTCTTAGAGGGAACTTGGGGCCTTCACATTAGGAAAGTGCAAACAAATAGCAGCAACTTGTTGTTTCAGTGTTTTCCTTGTAGTAAAGATAGTTCTACATGTCAGTATATATCTCTGCTGAAGCAGAAAATGACCTCTTTCTTAAAACAATTTGGCCCCAAAATACCTGCTTTGCTTCTGTTCTCACACTTGGAAGAAAACAAGTTTGCTCTGTAATGTTGGTGTTTCTGTACTTCTCTCCCTTTGATTTTTAATCACCCTGGGAACAACCACCCGTGAGGAAGAGCATGTCAATCTTTCTCCAAAAGAGAATACTTTATTTTTCATAACAACGACGTACAATGTCTGTAGAAAGAAAGAAAGGAAGGCATCTGGGTAAAGAGTTACTACCTGGCAAATCTCTTGTCCAGTTGCTGATTTTTTTGCTCACTCATTCAGAGATCCTCTAAGTCATTCCATTACCTGGAACATCGGTTTCCCCAAGTGTTTGTAAAGCAATAACTGATATCTCCCCACATATCCCTGAGGTCTGCATATTAAAGAAACAAAAGTAACCAGATGTTTGCATTTAGCTATTTTTTAATGACCTGAACCTTTGCAGTTTGCCGCGTTTCTTTTGTAACCTGGGAAGGTTGTGATGGGCTGAAATTGCACTCTGAAGGGTGGTGGTAATTTTCCTGTACAGTTTCAGTGAGCCTGAGCTGTGCATGTGGCTCGGGGAGCTCGGAACTTGGGAAGGCTGAAACTCGTGTTTGTTCTGTGCCGACACCCCTGGCTGAGCAAAGAAAAGGTGTTGACGTTGGAAGGAGCTGCAGCTCTGCTCCCCTGCCAAGTATGAGGTGAAGCCCTGAAGGAAGGAATAGCAATGATGTGTGACCCAGCAAAGGGTGTTCAAGACTACTCCCTCCAAGTAGCTGGACCCTCTGAGGCACGTGAGGACTCACCATCTGCCAGCCAGGCACTCTTGTGAGGCTCAAAGCATCCAGGTTTTATAGGCCTGTTAAAGCAGTGCTGTGCAAGATGCTATTTTTTTGTGATGCAGCAGGATTTCTGACTTTTCTTTTTTCTCCTCATATTTCCCATTGTCCAGGAACTGAAGCGTCTATCAGGTTACACTTTCATTTAAACAAAATGCTACCAACATGCTCACAGTTGAACATGCTACATAAATGCCTTATTTTACTGCTTTATTAAATGTGTAACAAATCTATTTGGCAGCCACCTAATAGGAAATGGTATATAGGTCTCTCTTGCACGTTTACTAGGCTCTGAAGTTTTCAGGTTCGGGTTAAATTGGGTTTTAGATATCATTTTCTTTGAAAAACTTTTCAAATTACCTTAATTCTTTCTCAGTTCTTTGGATTCTGTAGGCACTCTGTTAGTTTTTTTTTTTTTTATACATGCTTCCTGTTTGAATTGACTTGAGTCCCCTGAAGCACACCTTGCTGCAACTTTTTCAAATTTCATTTTGTGTAGATGGATTGCATTTGGGTCAAACATTTTTAAGCTACGTGCATAAAATACGGAAGAAGAGAATAAGCAGGTAACAGAACATTTGTTTACATCCTTAGCTGTACTTTGGTTTTACTGTGTCTTTTAACAGATGTTTGGTACCACACCTGTAGTTTTTCTCCTGTGCCCTCTCTTGTGGAGGAGGTGCAGGCTCGGAAAGTGAACTACTCCCTCTTCCTCCTCTAGTGTATTTTCTGGTCTTTTTCTACATTCATGTAGCCATTTCCAGGGCTTGGACCACAAGCTGGGTTAGCTGATCTTTCATGGCATCGCTGTACTGTATTTACCAAAAGTTTCTTTCAGTACCCTACTAGATTTGTTGCTACTCTGCAAACCCTCCTTTCCTTGTAAACCGATGTGGGAGATAGTTTCATCAGGAGACCAGGCTGGCTGGCAATTTCTGGCTCAGGGGAAGGAAGAAGGAACATTAAAGGGACAGAAAATGCTTTCAACTTGTGTATCATGAGGCTGAATGGAGGTGATTTAGTTTACTGGCTGCTTGTTTTCCTCAGAGCTCTTCTCTGTCCTAAGGGAATCCCTCCTGCAAAGTCTCCTTGGTTTAGGCAGTTTGTGACCTACCCCTGGCCCCACAGCTGCTCCATCCTCAGGCAGTTTGGGCATGTCTTTACACTGGGCCAAATGCCAATTGCATATTTAGGACTGAAACCTCATCTGGGTGGTGGTGGTTGTTTTTTTTTTTTTTTTTAAGCCAGAAAAAGAAATCCTGAAAATGTGTCTGGTTTTTGTATTTTACAAAGGATGTTGTTCACAATAAGGGCAATGGAAGTCTAAATCCTCAACTACATTAACACATTTGCATTTTGCTGGGATAACTCAAGTATTTAAGTGCATGTAAAAAGCATGATATGATGCTTCCTAGAAGAGGATCATGAAACAATTATAAAAACTCCCCAGAAGGTGAAAGTGGACTTAGGCCTTTCCAGTGGTTTTGTTTCCCATTTGGAAACCTGATCCATTGATTGTTTTCTCTACTGTGCTTAGTAGCAACAGCAAGTGAATGGAAAAGCAGGGACAAGCATCTGTTTTTGCATAGCTGATACTTAACGAGATCAGATTCTATATCCTTCTGTAAGGCTGAGTGATGCCCAGTTCCTGCCACCTGGGAGCGTCGTTGTAAGGAAATCAATGCCTTTAATACACTGGGTTTCTGCTCCATTTGTTTAGAAAGCTGCTCCTGGGGCTCACTACACAGCGAGGATCGTGCTCCTGGCTGGAATTTGCTATGCCCACCTACAGTGCCCCTCCTTACTCTAGGACTGAATGACAGGTTTTTTCTGCAATGTTGTTTGAAAGACCAATGAAGGAAAGTAACCCATACCTCACCCCCTCTGCTTCTCAGGGTATTTTTTACTCCATTTAATGTAAAAGGGTGAAAATATCCCTTATTATAGTATGATAGTGTTACCCTTGCTTGAAGGAGCAGGATGACAGTTTCCAGCAGGCTTGGAAGCGGAGTGGAATCTGCCTTTGAATAGGACTGGGGGCTTTGGCAAAGCAAGCTGTATGATATGAGACTGGTTTTTGCAAAGTTCTCTAAAACATTCTGACTAAACAGCTTCTTGTAGGCTAAACAGACTGGGGAAGGCTCAGTCTGTGGGCAGGAGACCTCCCAAGAGCCTGCTTGGTTCTGTGATTCAGTTCATGGCATTTGTCCCATGACCAGAGGAGATGTGTGCCAATGGTCCAGCAAGGAGGTGAGGGTGCAGTTCTCTCGGACGTCATGGTTTTCAGCTGAGATCTGGATCAGGTGCTGGGCCTGACGCTTTTGTGCCTGTCTGCCCGAGGAGTTATTACATCTCTTGGATCTAAGCAATTGTTCAAGGCACCCTGAGCTCACCAGAATGTAATAATGATTGCCCTGCAACATTAAAGTGTCATCTAAAGATAACACAAGACCAGCCCACCAACACTGTTAAACAATCACAAACAGTACAAATTAAGTCAGCCACTAAATCAAACCAGGAAAACCCTCCCTTCTATGCTTACCAACCCCCACAAAGATTTGTTGCTTTTGATTCCTCCTTGGAAGATTACCAAATTTGGAAATGTGAGTTATTTCTGACCAGTTTGGCATCAAGAATAGGGTGCTATTTAAGTGTTTTTATTTTATTTTTGTTTACTGCACTTCTACCTCCACAGGCTTCTCCTCTTACTCTAAATGGATAAACCAATATTTTGTCCTTTGTGTCCTCTATACTTCCGTGGCTTTGCACTATTAAATGTGTATTATGTTTTGCTCCAGAAACAGCTGTGTTCCAGCAGATGAAGCAATTTGTGTGAGTGCTCAGTTTTTACTATTTATTTTTCAAAGGTGTTGCAAGGTTACTAATTGTTTAATGACTTGAAATTCTTCCTTGAGGAATAGCCCATGACTTGAAGCAGCATTTAAGTCAATGAAGGCATAAAGATGTTGTGCCTATATATATTTTGAAGTCTTTAGCTCATATTTATGTAGGTAATAATACCTAGCTCTGATACAGCACTTTTCAATGCAATTCTCCAAAGTGTTTTGCACAGCTGGATGGAGCCATTACTAGAGCTAATTAAAAGGTTTTGATTCAATGAAGCATGATTAAAATATGCTGTTTTACTTGTACTGAGAACTTTCTGGAATTCATTTGATGCTGGGAGAGCTTCCTGAGAAGCCACAGTGGGCTAAAGACCTGACTGAAACAGAAACAAACCCAGAAACTGCTTTTTGTGGGAGAATGGACATATCAGCACAACTGGCCTATTGTGCAACATAAAATTTTTCGTTTCATTCAACATGAGATAAAAGCAAGGAATGACACTGTGGATATTGTCACGTCCTTAAATAATTTTAGCCAGTATCTCCATTTTGTAGGTTAAGAAATCAAAGTAGAGGAAAATAAAATTACTTGCATGACTTGAGTTGCCCAATATGCTGAGGATGGAGCTGGGGCTTTGAGTCTTCTGGCCACAAAGCTGCCTCTGATGCTTCACCACAGTTTAACAAGGCACTTGCTATACCACTTTTGCATAAAACCCATTATTGCCAGAAATTAAAATTCTAAGCAAAGTGAAATGTGTAGATAAAATAGTAACAGTGAATTTCTCCTGGTCAAAGAAAAGGGAAGCTAGATCTACCTTTAATGTTAAGTGCTTATGAGAACAAAGCATTCACTGTTTCACTGCTGATATATTGTGATATGCACGGAGCTCCTTGGAGTTTGGGAGTGGAAATGGAACAGGAATGAATTTCCTCAGAATTATAGAAAAACAAAATGGATTCCTGCTGTTCATCAGTGTCTCTAACAACATACCTGTTATGACATGATAGAACAGATGACAAAGGAATAGTGAGATAGACCTGTGGCAAGGTGGATGTCAACTAGAAAATTTTGAAGGTAATTGATCCAGCCAAGTGCTGTTGTGCTGCCCCACTCTTTGTTGAGGTCATTCTGAAGACAACACTTACTCTGCAGAGCTTTGCTGTTGGGAAGTGAAAAAAAAGTACTGCCTTCAAGTCAGAAAAGACCTTCCTCCAACAGATGGCAGAGATTCAATGCCCCATTTATTGTCTTGACATTTTGTTTTATTGTTCCAGTTTGCAGAGCAGTCTCCAGAGGTTTCTAAAGTATGCATGAATAAGAGAGAGAAATGAGCTCCTAGTTTTCATTGGGAATTTTAGTTTGGAGACAGGCTTGTCTATTTAAACCCATCTCTTGCTCCTATTTGCTTTGGCAGGATTCTGGGTGGCACTGTACCCTTCTACCTCATCTTCTACTTTTTTTTGATACCTACCTTCATTGTTCATGCCATGCTGTTTGTTAACAAGTCTGTGGTCTCATCAGATGTTTTGAGTTTTTTTTCATTGGCTGTCTTTTTTTACCTTTATTCATATTTTGGTGTAGACTAGAAGCACCAGTTGGTGATTGAAGCCAGATTTCTTGGTCTTTCTACATGCATGAACCATGTGTGTAAGCAGTATCAAAGGTGCCTTCTTGATGTGAAAAAAACCAGAAATAAGAAGTAGACGAAGCAGAGAAATACATGTGAACTTTGATTCGTTTATTGGTAGTATACTAAAAAGAGGTCAAAGATGTCACTCACTAAAAATTCTCAGCGGTTGTGGGGTGACTGGGCTATAAGTAGGTTTATGTAGCATTGGTCTTGAAAAATTATGTATGGGAATCTTCATCACATATGGGAGGGAAGTTATGTTTATATCCCAGAATATAAATGAGATGCTAACTGTAACAGCTTTGTAGCATGGAATGTCTCTTTCCTTCAGAGCTTTACATAGTTCAGTGCTTCCCCTTCTTCGTGTCCTCATGCCTAAGGAATGCAGACGAATAGCTGGAAAAGGTTTGTCTTAGTGCTGTTGGGTCATTAAGGTTCTTGGCCAAAATGTATCCCTGACCTCCCTGGTCAGAGGAAATTTCATCAACGGCAATAGTTTCACTGAGACTTTAGCTAGAGTGTCTCAGCTGTTGTGGATGAGGCCTGAGGGTGCTGAAGGGGATAGATCAAAACCTGCTATAACTCTTGTTAAGTGTGTGTCTGGTGAAAACCTTTATGCCTCATTTCATGCAAGGAGAATGTCTGCAGATGATACAGAGAGACATTCCTCCTGTGTCCATATTTTTGTAAAACTTGAGGATGCTTCTCATCAAAATCCCAGTGGCAGAGGGTCTGTTGAGCTCTCCAGCTGCAGAAATTCAGCCCTTAGAAGGAGCTGGGCATCAATTATGAAGGTGTGTCATTAACACTGAACTGATTGTACCACAAATTTTGAAGCTGCTTCCAACAAATCTATGTGCATGGACATGAGGCATTTTCATTTTTCCACAGAGAAGCAATCAGCATGGCTTTCTGCTGTACAGCTCATGCCTCCAGCAAGCTGTCTGAACTGGAACTGTCTGCAGCCTTGCAGCACAAGTGCATCTGAGCAGTGTGATCTGAGAGGACGTTTGTGAAAAACACTGGGAATATTGTCAGGCTGCCACCAGAAGGAATGTTAATACCTGATCAAGGAAGAGGCATCAAGAGCCAAATTCTAGGATCTTGAATTCCAGCCAGCAAATTGGAATTCTGCAGGAAGCAATACAAAAATCTTGTGGAATATTCTATATTATTCTTGCATTACGGACAGCTGTTTCTATATATCTAAATATAATCAAATACTCTGGATAGACCATAGAATCCTTTGGGTTGGAAAAGTTGGATCAGTGAATCCAACTGTTAACCCAGCACTGCCAAGTCTACCATTAAACCTTGCCCTAAGTGCCATATCCACTTGGCTTTTAAATTCCTCTAGGAATGATGACTCAACCACTTCCCTGGCAGCCTGTTCTAGTGCTTGACACCCTTTTGGCAGAGAAATTTTTCCTTATATCCAAACTTAACCTCCCCTGGTGCAGCTTGAGACTATTTTCTCTCACCCTGCCTGTTCTTACCTGGGAGAAGAAACCAACCCCCATCTTGCTACAACCTCCTTTCAGGTGACTGTAGGGGAGTGGCCCTTTACAGCTTCATCAGGAAAGCCTTGATCCTGTGCAAAGTGGAATACCTTGGCTGTATATAAACTGAGCCCTCAGCAGATATTCCTGTGATGCTGAGAGTCTTTTCCCATTGTCCATCTGAGGAACATGAGAAGAGTAATTGAAGAACATGTCTTAAATGCAGATCAATGTGCAAGTCACATCTGTTATTTGACAGTAGAGTGTTTCACCCTTTCTGATAAAGAGCTCATATATGGGGAGTTGACATAATCTTCCTCAAATCATTAGTAACTGATTAGTTTTAGATAAAGTTTATTTTCTTGCAGTTATTGTTGTTCCTAGTCCCAGCCTTTCCTGTTTTGTAACCTTTGTGGGAAGGTTAGGTCTCATGATGGGGCCAGGCTAATTTTGCCACATCCAGAAACCTAATGATTTAAACTTCTGGATTCAGTTCTGAATGACCTATGTTCCCATAAGGCTTGTGCTCATTGCTGAGAATTTTTTTTTGTATTTTCTTTATTAGATTAAACCTTTATGAATGTGATCACTGTTATGTACAAGTACTAGCAGAACTGAGTGACTTTTGGGGAAGCTGAGTTTTGGTTTTTTGAGCAAGCATGCAGTGTTAAAACAGAGCAGTGCAGACAATGTTAGAGCCCTAAAGTTGTCCTTAGGGAGAGAACATACAGAATCTCTCCTCTTCCTCCAGGTTTCCCTCCTGGAAGCCTGGACTACCTGTGGGACTCCCAGGACACAAATTCCAGCTCACTTTTGCTCTTTATTATCTCACACTGTCCTTGCACATGTCCTCAGAATACAAATGTGACTTTTGTAGGCATCTGTACCAGAATAGCCACCAAAGGCTGGAGGGCAAAGCCCCCTTTTTAACTTCAGGGGAATAAAAAACCCAACCACACTCTCTTCTCACAGACCCCAAAATCTTCCCTGCAAAAAAAAAAAAAAAAACCAACCAACCCCAAATATGTAGGCAAGATACTGCAAGAGTTTTGGTTGGTTATTTAAAGACAACACTGTTTAGGGATGGGGTGTGGGTGGAATCAAACAATACAGGTAGATGATTTAGAAAGTAGACAGCTGTATGTAAAATGGAATCTCCCCAAACAAAAAAATCTGTCTCCAGAAATTCTATCTTTGTTTGCTGGTAGCATGCAGTGTAGGATGTCTCCTATGAAAGTGCTTATACAGTGGATATGTTTTTGAAAAAAGATCTGAAACCTGCCTGTGTAACTTGTGTTGATTGTATGCTTCATTTTTGTCTTGTATTAATTTTGCACATCACTGTGCCACTTTGCAGAACCTGCAATAATTTCTGAAGTTCATACACTGCAGCTGGTCCTTGGTGTCTGTTCTTAGTGGAAATCAGCTTTCCTTATTTCTCTGTCTATACCTATGAACAGGAAAGAGAGAAAAACATTTGTTTTGTTTGAAAGGATGATAAGCAAAAAGAAGTGACTCTCCGAGAACAAAAACAAAAAGCTCAAAACTGGACTCCAGTTTTCTTCTAGTGCTTCCAGCCTGTGCTCACAATAGGCAAGAGAGTAAGGTGATCCTCTCAAGGATTGCTGCATATCCTGAGGAAAACTCTCTGGTGCAGTTCTAGTTTTGTTGTGGGGCTGTGAGGATGCTTCCTGCCACATTGCTTTTAGTGCAAATGGCAGAAGCTTTAGAAATTTTGTTTCTGTGGAAATAAAAAAATTATTTTAAGATTTTGTTTTTTACCTCAGGCTAGCTAGGAAAGTCTGGATAGCTGAGAACCTTGCTAAGTGTGAAAAAATGAATTTATCCATCAGCCTTTTTTGTGAGCAGGAAATTGTGTGTTTCTGTGATGCAGTATTTCTGTTTGAAGAGAGATGGTTTCTTACAAGGTGCCTTTCCTTTTCATAGATCTGATTGTATTTTGAACTCTGTCTGAACCAGATCAGTGTCTTTCCTTGGAATTAATCACCAGGAAAACCAGTGACCCAGTTTCCCAAACCTGCTCTGATACCAGGTTAGCTGCTACTTTGGATTTTTCCATGTGTCAAAACTAAGGTGCTGAATCCCTCTGAAAAGGTGTTCTGATATTTCTCCTTCCTCCAGAATTCCCCTTTAACGTCAGCCCCTGGCTATCATGTGATGCTTGTCCTAATCATGCTCCAGGGCCAGTCAAGCTGGGGAGGGTGACCAGCAAATGGAAACAGTGTGGGACTGTCAGTGAGCAGAGAGCAAAGGCTGAGCCAGGAGCTGAGGGTGACCCCAGCACAGGTAGGACAATGCTCTCACTGACCTCAGCAAAGTCCCATGGTGCCCAAGTGGGACCAGGCTGGTGACAGTGACAGATGTCACTGTTAGCCCAGTGGTCACAGTGTAGATGCAGGGGGAAGAGCCCAGACCAAGCTAAACCCATGCAGCAAGTCAGGCCCAGCAAGGACACGGCTAGGGGTGAGTGAACCTGTAGCATGGCTGAGCCTGAGCTTACCCCCGGCTTCTGGTCCCTTGGGTAGTTGCTTTGGGGGTGCAAGGCCCAGGTCTGGCTGGACAGGGCATTTGAGGGTTGTGGGTGCACTTGGGGCCCTGACAGCTGCTCTGATGTGGGCCAAGCACTGACAAAATTAATGGCACATGCTATTTACTATGTAAGAATTTCTTCTGGGCTCTGTGAGACAGCTCAGTGACTAAAGAGCTACTGAACATGAGTAAGGAACAGTAGGGTTTCCTTTCTGGAGGCCAAATGGTGAGTTACAAATGTACCCCAGGCCAAAGCAAGGAAGAGTCCAACATTCCACTTCCTGAGGAGCAGACTGAGAAAGTTGTTGAGTCTTCATGGGCTGGGACTGCTGTCTCTTGATGTCCCCTGCAGTCCCAGGGAAAGCTGAGGTGGGCAGTTGTGAGCCAAAGAGAGAAATTTCTGTGTTAATAGAGAGTTTAGATGAATGCAAGTTTTGGAAAAGGGAAGGAAAAAATTTATCCCAATTTCTAGCCTAATACTCTTCATGGCCAGTTTGTGTCTAATTTTTCTCTCTGTCAGTGAGAAAAAAATGAGTGCAGTGAATAAGGTCTGCCTTGAGGGCTCATGGAAAAAGCTGGCTGAGCAGGTCACTGTCCTGGCCTTGCAGCGGTAGTGACTCAACCCTTGCCTGAAAATACTCAGTGCTGTTCTGATGCCCTTTAAAATGCGGGAATGTGTGTCTGGCCTCAAGCTTGAAGAAGCCTGTGGAAAGGCCCACGTTTGACTTCAGTGGTCTTGAGAATGAAGCTGTGCGAGGTTTGCATAGAGCTGGCGCCAGATGCGCCTCCCACCCACAGCTCTGGGAATGAACATGTGTGCACAAGGTCGCTGCAATTATGAGAGAGTTCAAAGGCAGCTCTACATTCAAGGAGAAATGTTCATAGGCTGCTCTGTGCCTCAACAAAGCACTTCCAAACAGCAGGCATCCATAGCAAGGGGCCTTCCCACAGAAAGGACCATCAGACTCACCCTGTCCCCCAGGGCTCAGCTGTTCACGTGTTCTCTGGGGGATGAAGTTACTGCATGTGGGGTTCACAAAATAAACGTGCAAGAAAGTCCTGCAGCTTGCTTGCTTGCAGTTTGATCTGTAAGAAAGGTCTGTGGTAGCATGTGTTTTTTGCAGGCAACACAGATATTTTTGGGGAGTGAGGCTGAAGTGTAGGCAGCACCTAATGATTCATGTGGAAATAGTAATTGCAAGAGTCGCCGTGGAGGGGGTTACAAGAAGAGCTAGTGAATGAGATGATGTTCTTAACTATCATGGTCTCTTGAGATAAACATGATGTGCAGATGAATATGCTGACATTTGCTTCAGGAAGATACCAGAAATTTTGATGGTGTGAAACCCTCTGCCTTGGGTAGGTGGATCTCATCCAAGTTGTTCTTGTTTTCCATCTACAGAAGTGCCTTTTTTGGGTACAAATCCCTCTGGTGGTGCAGGGAAGAGTTGACCTTCATCAGGTAAAATGTGGTGGGTTTTGTCACGTCCTGAATCCCTGTGATTCAGGGGCACTACAGCTGTGTCACACCCCCAATGTGGTGGCTGCATCCTGCAAGGAGTTGCTGTCAGCTTTCACATAGAGAGACAAAGCTATAACAGAAATGCAGGATGGGTATCAAATATCTCTCATTTGTGTCATCAAAGGTAGCATTACTCACATTTGGGTCAGGGTGTGCTGGTCTGGCCCTCCAATATTTGATTTCCAGACTGGTTGATTTCTCTCATCTTCATATTTACACACCCTGTAAGGCTGTCATGTTGTGGTCCAGGTGCTGCTGAGTTTTGCTGACAAGTGAAGCAGATCTTGTTTGCTCTGTATACAATTACAGTGACTAAGGAATTTTAAAGTAAGACCTAGAAGAGTTGTCACAATGTGCTCTTATCCAGTGTTATTGCTTTTCTTCCTTACTCATGTCAACTCTGCCAGTTTTAATGTAGGTTTGTGGTGGTGGTGTGGTTTTTTTTTTTTTTTTTTTTTTTTTTTATTTGGGTTTTTTTCCTACCCTCTATTAAGGCCGGAGTTCCTGGAGCTAAGTGACTATCAGGAATCTTGACCCTCTCTGGCTTTTATAGCTACACAGAAAAACTTTAAAACATGAGTCCCAGAGGCTTGAGATCTGTGCACTTAATAGGAGGAGTACTACCTTTATTTATTCTGTAATTTGTTTAGGCCATCTCACAGCATCTCAGGGATTTATTTCAAGACATAATGTACTTAAACCCAGTAAAATGAATTTCTTCTCATTTTCACTGTCCACTTGTGTTCTCCTGGAGGGAGAGCAGGAGATGGGTGTGTGACTCAGCCTCTCTCCGAGTGAGCTGAGAGGTGTGACAGGAGAAAATTGTGTCTACCTGGAGTGGTCAGAGATTATGTTCACTGAAGGGAAAGGAACTGGCACTTTCCTCAGGGGTGGGGTGAAGAGAGAGCTTCCATTATCTTTCACACTGCTGAGTATTGGTAAGGGATGGACAAAGCCACATTTTTTTCTAACTTATTATTTACAGCACAGTTAGATCCCTACTGATGTCACTGGAAATATATTTAATTGCTGTAACCTCCAAGCATGGCCAGAGGTCAATGAGAAGAGAATCTGCTACTCCAGAATTCCAGCTTTGTGTAAATAAACAAATATTTTGGTAAATCCCTGAGAATGGAAGCTGGGGGCCATGGCATGACAAGCAAACCCATCAAAAATAGGTTGCTTCTTGTTGTTTGTTTTGTATTTAATTTTATTAGCAGACTGCATTTTCCAAGCAGGAGGATTGCACATACTGTATGGAATTTGTTTAAAAAGTATTTTCTCTAGAAAGCTGGGGGAAAGGGAAGAGGAGGAAAGGAATAACTTTTCAGAGGCATTGTCCTACTGCTTTTGTCTTTCATTTAAAAAGATTTGCTGACTCATAAGGTAGAAGCTTTATTCTGCCTCGGGATAGTACAGCCTTATGGCCATGCTCTCTGCTTTGCTCCCATTTCAGGGACTGCGCTGAAGGTGAGTAGGGCTGTTTGCAACCCAGGCACTCTCCTGCTGTAACATCTGCTTTCAGAGCACAGCTTCGCAGGAAATCAGATGTGATTGTGCATTGAGACTTTTGATCTTCCTGCCAGCCCCACAGATGATGCTAATTTGCTTCTAAAGTCTTTAATTGGGAAGAAAGTGTTTTGAGGTTTCATTTTCAGACCCTTGAAGGTTTGAGTGGTCCTTGGCACCTTTCACTGCCTATCCAATTCTATTTGGTAAAATACAGACTGGTTGAAAATGCTGACCCATTAAAAAAATAAATTGATCCAATCCTCCACCAAACCCCTGCCTCCAAGACCCTTCCAGGGTCCTAGAAACTCACCTGTTGATTCTTACAGCATGGCATAGGGGAGGAAGGTCTCCTTTAGTATCAGTGACAACCAAATTGAGTGGGGAGTAGTTAGTCACTCTGCTGTGTGTTTTTTGGATGTCATGTAATTTGACTGCATTGTTACAGCTTTTAAACTGGGCAGATCCCCAGGGTCCTGTATGCATTTAAAGAGCTGTATGCTCCTGGTCAGCTTGGGAGCCCAGTGGCTGGTGTGGTGTCTGTGTTGTTGTGGACACATTAAGGACAGGGACAATCACTCACCTTCAAGTGTCTGTGGGTAGAGTTTCTTATCAGTTATTTCAGCTCCTGACTAGCAGGTGCAAGCAGGTACTTGTTCATCTAAAACTCTGGCTAAATTACTTGTTCCTTCAAAGCTACATACCCCACTTAATGAAGCAGCCTCTGTTGGGTAGGTGCTGTGCCTTTGTAGAGGACTAGCACAATTTCCCTTGTATTACCTTAAATTTACAAGCTTAAACCTACATTGCCTAATATGTGTTTGCTTTGTTTTAAATAGGTTTTACAGGGCATCATTTGTTTCCTTGATGAGCTCAGTGTGCAGGTAGTGGTCACAGCTTTATAAGGCATCAGAGGAGCACTAATCATCTGCAAATGGTAACAATCTGGTTATTCTAGACTGCAGCTTTATGATAACCTGTGCATTAGGTAAACAAGTGTTCTAACTCTGCTCTGAGGCATTGAGATGTTCATGTGACTTTGGGAAGGTCAGTGGTACCATATCAAAATGACACTTTGGGTTTGGAAGGTCTTAATCTGTCCACGCTGTCACTGGCTGGTTCCTGGCTCTGAGCTTGCTTCCAGGTGACCTTTCTAACTGAAGATTGCATAATCTCTTTCTTCTGATATCTACCACTTTATATTTTGAGGAAAAGAGGCAGAAAATCAGGACAGTTAAAAATAAGTTAGATATAGCATTGTCAGGAGCCAGAATGGCTTTACTTTGCCAGAGGAGAGTCATACTTCACATGTGAATGATCTTGTTTTGACCTAAACTTAAACCATGAGTTCGGGGAACAGCCATTTATAGAACTGGTTAGGTCTATAATTCACTTTGTGAATAACAGGATGGTCTGAAAGAGAAAACAAAGATCCTTAATTCTCAACAATGAACAGAATAAAGACTATACACTTCTCTTGGGTTTTCTTGTTGTTACTGGTGTTTTTTGGCTTGGGGTTTTTTTCGTGGAGAAGAATTGGTGAGGTTTCAGAAATACTTTCGATCAGTACAAACCATTTCCTATTGTGGCTGGCAGCTGTTCTGTGTTTCAGATGACGGGCACAGCAATACTCCTTAAGAAACAATTGCTTGCAAAGAACAGATGAGTCTGAGGTTAGGGTTAAGGGAGAATGCACCCCCATGAATTACTGCGTTATGGTATATCAAGAGTACTTTTGTAGTCAGTCACTGAAGGACCCGTTGAGTGGGATTCTGCATCCCACATTTGAAAATGGTCCCAGCTCACCCAAATACTTGAGTATGTGCTCGAGTATGAAAGGTGAGCACTGACTTCAGCAGCTTCCCTAAGTCAGCTAAGGGCTGACTCAGGCTCCATGCTGGCCTGGAAGGCAGATGGAACTCTCACAACAGCTCTCATGTGGTGTTTCCTCTGGTGAGAGTGGACAGAAATATTTGTGTGCTTCCTGTGCTTGTGAAGTACAATGATCACTCCTCCTTCTGTGAAGTTTACTACCTGGCTGGATCACTGGGGAGGTGACATCCACTGGGGTGATTTGGGTTGGGCTGCGAGTTGCTTGAAGCTCCCCTGTTGTGAGATATGAAGTTGTGTGACACAGGCAGTGAAGCTGACATGGAGTAAGCAACTTCATGTCAATTGTATGTTAATTGGTGTAGCTGCCTCCCATTAAGGAAGGAGAGCCAAATCATATGAAGATGATTGCTCGGGATTGACTAATGCTCTTGGTTTTCTGTGCCACCATCCTGACTCCTGTAGCATGTGACTAGCAGAGGTGATATGCCTTAGTCAGGATGTCTCACCCTGAATAGAACAAGATGTGGTATTACTGTGCTGGGCATGGATATTCCCATAATAATATTATTTTTTTCCCCTCACAATATTGTTTTATAATTTCCTGTTTGTTAAAGACAGAAAGCACTAATTCAGTCTCAGCATACTGATGATGAATTGACATATCAGAAAGTCAGTTACTGTGTCAGGCAGGCAACTGGTCATGTGCAGTTGTAGGGTGGGAGATGGGCTGTAACCTATCGAGGATATACGGGCTCAGTTTTTGTACACATTGTTGGGAGATCAAATTCACCATGCTTGTTTATTCCTTCTGTATTGATTCAGAGTTCTAAAGTGAAGACAGTTCAATGCAGAGATAATAAAGAGAAAATAAGTCTGACAGACATTTAATCATTTTTGGCAAAAGTAAATAATGAGTTTGCAGAGCTGTACAGACTGCCTTTGTGTTTGGAGAGTGCACATGATTTACTGCAGGAATCAGTTTGGCATAGCGTAGCCGTGCCGATTCAGCAGGACCTACCATTATCTTGTCATGTTTTTTAGCAAATTGACTTTTACAAGGCAGCAATTCAAAAACATGAAAGGGAAATGTGCTGAGCAACCCATCCCTTCTTGTCCCCCCATCCAGTGTGTGCTGGCGGATCTGCCACAGTCTCGCCCACGGGCACGATGATGCTCAGCTCCCTCACTTGCTCACAGGTTTTGGGCGTTCCGTGTTCGTGAGCTGGTGTGGGTCTTGGTTTTATTGTTGTGTTCTCAAGCTCCCAAGCTGCTGACTGTTCAGCTAAGTGCAACAGTTCACATGGCTTTCTGTCGTGCTTTGCTTTACAGACATAATAGGATTTTAGTGCTACAGCAGGAGTAACAAAAGCACCATTAGCAACATTTTGTAAATCTCGCTGCTTTTCAGCTCGCCCAGAGCTTGCAGTCTCCCACTGAAATGGAGACTGAGAAAAATGGCCAGAAAGCAAAGAGGTTCCTGGGCTTGTCCTGACTAGCACTGCCTTTCACTGCCTCTGAAGGCAGAGTACTGAGCTAGAGGCACTGCTGGTCTGACCCTGAAGGGCATTTTTGGTGTTTTTAAAGTACATCTCTATTCCAGTCTTAACACTGAAGGAGCTGTAGACACAGTATTTCTGCATTCTTATATGTTTGGCAAATGTGCATGGGTTGTGTTTATTTTTAAGACGTTAATTTAAAATCTGTAAAACTTTACCTTCTGGGAATTCAGGATGCTCGGCCCCATCTATGCCTCAGTGAATGGCTTTTATTTAATAACATCTTTGTACATTACCATTGAGAGATGTCTATCTCAGAGATCTAATCTATGGGTGTGCCCAAGGGTGAAAAAAGAGCGAAAAATGTAAGACTGAGAGGAAGGGAGATGGGAGAAGGAACATTGTTTGTGCAGGTTTTTTCAGTGAATAATGTGTGGGAAGGGTAGGGGCGGAGATGCTCCAAGAGCACTCTGAGATAGCAAAACAGCTTGTTTAGCTAACCAGGATAGAAATGATAGCCCTACCCATCCTTCTGTACTACTTTCCTGTGAACTAACTAGTGCTCAAACAGCACTCTTCATGCTTGGGTCAGGAGTGTGCACAGCTCCTTTTTCTGCTCCTTTGGGTTTTGAGATGACATTGCAGGGCTAGTGGGATTTTCCTTTCAGCTCCTGAGCATAGCAGCTTCTGTCTGGAAGCTGATGGCACTGTCAGCTCCTCGTGTTTTGATGGGTACTCTGGGATCAATGCGGGCCTGTGTGTCACCACACTCCATGAACCTGCTCCACAAACCCTGTGTCAAGCCACAGTGGTCTTTTACTTGAAGGCATGACTCTTTCCTCTGTAGCAAGTACTTGTTTCCCTTCCTCTCCTCTGCAGAAAATATTTGCTACTCAAAAGACCTGTTCTGAGGATTAGGCAGGCACATCAGAGATGAGAGTGTGGGAGACCCGTCCTGAAGCAACAGATTTTGGATCATACTGCAGCCCATCACTTGTGTAGGTTTCCTTTCCTCTCTCAAGTAAGGTCTTAAAATCTTTTGAATGACTCACTCAATAGGAAAAACTCTACTCTGTACTAATGGGTCTTTGTAGCAGATGTAAAATCCAGTGAAACATATACAGTTTCTTTAGTTTTAAGAGGAACAGATGATTTAATAAGCAGCTATAAATCTCTTGGGAATGTACTGACATAGTCCAACAGCAAACTTCTGCCAGATTTTCACTGACTAGACTTATAGCCTATGAGTCATAGCAGTCTGCTCCACTCTCCACCTCAATTGCCTGGTGTTGTTTTGGCTTTCAGAGGTGCTCTGTGCTGCATATGGATTTTTTATCACCTTCTCCTGTTAATGGGCTTGCTCTTTCATCCAGGAGACAGCCTCCAAGCTGTTGACTCTTACTCTCTATTTCTGCATGACAGTGCATGACGTTTCTTTTCCATTCTCTTGCTCACCATGTGATGTTAAAATGGTATAAGGAAAATGTTTCTGAGGAATGTATTAATAAACCCTCCTAAATTGGCCTAGTAGTGGAAATCCAGTTAAATTAAAAGATAAAGCTGGTGTCGTCTTAAAATAGTAATGCTTTCCTTCCAGCAGTCTGTAGCCATCCTATGAAGATTAATAATTTTACAGTAACAGTATTTCCAATAGATTCAGTACTATCATCTCTTTAGAGATAAGAGAACAGGCAGAAAGTTGTTTCAGTTGCCTGTGTCTCATGCTGAATTGCAGGGGGATGGTTGTATGGTCTAAAGTATTGGGCTGCCATTCCAAAAGGATGTAAAATGACACACACTGTTTTACAAACATCATCTACATTGTGCTAGTCTGCTGGCTCTCGGAGTGTCTAGGAGGAGGAGCTATAAGCTCTTGTTTTATTTTACAGCTGGTTCACAAGCTGTGTGAATTATACATGGGAGCCACTCTAAAGGAGGTGAGGAATTAAAATTACCAAGATTTGCTCCAGGTCACGCCCAGGTAAACTACAGATAAAACTAGTGATAAGACAATGCTTTGTGAGGAATATTTAACCACTGTGGAGGCTTTTACAAGACAGGTGCATTGCAGCTAATTTTGAGTGCAGCTGGGTGGAGGGGATTCTAAAAATGACCCACAGCATAGGGTTTTTGTTTTGAGTTTTTTTGGGTGCTTTTTTAAAATCTTGCAATGTAACTACAAAAATTTAAGAGAAATTGTGCAAAATTCTCACTTTGTTAGAATGAACAGGCAGTAAAAATCAGATTCTAATTCTTTCAGTGGCTCAGGACAGCATTTGCTGCTCTCTGGGACCATGTAAATTGTGAGGGGAAAATTCTTTTTTCTTTGGTAAGGATGATGAGGAAACCCTGTTCATGTTTGGCTTTTTTTCAGGTTGGAGTGAGTATCAAAAATGCGTAGATGTGAAGCAGGTTAAGAAACTGGAAACAGCTCAGAGGTTGTTTAATGTACAGAATTGTATAATGTGATCAAAAATAGATATTGTTTGAAGTTAATGGTGGGATTACAATTTACTGCGTTGTTCCAACACCTTCAGAAAGCCAAGCAGGCCTCGTGTTACTAGGCAAAGAAAGTTATCCAAGGTCAAATACCTGCATGGTGTCAAAAGCAAGAACAGCATTTGACTCTTGTGACTACTTGTTAGGCCTCTCCACACAGTGCAGAAGGAAGTGTAGAGGTTTTCAACACCATGCATATCTGCAAAATAGCCCTTTCAGCTCTTTCTGGCAAACTGAGAGCACTGCTTTATGCCCTCAGTAAGCACAGAGCTCTCATGCTTACTGATGGGACTTTCACATGTCAGGAAATCAGAAAACTGGAGGCATAATCAGCGTGTCTGTTCTTGAATGGGGAATTTTCCCCAGAGCAAGTTGTGATGCATGCTCCTAATGATTTGCATCTTACGGTTCAGACTTTCCATGAGGTGCTTCCAGCACTGTAAGCACTAACTTGTGTTTGCAGTGCACACACACCCAACTGCAAGGGTAGGAGCCATGGCTTACATGTTTAGATCTTGGCATAACTCTGGGATTGATTGGGGATGTCCAGTCCCTTTGGATGCCTGGCCCAGCTGTGGGATTTAGGTGCTGGTGCAGCATTCAGTGCTACCCAGATTAGAGGTTAGCTAGAAACTGAGGCTTTTGAGAGATGTTTTGCTTGCCTTCTTCACTGGCAGGAAGATCTTCTGCAAATGCTCTGATGTGTGGTCTGTGCACACTGAATGGCTGACACTGAGCCTGTGTTGTGGGATTTCATCACTTGCATATAATGAAGAGCAAGCAGCAACAGTTCCAGGGTGGGAGTTTTGTTCATCCCCTTAAAACAATGTACATCCCCTTAAAGCAATGGGGAACATCATGTGACTACATGGACCTTATCCAGTGTTTTAAAGGGAAAATATCTCTAACAGTGTCCTGGTCTATGTAAAGTCGTTTTCCCAGACTTGGAAGAAAAGCACTGGTACTTTCCCAAGTTCCACTCTTTTCAGTTTGATGTGGAAAAAAAAAAAAAAAGAAAAGGCTGATTCTTGCTTTCCTTTTGTCTCTAAAATGGGAAGTAGCTTAATGAAAATAAGAAATTATGCTTTTTCATGTCAAGAGGCATAATCTTATTTCTGAGTCATCTTTTTTGGTGAGAATGAAGCAGAATATGTACTTTTTTTTTTCCTTAAGTAATAAACATCTACTCTTAGTGGTGAAGAAATGTAGGTGTGTTATTCTCCAGCAGCCTAAATGTGGATGTTGAGAGAGTCCATCCTTGGATATGGGGCTATTTTCAGAGAGATCCCCCAGCTTTGGAAGAATGTCAGAATTGAAGAAGGAAGGATGACCTTGCTTTTAAAGCATTCATCTGGACCTTGAGTGCTGGGAGCTGAATTTCTAGCGCTGGGACTGGCTTCCTCTGTGGTCTGCAGTGTGTTGCTGTGGGAATGTGTGTGCCACACAATGGATGTCAGCACAAAGGGCCCTGGAGCTGACTCCAGGAGGTCTGCACCGCCCTACACTGCAGTGGGGCACTGTGTGCAGCCACGGCCCCCTTCCCAGGAAACACAGCTGCACCAGTTCAAGCACTGCTTTGTGCTGTTGGAGCTGTGCTGCTTCCAGTTCTGGCATTAGGGTGGTTGTGGCTTATTTGGACATCTCTGTACCACACTCCAATTGTAAACCCAGGAAGCACTGAGGTACTGGGAAACAAACACAGAGTTCATAAAATGTTTTTGAACTGTCTGCATGGTCTGGTTTTGAATTTCTTTTGTTTTGCACAAGCTCATCCTAGTCACTCCAATGTCACTGACATTTAGTCTCTCTGTGACACTGGAAACCAGCTAAAAAAAAAAAGCCTCATTTTTTCTGTTTCCCATGCCCTAACTGTTTTCCAGAAAGCCTCAGTTTTGACTGATCCCAAATGCCTTCCAGGTTCTAGCTCTGGCCTCAGGGCAAGCAGCAGAACCTGGTGTTTAGAACACTGTTGGTTGCACACAGTTTCCAGAGGGCCACTGTGCAGACTTACACAAAGCCATTGAACTCCTTTTTTCTGAGCAGCCACATTGGGGTGACATTTATGTGGCTTTGCAAAGCACCCTGAGGGCCTTGAATGAAAAGAGCTCTGCATATTCAAAGCAATATTATGTTTATCTGTTCCATCCAGAGTAGAGATGAAAATACTTTGTCTGTGGCTTAAAATCTGCCTGCTATGTTTATGACAGTACAAAAGACAAACTCTTTGTATCCCTGAGAAAACACAGACTGCCACTGGCTTTGATTTCCACGGAGTGAAGGTGATGGGAGAAGTGTTGAGGCAGTGCTTGGACTGTCCATTCTCTCCAGGAATGAGAAGTGGGGCTCACAGGCATGCCCCATGCATGTTAGCAGCAGTTCACAGGGTGTCCAGGCCAGCTTAGAAGGTCAAGTCATGACTAAAATAAAGGAAGCCAACTGTGTTAGCACACAGAGAAGTCATTGCCTTTTGTCCAAAGGAATATCAGGCTGACACTTTCTTCTTGGAGTCTCTTGGCTCCTAGCATTTGGAAGATAAGATGTGTCCAGTCAGAGGGGGTTGTATAAACTTCCTGTGTACTTTCATAGTTGATGATCAAAAGAAATCACAAAACATGTTGTCATTATTTATCTATTTATTTATCTATTTAGAAGTTCAAAGAGTATACAGTGCTAGTGATTGTGGGTTTTTTTTCCTCATGTAAACAAGATGATATCATACTGGATGGACAGTATTAGGCCCACATTTTCCATTTGAACTTAAGAGCTCTTTTGCTCTAGAAAGCATCTTTGCAGGGGAAAAGATGCAAAAAATGCAACCACCACCCATATTCTGCTTCAGAAGTCATCCCTGCAATGTTATTTGCCTTTGTGTCCCTTGCTTTGCTAGAAGATTCTCTTTCCTTTGTTAGCTTCGTATAACCAGTGCAACAATAAAGATGGCTTCCACTAGCATCTTTTTCTTTGTCCCACTACCTGGATGCAAATACCAGGGATACCTTAACAACAATTTGAAAATCTCCCTTTCAGCTGGGATTTGGCTTATATGACCTGTATTCCCATAATTTATATCCTCCGAGGAACCTTCTGCCCCTCTGTTCCCATCAAGTCAAAACTTCGCAGCAGTTGCTCAGATTCACACAAGATTTAGTCCTCCCAAAGTTATATTCTTGTGTGTTCTGCTTCAGTGCAATTCCAGGCATGAGGGGATCTGTTTTTTGAATTGTCTTCTAGTCCCGTGTGTAACATCTTCTGTGACAGGCTGTGTGCTGTGAACAGGGGCAACAGAAACTTGTCCTTTCACTTGAAAGGAACAGTAGTGAAGTGAGACAAATGGAGATCTCGCATTCATGTAGGGTCAAATCAGAAATCCTGTGAAGTTTCAAGCAACTCATTGACAACTCTCCTGATATGGCTGGTTCCCACAGGAAGCCTGCTTGTTTCATTTGCCCTTCTGCTTGGGGCATAAATTCACTCTTGATAGGGATATACAGACAGGACAAATAACTTCTCTTCAGGTGCTCCCCCCCCCCCATCAGTTTTGGACCTGTAGCTTCCTGTCTCTTCCTTTTGGGCATTCCTGGGATGCAGCAGAGCCATGCAAGAAAGGGTGTTGACTGGAAGGAAGATGGGTTGCAGACAGGGCTGGCTCTGGAGAGTTAAGGAGCAGAAGGACTTATTTGCACGAGATTCCCACCTTTTGGTTATCCCTCTGGCTTGGCTTGTGCCTTGGCCTGGTGCCATCTGACACGGTTTGCAGCGCTGGGATGCTGAGGGCTGGCTGAATTGGCTGCCTGGGCCCAGAGCCAGTTTGTATGGCTTGCTTGGCTTTGCACTGCCTTTCTAGCAGGGTGAGCTGTAATGTGTGTCTCCTGTCATGAATCAGACCATAGATATGGATAATTCTCAAACCAGGCATTCGCATGAGTTAATTCCACACTGTTCATGTTTAGAGTTGTTTTATTAAGGAATTATTCAGCTCATTGCTCAGCAAATTTTCAGTGTCTTTAGTAGGTTTAGCATGAGGATTGTGTTCCAGTGTGACCAAACAGTGTCTTAAAGCTTTAATTGCCAAATAAAAACTCTTTCCACCTCTCTTTTCTAAAATACATGACATTTCTAAACCACCACTTTGGTAAAATATTGTAGCACGTGTTTGGTGTATTTTTAAGTTCTTTTGAAGTCAGTGTTTAAGTGCTTTGCTGAATCAGGGCCTAAAATAATAATAGCCACAAAGTTAAGCCACTTTATTTTTGAATGAGTGTTTGCACAGCAATTGAGTGCATGTCAGCTTCTTGTCGTGACCCCCAAGAACAGATCTCCCCTTAGTTTTAGTGAATTAGAAACTTTTTCAAATTGTTGTCTTGCACACAGTTGCAGTGTCAGGGTCAGATCCAAGAATGGCAGGCTCTCATTTGCGGAATGAGATCAAACTGAAATGGGATCTAGGACCATAAAGGGATTGGCAGCATCTCAAAGAGAGCACAGCTATGATTAGTCATTTCCTATATACGTACTGTATAAATACTGGGCATATACACACACAATTTTTTTTTTTCTGGGTTAGTGAAACCAGTACAGTGCTGCAAACCTGATCCTTGCTAGATCATTGAGGAGGTTATGGAAACTTAATTCTCCTGTTAGAAGAGAGTTGTTCATAGACTGTAAGTAATGGATCTGAAACGGGGTAAGGAAACAGGTCTGTAGCTGGCTGATCTTAGTCTTTCACCTGCACAGTCCCCTTGCAACTGGGGAGCTCCTACGTTGAGTCAACTCCTTTGCTGTTGTTTGCAGGGCTACTATCTACTTTTGTGCTGCTTACGCAGATACCACAATCCTAGCAAAACATGCAGTGGGGCAAAATGAAAGTGAACGTGCCACTGAAGGCAGTGGAAGGTTTAATCACTTCAGTAGAATGATATCTTTGGGGTCAGAGGTGTTATCTTGTGCCACTTGCTTTGTTGTTCTGTTGTGACACCATTGTGTTAAAGTGTTACCAATAAGGGCCAGTGCTGTGCGCTGTTAATTTAAAGAATTTGAATAACTCCGTGGTGCTATGGGACTGCTTCAGGGTATGTGATGGGTGCTGCCCTGCCTGTCATCACTTTTCCCCACTTGGTAGCCCACAGAATTCCCTATGCAAATGTATTGAGTGCTGGGTCTCTATAAAAAGAGCAAAGAACACAGTTCTTGTAGTGCGTGTGTGCTTTACATTAAGAGCTGGCTCGGGCTTTTCCCTTTATTTCCATACCTCTGCAAGTCACTGCCTGGTGATGAGAAAGTGCTGCTCCCAAGCTCCCTGCCTCTCCCAGTGAGATCAGCAGGAGCTGCGGGCACATGCAGCAGTACTGGCTTAAAAACTTACCAGGACAGACTAATTAAGTTTTGCTTTTCGTTGTTGAGTCTTAAATGATGGAACTTCAAACAAATGTGTATTTGTTGGGTTCGCTGGAAAGATGGTCAGTAAATTTGTAACGATGACATGAGGAAGAGCAATAAGGTAGCTACCCTCAATGGGGAAAGGGCAAAAGCCCTTGTAAAGGGCAGAAAGTTATTTGAGGTGCAGAAAAATTGCAAGTAACTTTGCAAGAATGTTTTTTATCTAAAAATGCAAATGAAAATGTTGCTGAAATTGGTGCAGCGATTAATTTGAATTTATACCTACCAGATATTTGTGCTGTCGCTGTGGCTGGCTTAGTCTGGAGCTCACCTCTGATGTTGTGTTTTCACCTACTGAAAGTGATAAAATTTCATGAGGAACAAGTCTGATTTTTGTTTCCTCTCCTATTGCTGCTGCTGGCTGCTTGGAAAGCATTCAGTAAAGAATCTCAGGCCGGGCAGCTCATGTTTCCCTTGCTGGTTCCAGGCAGAGACTCCAGGTGTGCCTGGTGAGGGCTGCTGCTGTGCACTCACCCTGCTCAGTGCATGTCTGCTCCTGCGCCTCACGTGGCTGCTCCAGCCCGGGTCCAGGAGCGTAGGAAGGAGTGTGTTCAACCAGTCACAAAGGGGAAGCGTGTCGGAAATAAGAAACTAAACATCAGCTGCGTGTGAGTAATGGGTTGTCTGTGTCCTGCAGGGGGTGAGGGTACGCACTCTGATGCCTTTTGGTGCCAGGGTAGCTGTGACGTTGTAATTAATGCAAAATCAGCTGTTCATCATGTCCTCTGTTTATGGTTTCAGACTGTACAGAGCCTAAATTGTGTTCTGAGGTATTGATGTGCTCAAATGAAAGCCCTGTGAGAAAAAAAGGAAAAATTAGGATGGGCTTATGTTTCACTGGGATCAATCTGAGCTACGTATGTCCGTTTTTGGCGAGGAACTGATTAGGGGTGTATTCATGGGGCTTAGAGTAGAAATGTGCTTGTCTGAGGGCTTCTGTGACAGTCACCTGCCCTAGGCCAAAGCTTGGGTCATAGTTTTACTACTGTGCCTTGTTCCTATGTACTTGTGTGTGTAATGTATTTTAACGACTTCACTTGTTTTGCTTGGAATTTTAAACTGTTACAGAGTGTGTATGTAATGCACACAGCATTTTCCATGATTTATGAATGCCAGCTTGCCTGCTCCCCCAGATCCTTGCCACATATGCAGCTGTGGTCATGGAATGAAGTGCCACAGAGCTTTGCCATGAACGCTGGAGTGGAATGTGATGCAGATGGCTGGTACATAGTCCCATGTTACCAGTAATGGGTCTGTAGAAGAGCTGAGTGTGATCAGCCATTTCACTTGTCCACTGATCAGTTCCTAGAGTGCTTTTATTACTTCTGTGTCTTTGAACACTCCCTCTCCAGTGATGTAGTGTAAAATGTTACTTTGCTGTGAGGAGTTAGCGGTTTCCCTCTCTCCCCAGTCACACAGCTGAAATTGTGTCCACTTGCAGAGTGTGATGAATTTACCTTAGTCATACACCAAATGAACTTTTCAGGACAAAACCAAGTCATAATTCCTCAATATTTGGCTCTCATGGCTCTGGCTAGCATCTCTGATGCATTCTTAGCGGAACTTAGTGTGAAATTGCAAACTTAGCATATGGTACTTTCATATTTAGGAACTATTTGATGTGATGTCATTTCAGCATCTTCTGGACCCTCGGCAGCTTAATTAGCTGTTTTGTTATATTTATCTACCTGTGAGTAGTCTGCAGACAGTTTTTTGGTAGCAGTGTAAAATATGCCTCATGTATATGCTTTTTTGTGATTTTTTTTGTCAGAGAGAGAGGTGGTTTAAGTGTGCAATCTGCTGGGAGCCTTGTCACTCACAAAATTCAGAATTTTCTGAAGTACAGGCAATAATATGCTCTGGTGTAGTTTATATATAACAATGGCTATAGGGAGAGACAGGTGTTCCCATGAAACATCTTGACTATCTCACACAACCAGAAGAGTAATGCTATTTAATCTCCTCAAAACTCTTTAATCTCCTCACGTAGAAACCTAGTTATGTTGATTATGTCATGTATCCTTTCTTGTGTTCAATTCCCAAAATACATAAAGGATTTCATATGTTAATGTTGAGTTTTAAATGCAGGGGTGGAGTATCATAACAGCACAATGAAGTGGTTAATAGATACAGAAGAAATTGATTTCCTGTTTAGCTTGGCATAGGGAGCTTTGCAATTTTCTGCCCACTAGAGGGACTGCTGCTTATACTGCTCATTGCAGCACACACATCTTTTATGAAGTTTTAAAACTTTGAATGACTGGCTCTGATTAAATCCTCCAAAGAGTAAGTCTCCAAGGTATTTCTCAAAGTGTAAAAACTTTGGGCGCAGTACTCTTCTTCTGAGTCCAAATATTTTTTAACTGAATTTTCTTAATAAATGTTCTTTCTTTTTCATAAAGTATTTTCAGTTCCCTTGATTTATCAGTCCAGACTTTCCTATATGACGTTGGTGGGGATTAATTTGGATTCTTTCTGTCAGGGGAAAAAATGTTGTATGTCTTTATTTATGTTTGGAATATGTTTTGTTTTGCAACCATGGTGCCAGTGAATATGGTAAACTAATCAGTTCTTGTATTTGTGAACATCAGTGAAATGGGTTTCTCCTTTAACTGGGAGACAGCAAGTTTTGGGTACACGGCACTCAAACTTATAGGCAGTATGAGAAAACTTCCGGATGTATCTCTGTATCTTGTTTAGCTGGGGGATTTTTTTCTGTTTATTTGTTTGAGCTGCATGTTCCTGACCTGCCCAATTGTCTTCCTAATTACAGAAACATGAAAGAATACAGGAAGCCCTGCACGACCTTATGAATACCTGTGCTGATTAAGTCACTGCCGTGGTACTGGGAGAACAGCAAGGTAAGCAGTCAGGCCATGCCAGCAGCATTTCTTGTAATCTGCATGATTGTATTTCAACAAAGCTTTAGCGCTTTCACATATCAAATTCATAACTAGGCAGGCAAAGACAAACAGCCGGCAGGTCTGAGTGTGACAGATTTAGCTCAATGCTTTGGTGAGCAAATCTCTCTTTTTTTTTTCCTTCCTGGGGGGGAAAAAAAAAAAAAAAAAAAAAAAAGACAAGTTTTGTGGTAGTTTTCTCTTTTTCAGAAGGCAATATCTCTGATTTCCACAATCAATCCCTGCCCAAATCTCAGCTTCCTGGGCTGACTCTGGGGAGGGGCTGGAGGAGGGGTGGAATGTTTCAAAACTTAGCTGATGAAAAGGCATGCTGTTTTGTGGATGCCTCCCAGAATTGTTTAAATCTCTGTGTGTGCGCGCGCGCTTATGAAAAGGAGGGGGGGAGAGAGAGATCTCCATGACAACTGGCCTGGCCAGTCTGTGTTCTCTGCAATCATTTTAGCTGGAATCAGTGCTGAGAGAGGTCATATGAAGGAGTTATGGGAAGCACAGCAGGTATTAGACACTAAACGACTGGTTTTCTGATTGCCTCAGATAATAACAGAGTTTTGTCTGGGAAATACAAATCTGAGAATGGAGTGGAAAGGGAAATGCTCCAAATTTCAGGTAACAAAAATTGCCTTTTTAATCTTATGTCCTCCCATTGTAAAGTTTGATGATTTTTAATTTTTTTTTTTTTTTTTTTTTATTGGTGGTGGTGTTTACTCCCAGCCGAGAGTGTCTGAGTGAGCTTGGATTCCCTAACTCTGGGGAATGATGTCATGCGGCAACAGTTGGATTCCATTAGCCAGGGAAAGAGGAAACATCCTGCTTTTTTGTTTTTTGGGGTGGGAGGGGGGAAGGGAGTCACTTTGGCTCTTTCTTGAATCTTGTGCAAAGGCTACAAGAAGTGTTTAAAGAAAAGCTTGTAACAAATTAACTCTCAGAAAATATCATTTAGGGCCCTGACAGCACCAAAGCTTAAACCCACTGCAATGATTATTCCTAAAAGCAAGAAAATTATTATGGAAAAGTTACAGAAATCAGAAGAGTTTTCCTCCATCTTGAATGCTCCTATATTTATCTCTAATGAGAAAATTAATTAAACTTTAATTAAGCAGAGGATTTGGAGCCTCCCTGCTCTTGGGATCCTTTAGTAATTGTTTGGAGAATGTGCTGCTATAGTTTCTTCTGGGTTGGGCTCTCTCTCAAGCGGCTGCTCATGAATAGATGATGCTGGCAGCATTGTTCTTAATAAGGTTTTCAGTCCTAGGCTGTGTATTTCATAGCTGTAGACCAGCCTTTTTGGGAGAATACAGTGAGGAAAGAAAGCAGAAAACTCATAATTTGAACAATTTGAAAGGGATTTTTCTTCCCAGCTTTCTTTTTGCTAAATGCTGTATTAAACACTCAATGCATAGCATTTTAAGCAGAAAAATACCTAATGAGTCCAGTACAAGTCTCTAATGAAGAGACTTAAAAAGTTAATATAATCCTACTTTGCCAACATCAGAAAATCACATTGTATCAGCAACCGTGATGAATATATTAGGTCATCATTGGGCTGTTTAAATTCCCCTTTGGAGATGCTCATTTCTACTTTTATGCTGCTTTGTTCCCTTCAGTGTGTTTCAGGCATGATCCAAAGCTTACTGGAGTCCATGGGAGTTTTCCCGTCAACTTCAAAAGGCTTGGGATCAGCCTCTGCCTGAGAACTTCCCAGCCTCTCTGTCAGTCTTTTGACTGCAGGACCAGGCCACAGGCTCTGCCTTTTCTTTCTTGAACTTTCCAAACAGAAGGTCTTTTGTGTTGCTCCAAACAATGCCAGACGCTGCTGACTGGCTTCAGCGTGGCTGCTAATAACATGCTGGAGATAATGGTGATGCTGATCTCCACTTTCTCCTCAAACCTTCCTAGAGGGGAAAGGATGGAAATCAGATCCTTCTATCTCACCTCCCCTCCTCACAAATAGATGCTGTTTACTAGTGTGTGTGTGCAAATTGTTTCTCGATTAAAGGGCTGTGCTTCAGAGGGGAGTTCCAGGAAGACTTTAGGGAAAAAATGTTGTCACATGGACATGACCTAGCCTAGAGCACTCATGCAAGAGGAGCAGGCTGTGCTGGAGCAGAACTGACAGCTGTCATCTGCAAACTGAGGGCTCATCAGCACTACCTAAAACTTTGTGTCCGCCTCTTGCCTACCAGCTTGATTCCATAAATAAATACTACTGTTAGCAAACATTGATAGCCTGGTCTGGAATTTTTGTTTTTCATTTCTTTGATGGTTGAGACCAGTTTAATATGAAATCTTTGTCCTCTTTTTGACTAGAAATGAAATATCTGTGGAGCTGGTGTGCTAATTTGAGCCACCTCCCTTCTTAAGAAGGAACACTGATTATTTCCTAATTTTAAGGTTCATGTGAGGGAAAAATGCTATTAGTCCCTGAAATTTCTAAGACAGACAAATCTAATGATTTTCAGTGTTAGAACTCCTACTTTTAAGTGCTTACATTTTACAGATGATTAGCTTGGGAATCCAGAGAGATCTCTGCAAGGTGTTGCAAACTGGGTATTCCAAAGGCAACAGTGGGGTTTTGGTGTGTATCTGTTTGCTGTGATGCAGCAGGAAGCCTGGTGAATTCTTCCCCAGAGTTTCTGGCTGAGTGGCGTTTCCCGTAAGGGTCTGTGATGTAGCATTTGCAAGTTACTTTGAAAAGTGATACAAGGCATCATTCCCGTGGTCCTTTAAGATAATTTCTGTATGTTCTGTCATTCTGAATGGTTTCAAATGAAGTTTCCATACGTTATGCTATGTATACCTTACAAGTAGGAAATAGTAATAATAATAAAAAAATATAATATATTTGTAACTACAATTGTAACCCATTGGTTTTTCATCTCTTGAGGGAGTGAGCAATTCAGGAAGGCTGCTGGTATAGATGGTAAGGCAGCTGGAGTTCTTGCAGGAGTCTGTGCAGGTGTAACAGCTCTGTGTTCAACACAGCACCTTTGGACAAGTCCTTACCTCAGCATTTACAGCCTTCTGTACCTGTCATTTTATAAGTGCATTCATTTCTGTATTTTAAAGACAGCTGCTTTGTGTTGTCCTTATATAAATCTCCTCACTGGTCCCAGGTGTCCACCATGTTTCTGCCAGCAGCTGAATGCCCTTATTCTGTCTGTGGATAGTCAGTGGCTCTGAGTTTTTGGGGACATTGGTGAAGTTTTTTGATGGGATTATTTGTTTTCTGTCTCATTGTACTTAGAAGGAAAGTGAAGAGACACAGTAGAAATATTTTTTATTCTCTGTTCTTGACTGTCTCCTGAGTAATTTTTATAGACTGAGGTACAGTGTTTTAATTGCCTGTTTCATCTTGCATAGATTCTGTCTTCTGTAGCTCCTGGTACACCCTCTATCCATAGGCTGACAGCAGATGTTTGTGTTGTACATTGAGGTTAATTCTAGGTTAACTGCTACCCTGATGTATTTGTCTTTATTACTTAGGCTTAGCTCATTTGCAAAGCAATGTTTTTCTATCTGGAAGCCTAGGACTGATTTTGTCTGTACCATTCGATACCAGTTTTTGCTCTTATTCCTTTCTCTAGATTATTACAGAGTCTGTTCTCTTTTTCTTCTTAGGGCAAATCTGTGAGACATTGGAAAAACCCTGTAGTTTTCTTTTTTCCTGCTGTTTCTGTTGAAGGTTGATCTTCAGAGCACCTAGTGTTGTGGACAGATGTACCATTAAATTCTTGAACACGAGATCAGTATTCTTCATCTGTAACCTTACGCCCATTATAGGTAGAATTATTTGATTGAAAACAACTTCATATTTGGTAGAGCTGCTCATGAGGATGCTCAAATCTTTCCTGATTTTCTATAAGTTAATTTCAATTCCAGCGGTATGAACAATGAGTTCTCAGTTGTTTCCTCTCATGTTCTGTTTTCTGGTCATGAATGACTTCCCAAGGTGTAAAATGTGACACACAAAAAGATCTGTTCTGCGCAGCTCGCACTGGATATGGGTATGGCTACCTTTAATTACAGCAAGAACCTCGACATGATGACACTGTCATTCTGCTCTGCAGTCAAGGCTCTCATTAGTGCTAATCAGTGATCTCTCTTCTGGCTGTGCATCTTTGACCCAGTTACTCTGCTGAACTTAGCACAGTTGCTAGTGTGACACAAAGCAGACTCTTGGCACAGCCCTGATCACAGAGCAGGGCAAGATCTGGCAACTTTCACACAAATCCATCATCATTAAGGCTTCCGGTCTGGGATTTAAACTGCTTCTTTTTCTTAAAAGCCTGAGAGGCTTTAAAAAGTATTTTTTCAGGCTGAAAATGGACCCACTGCTGGTAGAGGCAAAGTCCCCAGGTGGTACTAGCTTTAGGCACTCCTGGAAGAAGCAGGTGCTGCTCTTCTTCCTTCGTCAGGCTTTGCAAATATGCTTCCAACCTGAGTGCTTTTTTGAAAGGAGCCCCCCAGTTGTTCCTCAGTTTCATGTGACAACAGAGTCTCCTAAGTAGCTACAGGAGTGTTGCACAGTTGGCTTTCCTCCAGTGTCAGCTCTTATTCTGAGTTCAAGCCTCATGTAACTTTAATCTTCTCTGCCCACTTGGAGCCAAACTGCTGTAGTCAAGGGGCTGTTCAAAGGAGTCCTGTTTCCCCCTCCTCTCAGAGGCAGTGCTTCCTCCTGGAACCCTTTTTGCCCATCCTGTTGCAGTGTGATGACAAGAAGATGAATTGGAGGCTAAAAGTTTTGCCAATGGCAAGAACATAGTCTGGCATCCCCTGTGCAGCTGGCATCCAAGGGATACAAGCCATCAAATTATCTGTGCTCTCTGGGCCAGCTGAGCCTGTTGGTTTATGACCAGAATATTCCTTCTATCTTTAAAGCTTCCTTGGAAGTTAAAAGGTGTCACTAAACATTTACCACATTTATGGGCATGCTGGGCAATTTTGATAGTCCAAAACCTGCTCCCTACAATGCTGTTTCATGCCCTCCTGGTAAAGAGCAAAAAGCAATTCGAGAACTGCAGCAGTACAGAAACATTTGCAGCTGCACAACTCACATTCCCATGTTTCAGTCTCTCACAGGCTCATGCAGACCTTCTATTATTAGTTTTAAAAGAATAGCTGACAGCTGATTAATTTGAATGGTGTATTCCAGAGAGAGCTGTTTTATGACTGTCAGGAGTGGCAAGCCAAGAAAATATTGACTGAAGTTACAAAGAGAGATTTCTGACGTAGAGCAAAGTCCTGTTTATCCAAAAGATTTGTAGGGGACAAAACCATCTTCATACCACCCTGCTGTCAACATGTTCAAGCCCATGCTGGGGGAGGTGAGAAGCTGAACAGCTCAGCCTGTTTGGCATTCATCCCCTCACAGTTTTCTGGGAGAGTTCCCAGGGGTTTCTGGGCATGTTGTCACAGGGCAGGGGCCATATGGCAACTCAGTCTTTAAAACCCACCTAAAAAATGATTTTAAGTGACTCTTTCTGGTGTTGGTTTTTGGAGAAGAGTCAAGTTGGTTTCAGAGGGAAGAGTGAAAATAAAACTACTTTTGAACAATGGATATGGTCTGTGTAATCAGCTGATGCTCTGGATTAGAGCTGCTCTGCTGTGCATCAGGCTGTGTTTTACTGTTGTACTGACCCTGCTGCACTCAGGCTCAGGGCAGCAGATGGGCTTTTGGAAGGATATGTAGATCTAAGAGCAGACATTGATTTTTCAGTGGTGTCTGGTCACCCCTTTAATTTCCTGTGGAAAGCACTGCCCTTGTGTGCTACTTGTAAGCAAGACTCTGCTCCCAATCTGGGCAGCTGGGGCACACTTACAACACTTTTGCCCTGATCTTAGGAGAGAAGGAAAGGCAGTCCTGTCCCTGGAGATGGTCCATTAAGGTCTTCTGCCTCCTACAGCATCCAGCCTGCGCTATGTTGTAATGTCCCTTGCTTTCATGGGCCTGTTCTCCCTGCCCCACCTGTGGGAAGCTCTAGTGTGGCAGCAGTCACAAAAGGTCAGAGTGAAGAGAAGCTTGGGGCAAGAAGGCAAAATTGTCCCCTTATCATGAGAGTTGTTTTATATAGAGGTTGAACCAACAGCATTTAGAAACACTGACTTTGTGCCCACATGTTCGGAGCTCCTTGTGTGGTGAGGAGGCTGCTATCCAAGCTGGTTGTGCAGAGAACCCCATCAACAGGTTCTGCTCTTTTCTGCTCCAGCCTCAGTGCACAGTAGAATGTGCTGTCAGATTTGACGTGCTCTCCTGTCCTATGAGAAGACATTATCCAGGTTTCCGCTGAAACACATCAAGAGCTGAGGTCCCTGCTGTGATTTATTTACTATTGGCTGACACGTATGGACAGCAGAAAACAAACATAGACAAGACTCAGTAAACAAACGTAAACCTGACTCTCTGCCATGTCCTGCCATAGCACAAGATGCCTCCTAGGATATATAACCATCTGGAAGAACCGGGCATTTAAAAAGCAGCCCAAGGTCATCAGCCTGCAGCACCATATCAGCAGTTCCCAGTGCAGTTCCTGTGCTGTAACTCAGATTATGGGTCTGCTACCTGTTCCAGAACTATGGTGAGATCCTCAGGTAGAGGAAGGCAGTGGAGTTATGCCAAAGGTTTTCATGATTTTTCTGGAAAATCTATGCAGTTCTTGTTCTAGGTAGGGCAGGCTGATTGAAAAGTGACCATCTATCCAGAGATTTCAGGAGCCAGGCAATGGCTGCTCCCGACAGGCTGTGAGATGTCCTGAAATCCTGAACAAATTCCTCTTTCTCCATCTCAATATTTCTGTGTACAAAACTAGGCTGCGTTAGGTGAATTCTCCTAATCAGCCTCTTGATGAGCTGTATTAGGTGTGTAATGTCATTTTGGCAGCTGCATTTCTGGTGAGATCTTGCCTACAGCAGTGGTGCATGTGGGCTGACTGTCGTCTGGGATCTGGCATCACATGGGTCCCTCAGGGACACAGTGACAGGACAGACTCCAAAGGGAACTGTCACTGGTTCCTGAGAAGGGGGAATTTTTACTACCTGTATTGGTGCCAAATGATATGCTGGCTTCTGGAAGCATTAAAGTGTTTACAATTTAAAAATGATTTGTCATGAGAAAAGGAGAAACCTGTTGCAGTGAGGGAACAGTCAGCAGCTCCTAAGTCTGGGTAGAAAAGGGAAATACTAGGAAACAGCTGGGGGAACAGTGCAGGAAAATAAAAAGCCATCTGATATTGTGAAGGAGTTGAGAGAACCTTGTTAAAATATAATTATTCTTCTGGCTAGGAGGTGGGCTTTGTGCAAGGTGGGCCGAAGGAGAACAAAGTCAAAACCCAGGCTTCTGTCTCATCTTATCATTTCAACATTTATCATTGCAAGATTTGCTTATGATCTGATTTAAAAGCAAACTGACCCATCATTGTAGATGAGGAATCCTGTAAAATATTTTTTCACTATCATGAAGACATGGTGTCTTCACAAAACAGTCCTGGACGCTTGTGGCAGTGGGGTGATGCTGGGACCTGCTGGGCTGTTTCACTGCTGAACAGGAGCAGCAACTCTTGCCTTGGACAGATTGCCCTTGTGACAGTGGCTCATTAAAGATTGTCCCTTCAGTTGTGTTTCCATGACAGCCTCAGGTCTGACAAACTTGACAAAGCTGTGTTTTATCAGTAAATCCCCTATGGGCCCTCATCAGGAAAGCATATGGATAAGGAGAGAAAGTTATTCTTCCTGCTCTTTGTTACTGACTGATTTTCTCTTGGTGTGTGGAGTGGCCAGCCATGACTGGTGACATTTCTCTGCAATTTCCAGTACCTCCTGTGTGGGGCTGAACCAGTGCTGACTTGGTACATTTTCCATTTGTTAAGAAGTTTTATTCGTTGTTTTGGGGACCAAGTAAGCCTCTAAAGCTCTGATTGCAGTTCTGGAGATAGAAGCACCAGTGGAGGTGCTACAAGGAGGTTTGGGCACTCTTGAATCAAACTGACTTTTTTGCAGAACAGTTACAGAACTTTGGATAGCTGTGTTGGCCAGGGTTAAACCTGCAAGGTGAGCAGTCAGATTTGTTCTATTGCAGTTACTTAAAAAAGAAGACCAGGAGCATGTAATTTATATTCAGCTAATATCCCCTTTTGAAATTCCTCTGTGAACCTTGCAAGATGCAGCACTCTGCAACTGCTTGTTATCTGTAGGTTATCTATTAATATGTTGTATCCAAATCCCACTCATACATAAAACATGGAGAAAACAAAAGGATAAAATTATATACATGGAGAACTCTCTTTCTATCATGTATATATCATTCTTGATTCCTAGAAAATCTGTAATACCAGTATCTTCCCCTCCTATGCAGGGAAGATAAAAGAAGGAAAATAATAGTTGTATAAATAAGATAGTATGACATAATTAATAAAAAGGAGGAGGGCTTTTTGAAGTGGAACATGACTGCCCTTTCCTGAATAGAATCAGATCTGCTTAGGATTATTCAGTCGATCTCTGAGGGGAATTACAGACAGGATGCAGCTTTGCTAATATTGGCAGGTACTGGAGTTTTTTTAATTGAAGTGTAGACCCTGAGCATCTCTATCAGAAGGTCATGAGTTGAATCCTGGTGCTATGCTAGGATGCTAAAGAAAAAGGAATCTGGATGTCTCTCAGACAAAATTTCGTCATATACAAAGAGCAAATTCTAATTTCTGAGAGAGTGGTAAGGTACTGGAACAGGTTACCCAGAGAAGATGTGGATGCCCTGTCCCTGGAAGAGTTCCAGACCAGGCTGGATGGCACCTTGAGGAATCTGGCCTACTGGAAGCTGTCCCTATCCATGGCAGGGGAGTTGGAACTAAATCATCTTTAAAGATCCCTTCTAATCCATACCATTTGATAATTCTATAAACTTTGTGACACACCAAGCACAGTCAGTGGGAAAATGAGAGACAAGGGATACAAATGGGTTTGTTCTCAAAGGATGCTATGCACCTCAGCAAGCTGGATATTTGATGAGGGAATACTTTTGTTTTACATTTTTAACAAATTCAAATCTCTATTTTGAGAAAGAGGAAAAAGACTTCTCAAGAAGGATAAGGTGTTGCTTAAGGAATGAAGTATTTCTAGGCAAGATTGAAATTCTGTTGTGGTTTTGGGACTGAAAGTAGAAAAGGTAACATTTGAGGACAGTCAATCAAATGAAGCTGACAACCATTTTATAAGGTGTGACCTTTGTATGTAGGTTCTGCTGGCAGCAGTGGTGTGCAGCCTTACCAATCATATTGCATATTCTTTTGCAAAACTACAGCAAAATGAAGTATTAGGTGACTCATGAAGTTTGCTGCAAAGTTTTCTTTGTCTCTTGGCAACAACCAGTCCCAGCTAGGCACCTCTTCCATTTCACCTTTGCAGTGATGGTGTAAGAAACTGTGTGGATGACATCACAGCAAACTCAAATTGCCACAGTGTTTGAAGAGAAACTACTCAAGTGAGACCAACATCATGAGTTTTGTTTGTATAACGTTCACTATGCGAAGCCTTACTCTGTTTCTGAGGAAGTGGGTGTAATAATAACTGGGTTAGTAAAGTTCAGGCCTGATAAGCATCACTGTTAAACTGAGTGGAATATTGCCTTTTTCTAGCTGTAACTCTTCTAAAGATACACACATTTTGATCCTCAAGAGCCATTACCTATCTTCTGGTTAAAAGGAAAGGTGAGTGAGTCAATGCATATCAACTTGCTCATCACTTTCTTCCAATCCTGTCACAAATCTGTGGCTAAAAGTGCAGTACTTACAGAATCTCTCCATCTGGCATCTCAATGGGAAGTTTGCATTTCTGTTGTTTTTCTATAGCCAGCACATTCCTATTGGCAGTACAGGTAGGGAAGGGGAAAACCAGCTTAAAATTGTGAAAAAATGCTTTGTTTCTCAGCTGGCTGCGTCCTAGCTTCCATTTTTCATTCCACCTTGAAAATCTTCCCCCAGAAAAATGGGTCTGAACCCCAAAGAGTATTCCTGTAAGAGCAACTGAATGATCTTACTTGGGAAATGAGAGACCATTGTGACATGGGGTTATGTTCTTAGTGGCTGAGAAGAACAGATAGTTAGGAATTTTCTGTAAATCTATATTATACTGTAAATAACTGCTTCTTTTGTGTGTGGTCATACAGGGAGAAAGCAGACAACATTGCTCTGAAACAGGCTGGAGGGTTTTTTGGGTTTTATTTGGATTAATGCAGTAGCAGGCAAAAAAATCCCAGTGTGACTCATAAAGAGTAAGGTGGAGAATTAAAAGGGATTTTTGTCTCTTTTTTCCTCATTCCTCATCATCCACACCTTCCAACTAATACACTTTTTGAAGCAGTACATGTTTCACAGTGAAGTGTTAAGTTTCCCCCACTTATACTAGCTATGTAGATCATATATTTGCATTTTCATAGCTGAGGCCTTAATAATCTTATGTATTCAGGTAAAAGTAAATGTGATAAATATCTTTGTGAGGGAGTTAACTTGCAATAAATCCATGCTGTATGCAAAGCAGCAGATCCGGTCTCAGCAAAGTGTATCTGTGAGTAGGTGATTGTGCAGATTTTTATTCTTCCTCTCCTTAGGTAAAAAGGACAATATCCAAAGGGGCTGTGCAGGATATTGTATTCAGTTCTTTCCTTAATCTGAAAGCTGTTACGGGTGGGAAAGAAATTGCTTGCATTTCCAATTGTGGGAAAGACATATGGACAAATGCCCTTAAGGGCAAGAGGTGCATAAGGCTGTCTAGAAATAAGGAAAAGGAAGGCATTAGAACTAATTTAATAATTAGATCTCATGCAAGCAGTGATTCATACAACTTGGTTTTGGCAGTCTTTGGACAGAAACTTTGGAAGAAGCAGTAGCCAAGAGATGAATGAAAATGCACCACAGTTCTCTTGGCGTATTGCCTTCCAAAATAGATGGTGAAACATCTCATGGAGCTATTAGCTGGTGTATTAAAAATGCTTCTTAGTCACAAACAGAGCTACTCAGAGATGAGTTTTAAAAAGATATTCTACAGCAGCTCTTGTCAAAGCAGAGTTCATTTTAAATCGTTATTTATGCTGTCAAATGACTGCTCAGTGTCAGTCAAAGAGAGCTGGAAGGCTTGAAGGGATCTAAATTGTTTTATTAGGTGACCAGGTAGATAAAGTATATGAATGCTATGCAAAGGAGATGTAGTAGTGGCTTTGACTTATCAAATGGAAAGCTTTTTACTAGCATATAAAATATTGGTTAATAGTTAACAGATTAATAAATTTTACTATATAAAATTTCTGTATCTGATGGCTGTCATAATTTCCTTTGTCTTCATTTAAAGGTTTATGTTAACTGAAGTCTAGTTACTCCTCCTCCATGCACTGTGGAAATCTGATTTGTGGTGTGGCATGAGTATATAACGATCTAGATTATAACCTAGAGATTTCTGGTGCAATAAGACCTGTGAGAAAAAATAGTATTTACAAATGATGTGTTAAATCACAGATTGGATTGCTGGATTGCATCTTTCAGCTGAAGGACCATGTCACCAATTTCCCTTTCTCCGGAAAAGAAAATTGTTCTAGCCCAGAAGTTGATGGGATTTTTTTTTTTAATCATTTAAATTGCTTTTACCTGGTTATACTGGCAGCAGATGCTTCTTTCATCTTGCTGTATGTGGAGAAATAGCAATGAAAATGATTACTGCTCTTTTGGAACAGTCTCGTTGCCAGAAAAATATTTTAAGACACTGGAAAATGGTAGACAACTGGTACAAAAAGCAGTGACTCTAGAGATTGAAATTGGTCATACCAGTGCTGTTGAATCCTAAATTCCTTTTAATTTGAGCATCAAAGAGTAGTGATTACCTGGAGAACCTTAAGGAGGTTCCTGAAACAGCTCAAAGTTTATCTGATGCAAATAAGCCTGTACTTTTGTGTCATGCCTTAGCTGCAGAATATGCAATGACTGGGAAGCACTGGTTATTTATTTTGGGGTCTGAAGTTGTCAGGGAGAATTACTGTGATCTTACACAGGAGTAATAGAGCAGGGCTGCTGCACAGACAGTCTAGTGGTAACTTAGACAGAGCCAAAGTCTGAGACCCCACTTATGCCGTTACTGAGCTAAAAATTTGAGATCCCACTTATGCTGTTACGAAGGAAAGGACCTTTCTGATGCCTTTCCAGCTCAGACTGTTGAAGCTGTGTGTATATAGTAGGTTTTCTTTTCTTTTAACCATGTGGTACATAACTGGACTTGCTTCTTCATGTCTCTGGGCAGTCAAATTCTGCTGTATTTTCTCTTTATGGATGATCCTGCTTGAAAAGTCTGCTAATCTCCATTGGATTTGACAGAAAAAAATGTTAGGGATATGATTTTGAAACTGAGGAGTGCAGCACTATAATAAATTGTGGGTCTCTGTTTGAACAGGAGGATAAAATTAATTCCAGACCCTGTGTTCAAATGGAACAGTTTATGAATGGAAGCACACCCCTGGATTGTGTTTCAGCATTAGTCTCTGGTTTGGAATTGTGCTGTTTCCAACATAGACAGGGATATATATTTTCTAAGCTTTCATTCTTCCACTCTTCAGATTGTTCGAGGATAAAACCTCTTGTGCTGGAGTTGACTGTGGATTATATACACTAAGAAAAATATTTTGGTTTTTTGAAAATAGCTTAATATTTGGCTGAAGGAGAACTGGCTAATACTTAAGAGATATCATATTTGCATTCTTTCTGCTTTGCCCTAATTCTTACTATCCGTGTCTTGTTTTATGTTCATCATCTCTGTCCCAGCTCTGATGCCTGTCAGATGGGGAATACTCTGCCAGGTGACAGCACAGCCATGTGTGCTGTCATTGGAAAAACTGGTGTTCAGTGAAGGGCACCAGCTGCAGTAGGTGTGAATTAGTATTGGTTGTACTCAGATGGGCAAGCTGCAATACAACAGTGGTGTAGTTATTAAAGAAACAACCAAATCAAGAAAAAACATGCTTAAGCAGCATGTATTAGGAGACTAGGAGCCTTGGACTGAAGTCTATTAATATTCCAGGCCCTGCTGCAGAGGAACAGCAGCTGAGTAATAGATGTTTAAAGATGAAGATGGAGCCAAAACCTCCTGTCAGTTAACACAGTGTGGTTTCACCCACTGCTTAGAACTGTTTAGTTTTAAACCTCTCAGATGGTTTATGTTACAATGTTGACAGAACAAAAATTAGATGCAAAAAGAAAAGCTCAGGAAAAAAAGCTCAAGGTGTAATTTTTACACATTAACTGGAAACTTAATTTTTTAAAAATGTATTCCTTCTCACTGAGATACTTAAAGATGCTGAGCCCCTATAACTTTGGCTGAGAAATGTTTTTTGATATCTAGCAAATTCTTCATCTCAACTGACAAGACAGAATTTTGGTCTTGGTTTTACTGATTAATAAGGAGGTGAAAGACCTTTGTTCAAATACGATGCTCATTCAGTCTTTCAAAACATCAGTTACTCTTATTTTTTAAATAATTGCATGGAATTAAAAGGGGGACTATAACAAGGATTCTTATTTCAAATACAAAATTGTGATAGAGCTACAGCAACTAGTTTGTAACATCAGAGGAGCTGAATTGTTCAGGTACCTAAATATGAAAGACACATGAAAACAGCTGTTCCATCAAAAAAATCTCTGGAGACATTCAAACCCTACTCTGGACAAGATCCTGTGGAACCTATTCTAGGTGAACCTATGGTTCACCTAGGTGAATTCTATGGTTTTTGGAGGTCCTTTCCAACTCCAGTTATTCTGTGATTCTTTGACTTCAATAGCATGCTTGGAAATTGCAAATATAGTATGTTTTCCAGAAGAGGAAAATTCAGATCAGTGATTCTGATCATGATAAACCAACTCAGAGGGAAAGGACATGTGGAGCCTTGGAGTTTGAAAGTAAAAGCTAGATTGTGCTGAACAGTCTGATAATTCTGCTCTATTGCAGACGCGGAATGGTGTGTTTGTTCTTTTTGGACTTTTACTCAGTAGCAGAACCACAGACAGAAATTCAGAATCAATAGAGCAGCTGGAGAGTGAATTGATAAGGGTGTTAAGACTAGTGTTGAGAGAACAATATCATGTTGTATGGAGCTTATTAACAAACTATCGCGTAAGTATCCTGAGACTACTTTCATCCGCTACCTCCATAAAAATGCTCTTTTAAAGGAATATGCAGCTAGATTTGCTCCTTCTGCACAGCTGAGTTGGTGATTTTTCAGACTGAAAGAAAGGAAATGGTATTTATAGTGTCATCACCTGAAGATGAAGACAGCCTGGGTGGACTGAAGGCAAGCAAACATAGATTTAAACCAAACCAAATCTTGTCACAGGAGCTAGGGACTATATGAATTGGAGAGCAAGCCAAGATTGCTATTGCGGCAGATCCTCAAGTCCCTTATTTAGTATGTAGAAGAAACAGCCTTCCCTTCAACTGCTGATTATGATTTAAATTTTTTCTTGTTTTCAGTTTTAGTTCAGCTTCTTTTAATAGCCCTTACTGGTAAGAATATGTGTAGGCAACAAAGTGGGAACGGATGTTGCAAGTCTTTTACTGACGCTTTGAAAGCTGTAACACAATTGAGATAAATTAGTAGTACCAACAGCCTGTGAACTCTTCTCAAGAATGTTCTCTTAAAACAGAGTAGGAATCTGGGTCAAATCCATTTGTTAAGTGATGTACTAATTTTTTTTTTTGTTGTTGCCAAAGCATTAGTTTAAGTAGTTATTTGTCTGCATGTTTCTATTTGTTGTTTCTTAATGGAAGCATTAATGTGTCTTTTAAAAATGCTTTTCTATCCATAAACCATAGCTTGAATATTTTCCAAAAGAATTTTTAACTATAGTTTCTTTTGAAACTAGTTCTTGGGGGGATCCATTTGCTCTTGGATAGAGGAAGTGTGGGGGTTTTTTGTTGTTTATAGTGCTCAAAGAGAATTCTAATTTTCACCCCCCACACCCCCTAATAAACCCCCAAACCCCGTGTTTTGCCCAGGTTCTCAGAGTACTCAGTGAAACTCAAATTGCTTGGCTAATCTGAACTCGGCCATTGGACCCCTTCAATCAAAATCAACACTTCTTTTCCCTTTCCTAATCCCTTATAGAGAAGAGTATTTCTAATTTAGTCTTTGTTCCTCCTTAGATGGTTGAGTTTCCAGGTGACTGGGTAAGTCAGGCCATAGTAATAATAGAAGTTTTGCACTATGTAGTGCTAGATAAAATAACAATCAAAAGTAGATAAACTTTATGTGAAACAAGTAAAACTCTTGACTAAATCAGAACCGAGTAAACACTTTTTGCCTTGGTTTACCTTGACCTTATCACTGAATTTTTCAGGCAGCTTGCTGTCTTAAATATTCTGTATGATCTGTTGACATCAAAGCAATCTTGTCTAACAGCACAATGATTAATGACGCTTGGCAGAAGCAGGGTAGCTTTGAAGGAAAATATTTAGCTAGCAAGTGGATTTTACCTCTTCCTATAGAAAAAGAAAATTATTAGTTAAAGTATATTTGCTTCTCCTTAACATGGGTAAAGTGCCTTGCTGACACTGTTTTGAAAGATTTCTGTAACACTTTAAATGAGATTGTTATAGTGTTTCCTCATGCGGAATTTTGGCTCCATGTTTTTTGTCTATTTTCATTGGGCATTCATTTGTGGAATTACTCTGAAAATGTACTGTATTGAAAACATGCTGTATTGAATGACACACACTAAAAGTCTCCCTCTTTTCTTATAAGAAACAAGATTCCTTTCACAACCTGAAAGCCTCGTGTGTGGCAGGAGTGAAACACCTTCTGAGAGACAGGAAGCTCAGCAGATGCTCCCTTGGAGGTGCCTGTGCAGTCATCCCCTGGGCTGACCACTGAGCTTAATACTTCTGTGTTGAATGAATTGTCTGCTTAAAGCAGCATCAATGCTCATTCTAGCATTTGTACAGCACCATAAAATACACAAGAAGCAGATGAAACTACTCTTCCTCCCCTACGAATTATCTGTAGGGGAAGGATGGATTGATTGATCTCAGTGTAGTGAAACAAAATGCTGGGTACATCACTGAGCATTGACTCATCTTTAGATACAGATTTAAATGTTGTACTGTTACGTAAGAGTGTCGCCATAGCTGGCATCTGAAAGGACTCGCTGTCAACAGCCTGTTGAGTTTCAACTACGTTATTCATGATTCTTTCCTCCCTCCAGCTGTTTCCACAAATTGGAAAGGCTTTATTTCAGTTTATAAATGCTATTTCCCCATTGTTCATGCCCACAGATATTTTCCATGCCCAAATGTCCATCTTCCCAAGAAAAGAAATCCTGACTGTATAAAAGAAGCCATGTGGAATGATCCTTTGAGGAGAAAGTCCAAAATGGCACAATATTGGATTTGCCATCTGCAGAGCTTCAACAGCTCTGTTGTGTATCTGTGGGTGGGCATATGGGCACAGAGCAGAGTATGAGTGGGGTGTGGTTGCATTCCCAAAGAGCTCTCATTTTTTTGTGTTGTGGCTCCAGCTTTCCCATTAAATCTGGAAGGGCCAAAACTTGCTTCTATGAGAATTGAATGGAGCTTGATGATTTGTTACAACATGAGGTGAATTTATCATACACACAGAAACTCCAGCCTTCTTTGTTTTTTGATGAAAAGACTGGTCAAATGGTTAAGAAAATGCGGCTGTCTGAAATAGCAGAGATAATACCTTGAAACTACCATAAAATTAAACTGCAGTTTGAAAACAGGCCCTCAAACTTCAAACCATTTTCTCACATATATTTTCTTTAGAGCCTCACCTGCAATACAACTACTGTGAAGAATCAGCCAAAGTGAATTTCGTGTTTTTCACACCTTTAAATTCCCTAGGATCAGAAAAGAGCTTAACGTGACTTTTGTATCTAAAACATAGGATAAAGGAAACCTGTTGCATATGGATGTCCCACCATGCATTCTTTAGGTTAGATAGGAGAATAGTTGTCTGGGGAAATGACGTAGGAGTTCTGATATTAAGTAATAAGCACACACTAAAAGAGAGAGCAGTTACTCCACCAGGAAGCTTCAGGAATTCATGGTCTGTAGGAACTTGTGAATCCTGGTACATTTCTATACCTACAAATTTCAACAAAAATTGTCAGTTAAAATGTCATCCCTAGATCATCAGATGAGTAGCTAGTCACAAAAATAGATTCAGAATCTTATCAGTCTTTACCTTTTGGAGTAGCAAAAGGCCTTAATTTTGTTGTAGCAGGGTGGAATCTGCTTTTGTCCACTGTGCACTAGACACAGGTACAATTTTATCTGCCTCTATAATATAAATCACCTTCCTGCCATCATGAAGTGTTCATAGGTATTTACCTACCTTTTGGAACGCTAGGACTGAGTTTTGAATGAGCTGTGGCTGAATTCATGGTACCAACTGGAAACCACATGGAATCTGGCAACGCAGACTTCATGCTAGACAAAACTGTTTAGTATCTGTCTTGAATGTTTGGATTTGTTCATTCATCAAACACAGGGGAAAATACATTCACAGGAAGCTGACACCTAAGAGTTTCTGTGTAATAGATTTTTTTTTATCTTTAAAGGCTTATTTGTTTCATGATTATAAAATTTTTAGTAGGGCAGTGTTGTTTATACTCTGTGTGTATACTTTATTCTGCTTGATTTACTTACTGGAAAAGAAGTTTATTTGTGAAGTTTATTGTCAGATTGTGTGTCCAGCACCTCTGTGTGTTACCTCTGTAACAATCTGTCTATTTGTAGATGCACATTTTAAAATTCTGTTTACATCTGGGAAGATGAGTGTGCATACAACTGAACTGAAGGAGGAGCAGTGAAAGGAGTAGGAAACAGGAGAGAAGTCTGAGCTGTAATTTCCTTTCTGATATCACCCTCTATGAACAGTAGCAAAGGAGTGTCTGAAACTAGACTTAAGGAGAGAACTGCATAAGCATAAACTCTATGAAAGCAGATTAGAATTGCAGTTTTCCCTTCTACTAAATCAACTATATGTTATCAGAGAATAACCTGAGCTGGAAGGGACCCATGAGGATCATGGAGTCCAACTCCTGGCCCTGCACAGGACACCACAAAAGTCACACCAGGTGCCTGAGACCATTGTCCAAATGCTTATTGAGCTTTGTCAGGCTGGTGCTGTGAGCACAGCCCTGGGGAGCTGTTCCAGTGCCCAGCCACTCCCTGGGGGAAGAACCTTTTCCTGATATCCAGCCTAACTTCCCCTGACAAAACTTCAGGTTGATCAATGATAGTTCATCATAGCAAAATCTGCTTTGACATTTTTGTTCTGAGTAGACAGGTCCAATTCTGAAGGTCTGGTTGATGCAGAGTTATTGTCTATGGTAACCACACTTTAAAAGAAACAATAAAAATATTTTTGTATAGGGAGCAGATCCAAATGGAACTTCTGCTGCATTCAGCTTAAAACCATAGGAAAGAAGAAAAGAAAGATGAATACCAGCTTTAGTGCCAGCACCATGCTAAAGCTTGCTCAAATATGGACTCCCATGAGATAGGGAAAGTTTGAGTCAAAATCTGCTGTCATGTTCGAAGTAAGAGAGCATGTGTGGTCAGATAATAGATTTTACACCCCGGCCTTGTTGTGAAGAAGATATTTCCATATGGGTGCTATACCAAATTTATCCTACTGTGTGTGGAAAGCTCTCTGCTTGGCAAAAGGCCAAAACATTCCCTGCAAGGGAGAAGGGGCTGAAATTTTATCTGATCAGAGTGTTAATCTGTGTCCCTTAGGCTTATCTTGTGGCTTTTTCTGTGTTGCAAGGGCAGTGCTGCATATGCCTTTTCAATGAGATCATTGCAAAATGAAATTGCTATTAAATTATATTTTACTCACAGTTTTGAACTGAGCTAAAGTAGGAACACAAGTTCTAAAACTTTTGAGTAGAAATGCTTCTGCCGGAGCAATATTCCAAATGCTGTCTGGATAAAATTCATCATTTCACACAAACATTTCAAGTTAAGGTTACATGTTTCAATATTGTTAAACAGAAGTGGTAGCATATTATGGTACTGCAGCCAACCTGGGAACAAGAAATGGGACCCTATTCCTGCGCTCACTGGCTACTTGTTATTCCTGGACCCATCCTGCTGACTGTAAGGGCATGGGATCACGTTTTCTACCTGACACATTTCTCAGGCTGTGTTCTCCCATGCCCTCTCTGGCATTACAGATGTTCAGACGTGGATTGCAAGCAGAGAAGTGGGATTTGGGAAGCTGGGGGGCATTCTGCACGGGCCCATGTGATGGGGGCAGTGCTTGTCTGACAGCCCCTGTGGGTTGGTCTCTCCCCAGTCTGAGAACGAAGCAGTTCGGGCTGTAAGACCTCTCTGTGTCAGGTTTACTCGTGCACTGCGGGGCTGTGAAGAAAGATTGTTCCCTCAGCAGAACTTCCCAGCACAGTGGGTCTATTCAAGCCGGCATCTGGGAAGATAGTTAGTGCCTTCAGTTATGAAATTCCTGTCATAGAAGTGTGAGTTCTTTGGAACAGCCCCTGGTCTCTTGAGAAGTCTCCAACATGTCATGTACACAGCTGCATGTAAATCATTTTCATAAAAGGAATGAAGAAAAACTCTTTCAAATCATCAAATACCATCTCCCAGCATGTGAAGGTTTAAAAATATGTGATATCATTCACAGTTTGTTTGTGGATTCGTTTCTGTTTGCCTATATCTAAACCCCTGTGGTTCCCTCCTGCCACTCTGGATGCAGCTCACATGGGAACAGAGCTAGAGTTTCTATGGCTGCTGCTTGGTTTTGTAGCTCTGGTGGGAAAGGCTGTTGCTGCAGCAGTCCTCAACAGAAACTCCACTGGCAGGAGCCACTGTCCAGGGTGGTTTGGTGGCTGCAATCAGCTTCAGTGGGTGGATGGGGAGGTGTTTCCCTGCTTCCTTCTACAAGGAATGCTAAAACAGGTTTAAGTGTTTCCAGTTGTTTCTCTGGTTAGTGGTTGGAGGCCTGATGAAAGGTGATTTATAACACTTTTGCTTGTGGTAGCTTGTTGAAACTTTCCTTTCATGCAGATGACAAAGGTCAGTGCTGTGGGAGTTGAACCCTTTCCTTGGGAAAAGCACCTCTGCTGATGGCTGTGTATAGCTGTGACTGAGCAATAGGTGGGAAGGTACTCTCTTCAACTCGCAATCAGCTTGTGATAGCAAGGGAAGAAAGCTTATATACATGGTTGTTAAAAAGCCAGGGGATATCACTGAGGATCATATAATCTAATTTTCAATATATCCAGTTCTTCATAATTTTATCGTATAAAATATCCTTTCTAGGAAGGAATAGCTCCTTCCCTGTTGGATCTTACTGGCATTTTTTACATTTGTGAAGGGTAACTCTTGAAATTCCTTACTTCTCTTCTACTGGGATTCCAGTGTAGATTCACACTTTCCCCTTATTTTTATTTTTTTTTTTTTTTGTTTCAGCGTGGAAAAGTGAAATTCCAGCAAGGCTGACTTAGTGAAAACTGAATTAGTGTTGATGGCTGGAGAGAAATGTAACTTGATCTTCTGTCTCCAGTGCTTGAATCAGGAACTGAAATAATTGTTCTAAGACTCTGGTCAAGTTGCCAGAAAATGGAGCAGTGCTTCTGCCAGATGGTCACCGCAGAAGTGCCAGACATTCCTTCCCTCTTTGAGCTTGCAAGTGTGTGTATGTGAGAAGGAAAATACTCACAGGCAGCAGGGAACTGAAATGCTTTTCTCCCTGAGATGCCTGCTGAGTGTGCAGGGCTGTGCTGTGGGCAGCATCCATGGGGATATCAGGGTGTGATGGCTGGTGAAGGGGTACAGGCACAAAGGCTCTGAGCAGTGACATTAGTCACTCTGTCACAGGGCTTCACAGACAATATGAGGTAAATCCACCAGAAATGGGTCTGCAGGGCATGTCATACTGCAAGAGAAGCTAGTTCAGTTCCTGAAGGAATCGTGGCTCGTAGAAGAGATGATGTTGCCTGTCAATTGCTAAGCCCAGCTGTACTGGTTAATGATTGGTGCCTTTAATTGAAACCATTGTGCACTACTTCAGCCCTGCCTTGTAGGAGCTGCTGGTGCCATAAATCTTGATTTTTCCATATTAGAAAGCTGTGTTCTTTGGGGGTATTGAAAAATCTCAGACTTTTTTCCTCCCTGCCCCCCTTTTTGTTGCTATAGCTGCTATAATTTTTGTTAACAAAGGCAATGAGAAGTAGTTTGCTGTGCTTAGCTTTGTATTGTCATTCTGCCAATATTCTCTCAGTCATTTCTCCTCTTCTCTTTTTCCTCCAATCTCCCTTAGAACCAATTCTGTAAAGAAACTGCAGGAGTCTAGGAAATGCAAGTCTCCTGAGTCACTGCAGGGCTGTGAGTGCATGGGGGAGGAGGCTTCTACCCATGAGTCAAGGACTCAAAAACTTGAATTCAGATTTGACTTTGGGTTTGTGTATTGAATGACCAGCTATGCAAACCCTGAGCACTTTGCACTCTCATTGCACCTGCATTGCAGGACTGCGGGAATTTCTGTCTCTTTTGGTGAACTCTCATGTCAGGTTACCACAGTATTGCAGATTTGTTTTTGTTGAAGTAATGTCAGAAAAATTCAGAGTTTATTCCATGAGGAAGATTTTAGCCATGGAATGAAAACATCCCAGAGCATGAGGAAAGGTGGGCTGTTTTCTCTGGGGGACACCAAGGGGTTTCCCAGTGTGGAGGGGAAGAAGGGGACTGTATTTGTCTTCTCACCTTCTTCTTGTTGCGCTTTCATATTTTTAAAAATTTCTCCATTTTCTTGTTTCACATTTGTGTTTTTCTCATAGTATGTTAGCTATCCTTCACCTCACCTTTGCTCTACCAGTCTCAAACCGTTCTGATGCTTGCTTGACTGGACCTCACTTCTCTTCTCTGCTTCTTCTTTTGCATACATTCTCTGTTTCAGCAGCTAGAAGGAAGGTTGGGATTAACTCATTTTGCTGGGTTCATGTTTCTCTGATTCTTTACTTAGTTGTCTGAGGTGGGAACTTAGGCAGGGCATGGGCTGCACCCTTTCAGCCAGGCTGCTCACACCTCAATGTAGTTTATCATCCTGGGAGACAGGGGACTTGGGTTTGTTTCTTTTGTCTTGGAACATGTTGAGTTCGAAGGAGAGGGAGGCAGTAGCCAAGGTGTTCATAGACATGAAGGGAATTTGAATCAGAAGACCACTGTGCATAAGACAACTGCTCATTGCCTCAAGTCAGGACAGTTTTAAGCCTCTATCTCTGGTACAGCAGTGATATTTGGAGATTTGGATAGATTCCTGAGGCAGTAGGAAAAATAGGAGTACCTTTGAGAAAACGGGCCATTCAGCCAGATGCCAGAATGGCACCCATCACATGGTGGGTGGTGGGCTTTAATCTCTGGCACTGAATTTGCAGATCTTACCTCTAAGCAAGTTTACCTCTAAGAGTGTGACTGAAATCCATGTCAGAGCTCCAACACAGCTCAGAGCTTCTGCATCCTGCAGATGTTGCTTTAAGTGCAAGAACATAATTTCTAAATGTAAACAGATACCTTCCTGAAAGGTTCCTGCACAAATCCTTCATACAAACAATGGACTTACTTGCCATCCCATTTGTTGCTGCTAATGCCTGTTTCCAGGTTCACTTCTGGATGTACTTTGGATACAGGGGAATTAAGATCTTCTCTAGGGGAATTAAAATCTTTTGTGTGCCTTTCTACAGATTCCCTGCATAACTGCCAAGAGCTTAAAAGACAGACCCAATGTTGTTCTCATATCTTTGTACAAGCCAAGACAGCTTTGGCCAATGTTTTCCACTTACATCCACGAGGTCTCCAGCTCATACCTCATTCTCCCAGGGTGCTTTTATATCATATTATTGAGACAGTCCACACAAACTAACAATTTCTTCACTGGAATCATTAGCATTGGCAGCTTGGGTATCACGGACAGGACCTGCTTCTGGGAAATACTGGCTCAGAACAATCACTAACACACAGTAATCTAATCAGAAGGAGATTCATGGTATCACCATAGATCAGCTCTTGACCTTACTGAAGTATCCAAAGACTGCTCTTACTCCCATAATATATCATTAAAACACTTTGCAAGGACAATAACTGCTAATAATTTTACAATTCTTACGCTAACAGGGCTCTGAATGGGAGCCTCGTGTGCCTGACAGGCAGGGAAGGGAGGTGTGCTGACAGGTGTAGCACAGCAGCTTGCTCTGTAGGATGGCTGTGACCCACGTTTTCCCTCAGATGATGCTCTAACAAATCAAAACCTTCAGCTGTTGCAAAGCCAGGATGCTTCTCATCTGTCTGGCAGAGTTTGTCAGTCAGCCTTGGTGCGAGGAGGGTTCAGTCATGGGTGTCAGCTCAACTGGGAAGTTCCTTTTAATTCTTAGTAAGGCTTTCATCTTTGTTTGTTCACTCTGTGAATTGCACTGGGATATTTTTAGGGATTGGTCATACCCTATGGGAAATACCAAAGGACATTCTATTTTCTCATTTACCATATTTGTTGTGACACAAAAGATATTAATGAAAAAGGGTCTTTGTTCCTCAAAGCTAACCAACTCTCATTCCTTAGCAAATTTATAATTTGATTTTTGTGTCACAAGAAGCAATTCATTATTGTGAAAATGGTGCTCATGTTGCTATTAAAGCATTATGACTTCACTGAGGAATAAGGAACAGGAACAGGTGAGCTCCTGAGACTTAAATGGTTGTTTTTGTGCAAAAATCCTGAGGACAAAGGGAAAGAACAAAGGAGGAATAATAACAAGGATTGAGATATATGTTGGGCATAGTTTCTATATAGGCCCTTTCTACCCTGGTATCCCAAATCAAGATATTTAAGCTCGAAATACTAAATATATTTTTTAAAACCTAAACCTTTCCTTCAGCCTATGCAGGGAAATTAGTATTTCTGATTCAATAACAGACATATTTTCTGTTCATGTCTCCTTCTCTAAATGTCTTCCTCCTTGATTTTCATATTATTTTCCTTCCATTTGGAAGCTGTGATTGCGCTAGGACTGCTAAGGGTAATAGAACAGCTTAGCACTGAGTTCTTACCTAGTTCAGGCATTGGGTTTGGACTGCTGTGTATTTCAAGTGAGCTCTCTTCCCTCCATCAGGTATTGCCCATTTTCAATTAAGGGCAGGAGGGAGAGGAAGAATGGCTGGACAGAGGATAAATGAAGTAATAAGAAGATAAAGTAGGGCAAGGAAGACAGAATAAAGACACAAAATAGGAAAGAACAAGAACATCAGAAAAGGGAAAAGCATTTTAAGTGGCAGAAAAACAGGAAAGGAGTGTGAAGGGTGAGTGGAGAGCTGTCTGCTTTAGGCAGTGTCTGCTTTTCACCTGCCTGGGGGAGGTAACTTCTTTCCCCTCCAGTAAGTGCTGTGACATCAGTTTTCCGGCAGTACCAGTTCGGTTCAGTGGGCACTGAACTGCTGAGAGGGTGGTTTTGGCATTGCAAGGGTCAATGGCAAGCAAGTTCACCACTCCTGCTTATTATAGTAGGGAGTTTGTGCTAGAAGTAAAGTTGCCACCTAGCTGTGAAAGCTTAGCAGGGTGACTGGTCACTGACTTGGTTGGAAACAGGCTGTGGATTATAGGGAGGAAAATTTTGGATGAGGCTGTGGAGAGTCAGCCAGTCCAGAGAACAGGTATTCCTGAATGTAGTTCTTGTAAGAGTGTTCCCAGGAATCTCTACAGGCGCCCTCTTAAGGCAGAAGTCTTTAAACATTTTATTGGACTTTCCAGTTCATCAGAAGTGATGTTGTTCTGGAAGGACATTATTATCTGTTTTACTGGAAGGGAGTAGGCAAATTGCCACAAAGCAGGCTGCAACTCCTAAACAAGAGTTCAGCTGTACTACACCTCTTGACATGTGGGCAAGCTCCCTTAAAGCACTCAGAAAAGCAAATTAACACGTAAAGCTGACTTCTTATTGGTTAAAGCCATTCTGTTGCAGCTACTGTTATGAGAAAAATAAGTAGACACATCAATTATTATAAATATGCTTATAAAAGTTTGTATATATTGTAATTTTTCAAAAACATGAGTTTGTTTTAGCAGCCTGTAGCAGCCCTGTTATGACTTCCTGTTATGTCTCCAGGTCTCTGCCCTTTGGGGCAGACCAAAGGAGTAAAATTTTCCCATATTTTCCAGATCTCAGATCAGTGGAATTTCAAGGGGAAAATAATCCGCATGAAAAAGCTTCAGAACTCAAGTAGATTTCAAGCCATGTTAGTGATAATGCCAGAAGGGGGCTTGGGAACCTACATTCAAAGGTTCCCTTCTCAAGTCATCAGACATCACATGTAAATTCTTCTAGGTTCAATAACATTCACCTTCTACAGAAGGAGAGGAAGGAATCAATTCTTGCAATGTGCTCACTGATGGGAACTGTGTATTAGAAAGCAGGGGATTTTCTTGAAGCTATAAAGCAATTAAAGCATTCTGTGTTGCCTTGGCTTTTCAGGTCCTTGCTCCAAGCCTCACTCCCCAACCCAATCCCATTCACAGCTTTCAGTGAAAAAACTTTTCACCTTTTCAGCAGTGACACCGAGAGTGGGTGCTTCCAAAGTGTTGGGATGCTTCAGGAAATTAAGAATTATTTCAAACTGCAGTGGGGAGGAGCAGAGGACTTACCCCCTTCTCCTCTAACATTTGTTAATGGAATTAGACATTCAGTGGTGCTGTAATGTTCATAAGCATGATGGGTTTCAGAGCCTCATCTGTCCCTAAAAAAGCCTCAGGCCACACTTTAATTTGAAATAAAGTAAAAGTGTAGGGCTCATTAACAGATGGTCCATAAGGAGTATTTGGTCATGGGATGTCCCTGTGATGATGAAGATCTGTTAGGAAACATCTGCATTGCAGCAGCCCTTTAAAGTCACGATGCTGAACCTTGCCTGGCACGAGCAGCAGATCCCCTGTTGGCATCAAACCATTTCTCATATTTGTGTGTCATCTTTACTTTTGGATCCTGATAAATGGTTTGTGGAGGTTTTAGGCAAAATTGATATAATGATTCTACCGTTTGGGCTCATGAAATTGCCAGCTTGAGAGCTGTGCTGATAAAATTAGTGAAACCACATCTGGAGCAAAGCACAAATTATGGTTAAATAAGGGTTTCAGAGGTATTCTTTACATTTACAAATAAAAGAGAATTCTGCATTTTTAAACCAGGTTTGTTAGGCGGTTTATGAGGCAATGCAGATTCTGTGTGACACGACTATTTTTGGATTTGTTTTTAACAGTATGTCACAATACTTGAGAGATTTTGGTTTCCATTGCTTTGTGAAGCATGTGAATAATTTGCAAATACTGTAGTGAGGAATGCTCTCACCCAAGCCCAAGAGATGTGATTCTGACCTTACAAACATTGAGTAAGCTTGCAGGCTGTCAGACTCACTTGAAGGCTCTAAAATAACTTTCTACATAACCATAAGATTTAGTTTAGGTTTTCTTTCCTTGTTTCTTTGTCTCTGTTTTATTTTTTTTTCTTTTTACTTTTGGGGTGATGTGGATTGGTGGATGGGTGGGTGGGTTTTTTGAGATGATAAGTCCTTTTTTACAGATACCTCTGTAAAAGGCTGAATACTTTCCTGCCATGTTCATGCTGTCTGCATTTTCTCTGCATATGCTGGGATGATATCAGCATCACCCACAGTAAAATATTCATCCAAAATAATCGTTAAAGGAAAATTGAATAGAAAAGTCATATATATCACTATATGTATCATAGTCTCAACTGCATGGGAAGGAACACACATCAGTAAATCTGACATATCTTGAGAAATTGTCTTTAGGAACTCAATTTATCTTTAGCTGAAAACAAACCACTTTGTTCTACTTGACATTTTAGGTAGCTTTGAAATCTATCATTTAAATAATCACTTCTTTTAACTGTTGACAACTATTTTTTTCAAGCTTTGACATACTTTTCTTCTCTTCCCCCATCCCCCAATCTGTTTTTGGATATGGGAAAACTGGACTCTCAAAAACAGCAGCATAAAAGCACACTATATTTTTTTAATGTGTCAGATCAGTACCCCATCTTTTTGAGGGTCTCTTCAGCTTATTTGTGTCTGGAACAGAAAAGCAAATCTTGGAAAATTAATGTTGCACATGCATGCTAACAGTTATTGTTCTCCTCATCCCATGTGTATCTTTCTTATTTTTCTCACATTAAATGCTTATAAGTAATTTAGGTTTAACACAGTAAAAGTATTGAACTGGTGAGTGGAAAACATTACAAAAACCTGCTTACTCCCTGTGGAATGTACAGTCCTAGAAAGCTTGGCCAGCATTAGCAGGCTTCCTTTTTTGTCCTGAGCAATCCCTTTTCCAGTTGGAACAGGCAGTTCTGTAACAGTCCTGTAATCTTGATAATGTAACGCTAACAATAACAATGAGACACTGGAGGAATTTAGGGAGCTTCAGTGCAGGAAAAATGTTACCAACCAGGGGGGAAAAAAATCTCTACTTAATCTGGGAAAATTGATACAAGACAGCGGAGAAGGACAAGTAGACCTGGAGTCTGTGGTCAGCATGATTGACTCTGCCTCTGGAGCTGCAATCAGCAGATTTTCTGACTGTGTTTGTGGCAGAACTGCTTGGAAACAAAGTGGTTTAGAGAATGTCCTTTGACTGTGATAGGATTTTTGTGTGTTGTCAGTCCCCAGCTTGCTTTGCAGCATCACATTACAGTGGCTTCTCAAGCAGTCTGGACTTCCTGTGGGTTTGAGTAAACAAGAAGTTTCATAACACTCCTTATTTTTGCATTAGCTGTGCTGTTAATGGTCGTCAAAATTGGTAGTTCTGGTCAGACCCTGGGTGGCACTGCTGTAAACCGTGGTAGATATTTTACTTTAAAACTAAGCAGCATCTCAGAAAACACCCAGACTGGTGCCAGCAGAGCCACAGAGTCCTTCATAAATGACTCCTGTAGCATCAGGTGGAGTAAATACTGTTCATTTTCTTTCTCAAGGGACACTGCTGGACTTTTAGGAATCTTGTCATGACATGAAAAAACATTCCTCCCTCATTTTGCAAAGTATTTCTCAAGGGATTACAGTGACAGAAAAAATGGCCACTAGGAGCTGTGCTTTACACTGGAGAAACGTGGGGTATAGTCAGTGGAGGGACATGATATTAGAGATTCCTGCTTTTGCACCCCTTGGATGACACCCTGGCCTTTATCCATATCATCATCTTCTCCTTTCAGTCACAGCATGACATTGCTATTGAGACAGCAGAATGAAGGCAAAAGAAATCATGGGACTGGGCTGCTTCTTTGCCAGTGTGTAGCAATGTCACACAAGTGAGACCCATCTTTTGGCCACCTAACTTTATACACAGGGCAAAAATTAGGTTCACTGCTTTTGGGATTGCCAAATTGCTAAAAACTAGCTAGGAATTGATAAAGATTCTTTATATTACCTGAGAATTTAAGTGTGTCCTAAGACAGCTTTACTTAAAGAAGCCTGAGTCCAATAGAGAAAAGTCCAATCCTGAGTCCAATATGGTATTTTCATATCACAAGCAGATTTGAAAATTATATTTAGAAATCTGTCACTGAATAAATTTCACTATAGAAAATACTTCCATAATAGAGCTGCACTTTAAAGATGAGAAAGGTTTCCTTATTCCTTGGGATAGCTGTGGTGTGGTGAACTCCCAGACACAGCTATGGTGTTTGCAAGTATCACACAGTGCTGTTGCTGGGATCTCCACATACTCTGATGGATGGAAGAACCACACCAAACCTGCGATATTTTGTTAAATTGGTATCCAGCTCATCAGGCAGGCCAGTACCTGAAGCACACACCTACTTCCCATAAGTTGTTTCCATTTATAGTACTGGGCTCTGATAAACTTTGCTGTGCATGTGCAATAGCAGCAATAGAGAGGTCGAGTTTCGTTTTCCAGGATCATAACTACACTGATTGCAGTTTATAGAATGAGAAACAACCTGTGCCTTTACACAGCATACTAGTTCAAGGAGTTAATTGTCATTTGGTCTTGTTGAAACTTAATTGACTTTTCTTCTCACAGATATCCACGTTTCTAGAAAGCAGAAATGACCATGACTGCCAACAAGAACAGCAGTGTCAACAGCAGAGCTGGAGGGAGTAAAGTGCCTCAGGACACTCTGGATAGGTAAGTGGAGAACTGCAGGATTTGTAGATTTTGAGTAAAGTTTGTCTGTGTTTGGAACTAGATGTCTGTTCAAGGGCAAGCAACCTCTATTTTTTGTGTCTATTCTGACACAATGAGAGCTTTGCTGGGTTGAGGGAAGTTTTTTGTAGGGAGGAGGTTGTTTCTTGTTGAATGATTGTTGCTCATGGGCTGGTTATGACAGGAGTGGTTGCAAGGAAGGACCTGTGTGGAAGGTGCTGGAGAGAGCTCAGAGTTTTTGAGCTGAATTCCTCAGCCATGTGATTGCATGTCAGCTTTCCTGAACTGCCAATCTCCAGTTTGTGTTGGTTTGTGTCCCATTTCCTCTGCTGTATCTGCCCTCACAGACCATGGTCAGACCCTCTCCTGTTGCAGGTCAGGCAGCAGGTGAGAAAGGGCTGAATGTAAAGTACAGGGTTCATCTTTGTTGCTTTGCTTATTTCTCCTTTCTGTAGCGTTAAAATAATTTGCAAAGTAGATTACTTTTGTCATTCACAGTTAGGGGAAAAAACTAAACTTTTTAAAATGTGCAGTCAAAGAAAGAATGCAGACAACCAGCATCCATTCTGGTGTTTTTTCTTAGGCATATTATGCTGTGGTAGGGCTCAGCAGAGGTAGACTCAAAAACCTTGTACACTTCCCAGTTTGTGTGTTTGCCATCTCCTAGTACAAAATAGAAAAAAGATAAAATAATGAGGGAACAGGGTGGCTTAAGGAATTTCTAGAGAGATATTCATATGTAGATATTAAAAACTTTTCTCTAATGATCTCTGGAATTCTCAAGTTGTTTATTGTCCTTGCACCAGTGCAGACAAATTGGTGCTGGGAAACTTGAGTCTAGGCTTTGGTAAACTTTGGACAAGTCTTTTGTTTCGAAATCATTTGCATTCTGAATAGCTTAGAAAGTCCTGTGGGATACCAATTTATTGGATCGTAACTGTCAAATAAACTGTGTTTCCTTATCATCATTATCAATTTTGATTAGAATTTGTCAGGAAAAGATTTTGTAAGTACAAGTAAGAGCCTGAAGATAATTTCAGGAAAATCTTTAAGCTGCACTTGCACAAGTGAGGAGGTGAACAAGTGGTCATGCACCATTTCTCCATCCATTATTTTCCCTTATGTAATCTTCACCTGTTTCTGAGAAACGCTGCAGGAGAATGTTCTTTGAGTCAACCATGAGGTTTCTTCATTTGAGTCAGACTGTAAATCACTGTTGTAAATGCTGGCATCATAAAAGTTTAAAGCTTGCAAAATCCATTGTAGACGTGTTCAAGGATTGACTTAAACTGAACAGTCACTGTCTTTGTTTAGTGTGGGATTTGACTGGGCATTTGGAAACCTGCAAATGTCCTTTGTAATTTGTGGTAGTGGAGTTTCAGTTAGTGCTGATACTGGCATAACACAGGTGTAGCAGTCTGCTGGTTGCTAAGATATATTTTTAAGAGTAATTTTCTTGTCAATCTTAGTTTTGGTGGAGTTTATTGTTTCAAGATTGTTCAATTGATGATCTTAAATGTCTTTTACAACCTCAGTGATTGTGTGATTCAGAGATATGGTGACATCAGCTGGTTCAAGGTGTTGTGAATCATTATAGGTCAGAAGCAAAGGTCAGTAAAGTCTCTAGAAGTCTTTCTAATTACTTTGGCTGTGATTCAGATCCCTGTAGATAATGAGTTTAAATTTTAATAATAAAAATCCTCAGTGGAAGGAAGGTGCCTCCATGTAAACATCCATAAAGCTGCATGCTTTGCAGGCATTAAGATCCCTGCAGTAACTAAAATTCCCTTGGTCCTCACCAGAGTGGGAATTAACTGTCATGAATCACCAGAGCCATTTTTCCACCAAAGTTGTTTGAATGGCACTTCAGGAAACGAGGGAAAGACAGAGAGCAGAGTGAGGACACTGGGAGGATCTGGCTGTGGGATTCATGGGTTTCTGCTGTGAGCACAGGAGGGGAAAAACCCCCCTTGGATCTGAAGAAAGTGAAGTGTTCTAAATAAAACCACACTAATACATTTTTTCTGAAGTTACCTGAAGTTAATTTACCACTTATTAAAACCTGAGATTTTTGTGTATTTTAGGAGAGAAAACTTGACTTTGCTCTGAATGAGAATATTGTAGAACAATGACAAGGGTGGTTGAGGGTAGGAAACATTTTCACTGCAAGACAAGAGGAGATTGATTGTGACTCTTCATCCTAGGAAGGAAAGGATTGAAGGGTAAGAGGAGTATCTGAAATTATATATGGAACAAAGATGATTAATAGGGAAAAATACTTTTTCCGTATAAGAACTAATACAAATCCAATGAAACCAGAAGACAACAGGTTGAGAATCAGTTGAAGACACTTTTCAGCTGCATGTTTTTAAACTTACTGTTAAGCAATGCTGCAATCAGACAAATCCATGGAAGAAAAATCTTCCAGAGCTTTTTATTCACAGAAATAAAATCTGTGAATCAACAGACTCTAAAGCTGGTTACGTTGCATTGCATGTTCTTATTCTCTTCTCCAGGCACCTGCTAACTCTCATGGTCAGTGACTGAACCTTGGACCAGGAATGCTATTTTGGTCCAAGCCAGTGGGAACATTCTGATGTTGTTTGGAACAAGAGTCAGTTACAGGAAGCAAATTAGAGAAATTGCAAAAGGGTTGTTATGCTTACAAAAGGAGATTCTGGCTTTCAGTGAACTTCCATGGTACAATTTTAATCCTTCCTTGTGAGTCACTGTGGTGCATGCCACGGAATGGAAGGATAGGAAAGCACCTTGTGTGTAGCTGAAAGTGATTTCTTACTAATTCTGGCAGGAAGCAGCTCTGTGAAATCTTCTTAATCCTTCAGCAGGGGACAAAGGAGCCCAGAGCATGATTACATCTTGTGAAGAACCATGACCCTTTTGCATCAAATGAATTTCATTGCACCATAGTTATGAGGATCAGTGTGATTCTGAGGAAAACTTAAGAGAATAAAAGTCACAGAAAGATGTGACTTTGTGTGACAAAGTGCACTTGTGTTTTCTCAAGTGCAAACATAGGTAAATGCAGAAATGGCACTACTATCTTTGACTTAAAAATCACCTCTATACTGTACTGTATTAAAACAAGCCAATAGTTACATCTGTGAAGTCATGCTTTAGTTAGCAAAACACAGCTCTCAAACTTGTAGGCTGTGTAGTGTAACAGATACAAGGAGTAAAAAAAGTTCCTGAACAAAATATAGAATATATAGTAATATATCATTTATAGTATATATATATATACACAGTTATATATACTATAGTATATATAGTTATATCATAATATACCATTTATATATAGTAATATATAATATTATGATATATAATATATTAATATATAGTTTTATCTTAAAATTGCAGCTCAGTTTGAGATGCAACAAGGACCAGTCTAGAGCTGAAAAATATTTAGAGTTGTGTGGCTACATAATTTCTGTAAATAATTCTTAATGACTTTGCCTCTGGCTAATATGCTATCTCTTAACTCTGCATCTCAAAGCATTTTATACACTTGAGCCTTCTCACCTGCTGCAGTAACTGAAATACACAAAGTACAGTTTGTTTTTAGAGGACCTCATTGATTTAGTTTTTTGTCTGAGTTTATTGCCTGAGACATAAATAATGCCAGATTTTGGAGCTGCAGACTTCTTCCAGTGTATTTGTAAGTGGCAGAATTTCTCTTTGCCTGTAAAATTTTCTGTGGTGCAGGGTGTGCCTTATGTATGGGTCCCACCTTGGAGAATAGATGAGAGCTTTTAAAAGCTCAAAAACATTTTACAAAAACAATTACAGTGAGTAAAATTAAGTTCGCTGCAAGTAAATGTTTCACTAGCATGGTGACTTTGGTAGAATATATAGAGGGACGGCTGTGATGAGTGGGAACAAACATCTTTCAGATTTAGTCTCTGAGTTTGATTTGGGAAGATAACCAAAGCAGAAACCAACCCTGATTCCAGTTGTGGGAAAGGATTATGTTTCAGGAAAACTGTTCCCACAGGCTATGTATCTGAGGAAAGTTATGCCACTGGGATCATGGGAGTTTTGTCACACACTGGATTTTGTGATGTGGGTTGTTGTCTTTCCACTCAACCTCCACAGGAAAGGTGGTGTCCTCACCAGAGGATGTTGGTGGAGGATGTTCTCCAGCTGAGCAATCATGATTTATTGGCACAATAAACTAGGGGTGCTGATGTGAGGGGTGCTATAGCAGGACACCAGAGATTTGTGCAAGCAAAGGATTACATCTGCAAATTGCCACGAGCACCAAGCTGTAAAGTGTCTATTCAAATAATGCTCATAAAACTTCTCCCTTCTAAATACTTTTAGTTTAATCTTTGAACAAAATGCACTCTTACTTTGTAAAAACTGAAATCTGATATCATGAGTTGGGTCTTTCCTCTTGGGAAGAACTGAGCTGAATACCCACAAACCTCTAAATATAGGCTTTGGTCTTTATCTCCCAGCAGTGTGTGAGGACATTCCTGCTGTCACTGGCAGTTTGTCACCCCCATTAGCCTAATATACTGACTTATGTTTTCACTGGCTTTGTGGCTCAGAACTTTTTCCTTCTTCAGAATTTAGGTTAATAGGACAGAATTTTAATCGGTGGAGCTGTCTTACCTCCAGTGAAGGCAATAGAGATACACCACACAGTCTGGACTAATATAACTAGAGACACCGCAGGAGCATTTCAGATGGGCTGTTTATAATTCTTTAGGTATCAAATAAAATAATGACTTACATTTCTTAACAAAATAAGCCTGTGGGTTGGTTACTAGGAATATTGTATTGGGTTGGTTTCCTCTCTCCATCGTGTGCTCAGGTCCATGCTCAGCTGTTTCACGTGCATGTCCAGGTCTTGTGTTTCATTACTGCATTTCTCTCAAGAAACAATCTTAGAAAGGTCTTAGAAACTAAGAAAACTTCTAGAAAAATCTTAGTTGAAGGAAGACTTTGTGCTTGTGCTTCAGCCTTAAAAACCTGAGATTATGATCACTTCCAAAATCAGTCATACTCAAGCCAAGCTCATTCATTTTTACATCAAATGTATTTATTTATTTTAAAGTGAAATAAATTCTTGGTCCACATTACTAAATCCAACTGAAATACTTTGTTTCCTTTGAAAGGATTATGTGGTTATGGGCTGGGCAGAAGTCTAGAAATATTTTTCCTTAGGAATTGACACCTCCGGAATTCTTAAATAAAAGAACGTGTAGATATATCCATTGCTGGAATTAAGCAGTGCTCTGCTGTCAGAGCTGGAGTAGGGCTGGCAGTTTTTTGTTCTGCTGGATTGTCCTTTATTCTCTTCCCTTTCCAAAGGAAATTTTTCATCTCAAGTATAATCTCATGTATTGAGGAAAACGCATCTGTTTAGGGAGGTGGGCCGTCTTCAGAGAGGCAATATCTGTGCAGGACTTGTCTCTCATGTCTTAGAGACATCCCTTCATGGATGCAAATATCCGGTCTTTTGTTTGTGTTATCAGATGTGCAACAATATGACTTTAATTCTCATTCATTCAATTCTTCTGCTACTCCTAATACAACAACAACAACAAATTAGCAGTGCTCCTCAGCTCTGTGTTGAACTGTAGGCACTGCCCAAATTTACTATCACCCAGACGTGATCCATCTGCCTGCACTGACAATGAATTTTCTTGTGACTAATCCAGAAGAGCTGTGCTCACATCCAGGGTGGATGGCTTCAGGGGCAGACAGGACAGGACAACACTGAACAACTCCCTCACCATTAGTTACGGAGGTTTGGGAGGGCGATAACTCTGCATCCACCACAGTGCAGCCCTGGTCCTACTGTAAAAATATTATTACCAGTAAGATAAACAAAATGTAATTAATGGCATTTATGTATTTCACATTAATATAAATTTAAAGACTACTAAATTTATTACATACCCTGAGTTTTCTGACTGGAGAGCATTGTGAAGAATGCAATAACCTGCAAATCAAGAGATGCATCTTCAGCTCTCTGTGTTGCTCTAAAGCAGTGAGGTTTTGATCTTATTTGAAATTCTAATGCATGCAGTTTTCTCACTAATTTTTGTGCCATTGCCATCATCTCAGCACATTAATGATAAAGTATTTTCTCATCTCTTACTCTTTCCTTGCTTAGTATGTGAACAGTATTGCTGTGAGTGATAGAAGAGCTGCTTGTTTCCGTTGTGGATGGCTGCATTTTAATCAAAGGTGAAAGGTGTTCCCTGCCTGGGCTTACACTTAGTGCACAGGAACGGGAAGGCAGCAGGTCTAGAAGTGGTTTCTGATTGTTTGCAACTTTTGAGATTTGTAATGGTTTGGAAGGTTAGTGGATGCCGTTTTGTGCATATTTGGGCATGCAAGTTTTATTTGAGGGCTCTGTGGAGGAAGGAGTGGGACCAGCTTGAAAAGGAGAGTCTGTTATGGGTGCCTAAAGCAGGAAGCCAAGGCTTTTTTTTTCATTTTTATTTTAAAATAAAAAAATTCTGTTGCTCCATCAGTTGTGGGGTGGCCTGGGCTAAAACATCTCCCAGTTTTTCCAGCTAGAGGAGCCATCAGGGACTTAGTTAGAGCAGCAAGAGGCCAGTGGTGTGAGTTAAGCTCACATGGTCTCAGCATGTCCCAGCCTTTCCCCCCTGCCTGGGCTGGGACCTCTCCCCTCTGCTGCAGGAGATCTCCTGGCAGCTGAGCATGGCTCAAGGCAGTGGGGCTCTCCACGCTGAACTGCTGAGATGCATTTTCCTGCCAAAAGTATCTGCCTACTGCTCAGAAGTACTAGTGAGAACATTTATGAGCTCTTTATGAATTTGTGAGAAAGAAAAACAACAAGCCCCCTGTAGAAAATATTTGTTACTTTAGAAGAGAAACGAGTTTTAATATTTTGACAGTGAGCTTGAGAACAGGAAGAATAGTGATTTAATAAAATTCTAAGACTAAGCAATATGCTCAGTTATTTGAGCTGTGATGAAACACAGCTTTTTTATTTTGTTTAAACTTCTGAGATTTAAAACAAACATACAAATAATCTTCAGCCAAATAACATTGAAACTGAATAACTGATATGAAATATATTAGCAAATATTGTACCCTTTCCTTTATAAGCAGAAACAGCCTGACAATTTTTCAGCAGCTCAGTTCCCAGCAGTGCAGAGTTTAATTTGGTTCAGAAGGGAACAAGAGCTGTTCTTTACCCTGTAAGACTGGAGGTGCATTTGGGACATGAAGCTCCGGCAGCTCAGCTCTGAACTGGGCCATGGGAGGTGGGAGGGCACCTACTGCCACCGGGAACAGAAACACTTGCAGTGGGAACGAGTCAAAGTGCTGGTTCAGATGACCCTGAAGCCGGGAAGGGTTTGAATACAGGCTGTGACTGTGCTGCTGCCCTTTATCTGGGCGAGTGGCAGCGGTGCCGTGCCCATCTCCGATGGTCCGAGGCACAGTGTTCCTTCCTCTCCCTCGCACTGCTCGGCACCAACCCCGGCCTGGCAGGGCTGAGGCCGTGCTGGAACCTCTGCAGGTCATTTCAGCAGGGCTGCAGGAACATTCTGATGGGCACAGTGGTCTACAAACATGAGAGGAATCGCTTGTGAGACGAGGTGACAGCTCCTAGTTAGATCAAGAGATAGGATTGGAGAAGTTGGCCTACTTCTGGATACATCCCTTGGGCTTCCTCAGACAGTGGGGATAGATTTTGCTATTCCATTTCTATTGCTGGCTGGTTGGTTTCACTTTAATTTTAAAAATCCATTCAGGAAGAATGCACTTGTCAGTCAAAGAAATCACTTTTTCTCAGCTGGAAATGTTATCTATATCTCCCTCCATTTGCAAAGGTTCTGAAGAAGACACCCCAACAAACCCTAAAATTTTGATTGAATTTTGCTTCATAAAGCTTCAGATCAAGTTGACTATATTATTACTTAGAGGCTACAGGAAAGTAGTGAATTCCTTCCAACTGTAATTTAATTCTCATAACACTTGGAACGCTTTATGCTTTTATATGTAGCAAGCAATACCTTATAATTAAAATTACCTTTTCTCTTTGATTAAGGTTTATATTTGCCAAAATCACTGGAAATTAAAAAACTAAGAAGGGAAACAAGTTTTTTAAAAAAAAACAGAGTTCTAGATGAGAAGTTACACTAAAGAGGCATTTTAATGCAACTATTGCAGTATGAAGACTACTTAGACTAACACTGCAATCTTTATTTGTTTAATCACTGTATTTACAATAATATACTAAGATCTGAACTTAGATATTTTTACAGAAAATGATGACAAGAGCTTGATTTTGGAAAAGTTTCTGATATCTTTCTAGTGCTTTTACTGCACTGAACTGTAGTGAATAGAAGCAAGGAGCAAGACACACTCACAGGAGAACCCTCACAGGGTCCCCACCAGCGCAGTATCAGTGAATCAGAGCACAAGTTTTATGCGAATTTGTTTTTTAGGGTGGTCATAAGAAGTGAGACTGAAGTCCTCAGAGAGTAGGGAATAGCAGTCATGTGCATAATACTTTTACATCATAATGTCAATATTTCAGTTTTTCTGGAATGAAACTTGCTTTCTGGACCAAGGAGATGCAGACAATCTCACTGAAAAGACCATCAAAAATGCATGTGATGAGCATTGCAAATGATAATGTGTGTTCTGTGTCTGTCCACTCTTAGGAGCTAAGACACTCATCTCTTAACATTTGAGCTCTTGAAAAGCCACCAATGTGAGAGAACAATTTCCATTCTGTGCCCTAATCAGTCTGAATTTGAATCAGTGGCTTAGAAATGAAAGGGTCTGTGTTGTCTTATCAGTTTCCTGCACTGTTTGGTTATCCTAAAAAGATATTTTCCACTTGGGCAGAACAGAACATTAAAAGAAGAGATAGCAGAATTTTTGATGATTTAATTTGAAAGGAAGATCTGAACATAATAGGATAGATACTATATGTTTCTCCCCTGACTGGAAAAAAAAGAACAACACATTTGCCTGGGAAAACAAAGCAAGAAGTGCACAGACAGCATCCTCACAGGCTTCATCCTCTAAATAACATATCCACTGTTCACCAGGCAATACTGTGTGACAAAACTGAGAATTAGCTCAGTGCTTGATTCAGTCTCCACATGGAGCATCACCTTCAGTCTTCACATTTGAGGAAGGAATGTTGACAGCAAATGGCCTTTAAAGCAAAATAAACTAAGCATTTTTCTTCAAGCAGGAAAATAAGGGCTAATGGAAATGTACAAGTACCATCCATATTATTACAATATGAACCTGCAAAAAGGTTTCTGGGAGACTTTTTCAAGACTTTTGTCACAATTCCCAACCTGCATTCTGAGGTTATTTCCATTCTGACCAGGTCCTGTGTATAAAACTGCCAGTGTGCCACAAGGGAATGTGTCACATTCCCTTGGCACCAGGGAACTCTGGAGCTGTTGAGCAACAGACAGCAATGTGCAGGCATCTGGTAGGAAGGGCTTCAGTGCTGAAAGCACAACTAAATATAACAATTGTAACAGATGTGATGTTCCTAATAAATAAATAGCACTTAAAAAGTTGATGTATTGAGTCAATCCATAAAACTCTATCATAGTCAATGAGAATGTCAGTACGTGTAACAGCCTGACTGCTTATATTGATAACCTAAATATCCTGTTGGTTATTAACCAGATATGGACATTTTGCCCAGTGTCTATATCTTGCTCTTGAAGCTCTTTGTTAAAACACCATTTTTATAAAGGGAATATTTTATGATTATCATATTAATGATGACCTTTAATGCCAATATGCATTAGTATTTATTGTCAGGGAGCTGTAGGAAAATGCTGAAGTGAATGCAAGTATTTGTTTGCTTTTTCTCTCCGCAGCTATAGAAAGAAAGCGTTAGGTCTGTAAAGCAGGATCACTTCAACACAGGTGATCCACAATAGTGTGGCTGTACAGCAAGTACTTTTTTGACAAATAATTAACAGCAGCTAATAGATGGAAATGGTATTTTTCATTTTGGATTCCAAGGATAAGTCCATCATGCATCACAATTTCCTCGAAGTAAGCTTTTTCCAGGTAACAACATAAGTATTTGAGCTGTAAAAGCAGAATTCGTGGCAGTGGCAGAGAAAGGCTTTGTGATTCAAATTCTGATGGTGAAAAGCCCAGAATGTCCATTTAACAGTTAATGCTGGCAGGCAGGTGGGCTGCTGGTACAGGGGACTTCTGTGCCCGGGATGGGGCAGTGTTGGTGACACTCAGATGTGGGTACTGTTGGTTAATCCTCCTGTTGTGACAGGGTGGATGTCTCCAGCTGACTCACCTTTTTTATTGTGCAGCAGGACGCTCACCCTGGGAGGCAGCTGGGGCCAAAAGAGGAACTGTCAATCCAGACAAATGAACAAATGCCCAGTAATGAGACTGCTCGCACATGGGACCTCTGCCCCTCGATTCGCTGCAGAGTTGGGAAGCCGCTCTATGTCAATACAGGCAAAGGGGAGATGGCACACAGCCCGTGGCCATTTGTTGGCAGAGACCTGAAAGTGTTTGAATGTGGATTTTTAACCTCTCCCTTTCCTGTCAAGCAGTACTGTCACCCATGTGAGTTTCGAGATAGGGGCTGAGCCTGGCAGGCGTGCTGTGTCTGTGTGTGGTTTGGTCCCTGACACAGCTTCTATGATTTCTGTAGCATCAGGCAGCTGGATTGCCTCAGTTCAGAGCTTCAGGAATGAATTGTAAACTGTTGCTTCCTGGAAGTTTAAAATAAAACCTCAATTTTTGTGGGCTACCAGGAGCAAACTTCTGGCTTGCCACATTTCCCACACACCGGTCCCTTCAAAGTCAACCTGTGAGATTGCAGAGAAAGGCTTTGCTCCTGTTTTGTTAAACATTAATAGCAGTTTCCTCCTCTTAAGCACACAAAGGGACAGAGGTTTGACAAACACTCTCTGTGTGTCATTTGCTGCTTGACAAGTGAAGCAGGCAGCATTCAGGAAGCACAGAGGCTACGACAAAGCACGCTGGGCTGAGAATTCCTACATCTCTATTCTGCATCTTTCCAGGAGTGGAGAGTTTCTGGGTAAGTCTGGGTAGGCTGAAGTGATGGCAGTGGTGGGCAGCTGTGTGCTTGTCAGAAGCATGAGAGGAGGAAGCTAAATACAGCAGAAGGGAAGAGCATGAAGTGCCATAGCGCTGAATTCCTTGGTGTCCTTTCCCACAACGAGTTTTGCAGCAGATGAACTGTCTACTCACAGGCAGAACCTCAACACCAACTTTCTGCTTACTGAAAGTAGCTATAATAGTAGCTTTAATTTCCAGAGTTTGGAGTTCTGGTGTAGGACAAGTGACTTGGTGGGACTAAAACTCATTTTTACAGCCCTTCTCTTCCCTTGCTTTCTCTGCCTCTCTTGCTCTCAGGCAGAACCTCATCTCTCTAAGGCTAAATGCCTGTTTCTTGTCTATTTGATGAGATTCCTTTTTATCCTCTATAATTCTTAAACGTGAGTTTTAAGTAATGCAGCAGTGCTCATACCCATGCTAAGCTAATTTTTTTTTATTGTATAGAAACTGTTGGTCCATTAGAGAGAGACGACAATTGTTTGTACTTAGGCTGCATATGCCTTGCAATGACTGTACTTTTCTAACTGCTGAGATGAAAACACAGCATTAAATGAAGTGCTGCTGGAACACTTTTGTGCATTGTGTTAGTTTTGATGCCTGGTTTCATGTTTTGGGGTTTCGTGGCATCTTTTTTTAAATATACTTTCTGTGAAATGTGCTTTCTTTGCTATGAGACAGTTTCCATTTTTTCCCCCATTGAATAAAGAGCATAAGTCACAGGTTTTTGCTTTTCAGGAAAAAAATCAGCATTATGGGTCCATCTCTGTGAGGTTCTGAGGGATGTAACTTAGGGTCAGAATCTGGATTTCAATTTACTGCTTTAAATATTCATTATCTGAGACCCCGTGGGTTACTTGAAGGAGTTGGTTGTTTGTGTTGTAGTCTGTAGGGAGCAAATATTTTTAGAGCTGATGAGCTTATAAATGTTGCCTGTTGGTTTTTCTTGCCATTGTATCCACAGATGTTGGTATTGCCTCACTTGCACCATAGCATTTTCATTTTCTAGATGCTTTGCCTAGTGCTACCTATGTAGCTTCCTGTAGGGACATGAAACTTAGTTTTGTCCTGGAAGGAAAGGATGTGTGACAGGAGAAATGTCTACTGCTTTTAGTTGCTCTAAGTTAACGTTTAGTTGCCCTAAAATAAGCAAAACTTTAAGTTTACTGCGCAGCATTTCTATTGCAGGGCAGTGACCACAAAATATTTTCATCCTTAGGGTTATACTACATAAAAATTCTCTCACAAAAAGTAAAAAGTGAAGTGAGATGTTAATATATATTGGCCAGCTCCTTATAGAACCTAGTGTAAAACTAAATCCACGGTTTTATAAGAAGCCAAGGCCTTGTGAGAATCAAATGCTTATAAAGGATATACAAATCCCCCAGCTATTATTTTGATTCCAAATTTAGGCTTGAAATCCCATAGCTCTTGTAGGTGTGGTGCTGAAGTCTGATCAGGGAGGCTCATTTCAGCTAGATGAGTAATGGACACGTTTAAGTTACCCTTGATCACTGTGAACAAAGTCGTGGGGAGTGCCTTTCCCTGACCTAACTCTGCTCCTGTTGACAGCTATGGGCAGCAAAAGGCAGAGAGAAGCCAATGTCTGAACCTTTTGGAAAGTTTCCTTTAGATCATAATTCTGAACATTGGTGTGCACAGTGCTCCAGCGCTGGCTGATTGTTCATTTGTTAATATGCAGTGAAACTGAACTGGGGCCAGATGTAGCCCTTGGTCAAGCTAAATTCAGCCTGGTCTGGACTCTTAGGAAACTAAGTATAATAGCAACAAGCACTGCAAGTCACAGCTTGCCTTTTTTTCTTTTGCTTTTTCCCATCCCCCCTCTTTATTTAATTTTCTTTTTCTGTTCATGCCTATATGCCAACAGATTGGAGAATAAATAGATCAAAGAGTTTTTCAAAACTCTCTTCAACTAAGGAGAAACCCCAACAACTTTTGGCTGGCCAATTTTTTTCATGTGATGCTCAGTTGTGGGTATGGCCAACACATTTCCTCATTTTCCTGGCTTGTTTAGTTAAAAGCAGAGCGAAGCACACTGTAACCAGTCAGATGTAGTAACCTAATTTAATTTTCAGCACAAATGTTATTTTAACTGAAACTTTGTTTTTCATAAGTGTATGTTTGCTCCAGATCAATGCCTTAAATCTTCCTGCATTAACTTTTCCATCAGTTTGGATTTTTAGCAACTTTTCCTTAGAAACATGTGATTTGTGCTAACATAAGCCAGAAAAAAAATCAAAAATTGGTTAGTAGACTTTCAAAGGAAGTGAGTGAAAAGAAATTCCCTCATAAATTCAAGTCAAGTATATAATTTCTTAATCTGCACAAAGCCATTGTATTGGCCAAGGCTGAGCCCATCAGTGACGATGGCAGCGCCTCTGGGATGACGTATTTAAAAAGCAAAAAATGTTACAGTGCAGGAGCTGCAGCCAAAGAGGAGAGGAGTTCAGAGTATGTGAAAGGAGCAGCCCTGCAGGCACCAAGGTCAGTGGAATAGCAGGGGGAGGAGGTGCTCCAGGCAGCGGAGCTGAGGTTCCCCTGCAGCCCGTGGTGCAGCTCATGGTGAGGCAGCTGTGCCCCTGCAGCCCATGGAGGGCCACAGGGACGCAGAGATCCACCTGCAGCCTGTGGAGGACCCCAAGCCAGAGCAGGTGGATGCCTGAAGGAGTCTGTGACCCCATGGGAAGCCCGTGCTGGAGCAGGCTCCTGGCAGGACCTGTGGACCCTTGGAAAGAGGAGCTCACGCTGGAGCAGGATTGCTGGCAGGACCTGTGATCTTGGGGTGGACCCACACTGGAACAGCCTGTTCCTGAAGGATTGCACTCTGTGGAAGGGACCCACCTGGAGCAGTAAATGAAGAGCTACAGCCATGGGAAGGACCCACCTTGGAGAAGTTTTTGGAGAACGGTCTCCCGAGGGAGACACCACATGCCGGAGCGAAGGAAGACTGTACCTATCTCCTATGGGAGAGACCCCACACCAGAGCAGGGGAGAAGTGTGACTGTCTCCAGTGGGAGCGATCCCACACCAGAGCAGGGGAAGAGTGTGACCATCTCCAGTGGGAGCAACCCCATTCCAGAGTGGGGGAAAAAGGTTCCTGTCCCCAGTGAGAGCAACCCCATTCCAGAGTGGGGGAAAAAGGTTCCTGTCCCCAGTGAGAGCAACCCCATTCCAGAGTGGGAGAAAAAGTTTCCTGTCTCCAGTGAGAGCAACCCCATTCCAGAGCAGGCGAAAAAGGTTCTTGTCTCCAGTGGGAGTAAACCCATTCCACAGCAGAGGAAAAGTGTGCCTGTTTCCAGTGGGAGCAACCCCATTCTGGAGCAGAGGAAAAAGGTTCCTGTCTCCAGTGGGAGCAACCCCACTCCAGAGCAGAGGAAAAGTGTGCCTGTCTCCAGTGGGAGAAACTCCATTCCAGAGCACGGGAAAAGTGTGCCTGTCTCCAGTGGGAGCAACCCCACTCTAGAGCAGAGGAAAAGTGTGCCTGTCTCCAATGGGAGAAACCCCATTCCAGAGCAGGGGAAAAGCGTGCCTGTCTCCAATGGGAGAGACCCCATTCCAGACCAAGGGAAGAGTGTGCCTGTCTCCAGTGGGAGTGATCCCATGCCAGAGCAAAGGAAGATTGTAGCTGTCTCCAGTGGCAGTGACCCCAGTCCGGAGCAAGCGAATAGTGCAATAAGTGTCTCTAGTGGGAGTGATCCCATTCTGGAGAAGGGGAAAAGTGTGATTATCTCCAGTGGGAATGACCCTATTCCAGAGAGGGGGGAGAATGTAAATGTCTCCAGCGGGAATGAGCCTATTCTGGAGCATGGAGAGAATCTGAATGTCTCCAGTGGGAGAGACCCAGTAATAACTGTCTCCAGTGGGAGCAATCCCATCCCAGAGCAAGGGAAGAGTGTAAAAACTATCTGCAGTGAGAGTGACCCCATTCCAGAGCAGGAGGAGAGTGTGACTGTCTCCAGTGAGAGTGACCCTATTCCAGAGCAGGGGGAGAGTGTAACAACTGTCTCCAGTGGGAGCGATCCCATTCCAGAACAAGGGAAGAGTGTGACTGTCTCCAGTGGGAACAACTCCATTCCAGAGCAAGGGAAGAGTGTGACCGTCTCCAGTGAGAGCAATCCCATTCCAGAGCAGGGGAAGAGTGTGAAGAGTCCTCTCCATGAGGAAGAAGGAGCAGCAGAAACGCCATGTGATAAAGCAACCACAGCCCCTGTTCCCCATAGCTCTGAGCTGCTGCGGGAAAAGAGGTAGAGAAAATCGGGCATAAAGTTGAGCTCAGGGAAAGGAGGAGGGGTGGGGGAAAGGTGTTTTTAGGACTTGGATTAATTTCTCATGATGTTACTCAGATTTATTGATAATTAATTCCTCCCCCCCCCCCCCCAAACGGTGTGGTGGTAATTAGTAAGGGATATCTTCCTGACCTTATCTCAGCCCATGAGCTCTTTGTTATATTTTCTGTCCCCAGTCCATCTCAGGGGGGGGAGTGACAGAGCAGCTTTGGGGGGCACCTGGAGTCCAGACACATCTATACACACTGGAAGGTGTACCAAGGGTCATGTTTGTCATCATAGCTGAAGTCTATTTTGCATTCCATAAGGTCAGAGGCACTGGAGAAAATTATAAGAGAGGCCAGGAATATGAACTTTGAAATCTTTTCTCCTTCAGATACAGGATGCAGTCTTCAAAGATGAGACATGTTATATGCTCAGTTAACAGATTTCCTTCTCTCTGCCTTGCTTTGGCACCTCTATGAGTGATCTTTTACTTATCAACTGCTCCCTTGCCTCTCTGCTTTTCCAGGTGCCAAAAAAAAAAAAAATCCTGCGTCTGATTTCTTTCTTTCAGTTGTTTATATAAAAGAGATATTGTCTATGTGTGAGAGATATTACTACTGCTCCTGTTCAGAGTTGCTTATGAATATTGAGCTACTTCTTAGAAAAGAAAAAAAAAATGGTTTTTTGGTAGGAAAACTGTTTTGCTTATTCTAAAAGGTTGCAATGAATGTGAGAGTATGTGTGAGAGACAGACAACTTTAGGGGTGCCATTATATAACTAAGTGACTGGAAAGTTCACAGAGGATGGTAATACCATTTATTATGCTGGAAAAGTAGTCCAAGTTTGAGACACACAGATTTATGGTGGTTGAAGCAGGTGGAAATTCACTCTCCTAAGGAACAAAAGAGAGAGGGCAAAAATTATAAAATGAAGTTAAAGGTGAAGAACAAGGGCACATTTCCCTAGCTGTGTCATTCTAAGAGTACTGCAGTAAGAAAAAGCTGTCAGACTGCTTTATCCTTATTACAGAAGCATGTACAAAAAATGTCCTTCAGAGAACAGAGAAGTTTTCCTAGCATGGAGTGTGCTAGTTTTATGCCAGTGGTTCAAATTTTGCTTAGAGAAGAAGGTTGCAGTAAGTTGGATTGAGTTGTTACAGTTGTCTTGCCAACAGGATGGCACCCAGCTGCTGATCAGAGATGAGTCAGCCCCTCAGAGGCCTGAGCACTCTTTGGGCAGAGTTTGAGATCAGGATTAGTTCTTCTTTTCCCCTGAACTCATATGGTCCATATGACTTGTGACCTCCCTTCCCAGTGCACGAGCTCGAAGTACACGACAGTGAGACGGGCTGGGTCTGACAGGCTGTGTTTAGACAGGGTGATGTTTGTGGTTCTTCTGGATTCAGAACAGAGAAAGTGCAGGAGTTTCTATTCTGCTGGTATTTTTTTTTCGTTTGTCTTGCTTTTTATTTTATTTCCTCTGCAGTTCAGTAACTCTAGAGAAGCAGCACAGAAATTCTCAGATATTTTCAATCACTTTAGTATTATCCTGTGTGACATACTGTATTTTCTCCAGATATTTCAGGCCTCAGACTTGATGGACTGTGATACTGGTTGTTGAAATGATGACAGAAATTAAGAATGCCTGTTCCATAGCAGACAGATGAACAATGGCTTTCAGTTTTATAAGCTGTCCTTCTAGGATGCTTTTCCACGGTGTTAAGTAAAATAAATTGCAAAGCTGGACAGTGAGAAAGATCTCACTGCACACTGGCAGTACATTGGGGATCACAGCTAAGCTGGTGGAACTGGAAGGAAAATGTGGTTACTGGTAGAAAAGGCAAATAAAATATTTTATATTTATTCAGAAACAAACTCCTCTGAGTGGATGAGATTACGAAAGTTTGTAGAACATGGGATTTCTGAATTCTTATTCTTTCTATTTCCCTGTTAGATAGTTATATTTACCTCATTAAATAGACTCATGACCTAGAAGTTGATTTATATGTGAAGCAGGGAAAGCAGACTTGTCTCTACTCTGGATTAGTGTGCAGCCAGCATCTAGGACTTTTTGACTTCATGTTCAGTTCTTTTCTCTGTGGATATAGTGTATTTCAGTGAATTAGACAGAGTGATCTTGTAAGGTTTTCTGACTTGTCAGGGCAGAAAAGGGACTAGCCTATCATACAACAACTTTACAACCCCAAATTTCAGATTTGGAGATTGCCAAACCCAGAATGCCCTCAGATATCTTGAAAACTGAATGTCACAATTCATAAACATAATTTTTAACTCTTCCCAAATTGTGTTCCTGTGAGCACAGAGAAATTGCAAAGCTTTGTCAGAGTTAATTCCACAGAGTTTGTTGCTTTGATATTCCAGTACACTTGAGCAAGCATATTGAAAAATCACCTGTGCTTTGAAAAAGCAAAGTTGAGAGCCTCTTGTGCACTGGGATTTTTAATAGTCAGCATGTTCAGACATGCTGCTAAAGAACAAGTTTCAAGGACTGGCAATCCTTAAATAGACAAATGAAGGTTTGTGCTTTCTGCCTGGTTTAAGAAAATGCTGTCACTTGCTGTGTTGCCACTCCCTCTCCAGCAAAACTCCCAAGATCTTAAGAAATCAGGTGAGACTAAAACACATTGAGCCAATTCCAGAACAATAACAATAGGGGAGCTGTAACAGTGGAAATATCCATTGTGTAAATTATTATTCAGAGCATGTTATGGGAAAAGAATAACTCCAAGGGAGGCTTCCCCTTTTCAACTTTAAATCATATTTTTTGTGGAGAAAGTGAGAGATGGTCCCATGAAACCAGTGCAGTATACTTTGGTTGAAAAGAGAGAATGGCTTACTCTGATACTTCTGTTCTTGCTTTTTGATTTTTTCACAGTCAGCTTCTGATGCCTGGGATGGAAAGCACAGCTCAGGCTCATTGGTATTCTTTGCCTTGGGAGTTATTTGTGTCTGAACAGAGGAGGTGAAAAAGGCATAAACGGGGAATTGTTTAAAGACCATCCTGCCCTTGCCTTGTAACAGAACAGAAGACAGCCATAAATCTGGAGTGGCAGGGAATCTAACCCTCTGAGTCTAGCTAATTTCACAATTTCCTGTTATCTTCTTCCCCTCACTTGGCAAAGACACCTAGTGCACGTTGATTGATGGCGTTTTATTTTACAGTCATTCCTCATGGTCAGATTTGTCTTGCTGTCTTGGCTTTATAAATCCAGGGCAATTCAAGTATTTAAGATCTGACTCATCAACTTTGATTTCTTTGCCCTTGTTCTGTACAGGGGTAGAGCACAGTTGCCACTTCATGTAATTTACTTTGGCAGAATGACTCCTGATTTCCCTGTTGTAAATCGGACCTTTTTGCTTGTGAGTCATAAAAACACAGTTGAGCTGCAGTCAGCTGTGATTGCGTGTACTTCTCTTCATGGACCAGCTGCAAAGGCCCAGAGCTCTAGGGAGGAGGGGGCAGTTAAACACAGGAATTCACCACAGCACCCCTGCAAACCCACCCCACAATTATTATCATTGACTCAGTACTTCTTGGGAACACACACACTGGAGCTTTTAAAATCTGCACATAGAGCTTGATCTTTTTTTTTGTTTGTTTGTTTCACAGTCCTATCATCCTGTAGCTAGTTCTGATATGGTTTTGGTTTTTATTTAAATGGAAAGTATCAAAACTCCTCGGGAAAAAAATTTAGAAATACAAACAGGAAAATAATTAATGTTTCTATTTTTGTTCTATCTTTAAACATTTTGTGATTTTTTTGTCTACTTTGATTTTATTGCTCATTCTCTCTAAATGCTGGGACTTTTCCATCCCAGCACATGTTCATGAGAGTCAGCCTATTTCAAACAACCTTAGTTTAGAAAGTACAGGTTTTTGCTTTGTTTTTGTCACAATCCCAAAGTCAACAATAACAGGGAGATGTTACCTGAAATGCAGATTTTTTTGGGGATTTTTAGCCAGACTCCTGGTGAGAGCTTAAAGATTATAAAGAGTCTGGTGCAAGAGGGTTTGTTCTGCTACCACACACATCACTTTCTTTTCCAAGAGAGAGGCAAGATATGACAAATTGCACCACTTGTTCCCATCACCAACTTGAATCAGCTCAAAAAACACCTTACTGGTGTGTGTCCAGCACTTGAGTGTGAAAAGTTCACCTCCCTTATTCACCATAAACTCTTATATAGATTTAAGATAATTAAATACAATCTGTAATTATCTACTGGAGTTATGTAGAAAATTAAAATGCCGTGTGCTGTGAGAGTGCAGAATATATTACAATAGAAAGGTTTAGTGCCAAATGAGAGTGGATTTAAATTCAGTAGTGCAGGAAGTCCCTTTGGTCTTAATGGTCCCATAATCCCTGGTTACAAGGAGTAACAATAACGTAGGTTTTAAAGACCTTTTATGCCCCTGGAACAATTAATACACTGAAAGATTATATTTGTATTCTTTGATGCAGTATACAAGGCAGCTGTCCAAGCCTAGATGATTGTTTATATTTGAAAAGAAAAGGTCAGAACTCAAAGGATCATCAATACAGGAGATCCTCGTGGGCCACCTCACCTAAGCAGCCAAGCCATTTCAGATAACCTGTTCTGGTGATGGTTGTACATTTTACCCTCATGCTAACCCAGTTAGACCAGCCTGAGTCCCTGCCTTTGTCCCCTGCTTACAGCAATGCCTGGCTGAGTCTTTGCAGCAGTCATTGTCACTGCCTCTGCCTGTCTGTCCCCTCTGCTGAGAATGCAGCTAGGGGTAAGGAAAGGAAAGGAAATGGCACATAGTCATAAGCAAGTTATTCTGAATCCACGCTGCTCTGTGAAATAACTCCATAGCTCATCTCAAAATGCAACCATACCACTGACAGCTGCTGTTTGACAGCTAAAAGTGGATTTCTCACAGTCCTTTGAAGGAAAGCATAGAGGAAATTTATTACTAGTTCTTGTACAGAAAGAGGAAGAGAGAATTTTTGGAGAAGGGTCCCTCATTGCTTATATCAAAATCCTTAAGTTGTTTTTGTTTGCTTTGAATTACTCTGCCTTTTTACACCTGAAGAGGCCTGGAAGATTGCTGTACTGCAGTGGCGTGTTCAGTTTCTGTTTGTGCAAAAGTATTGATTTGTACTGGGAGAGTTCCCAAGAATGTCTGACAAAGGCAAAAGAGTTTATGTGCTCTGTTTGTTTGCTCTGTGATTTCCTGGCAGCACAGCCCTTGGTGTGAAACTGTACTGGTTACAAGGAACTGTGGTTACTGAACCTCTGCAAAAGTGCTTGGTCACAGAAGGAATGCGACATAGACACTGGTTCTAATTTGAGCTTCTGTTGGTCTCTACATGTTTTCTCCCCTCTGCCTGCTTTGTCAAATCAAGTGGGAGTTTGATACAAATGAATGTCACAGTGAGCCATTACATCTGTTCTCAGCAGCAGTACATCAAAATGTGCATGCTATAGTGAATGGTTCCAATTAGCAGGTGAGCAGGGTGTGCCTCCCTCTCATTTTGCCTTGCTCTTGGAAGATTCCAGTACCTGCACTCAGAGTGGCTGGCAGTTGGTAGCTGAACATTCTTTGGCATTCTCTCTTACAAATTTTCAGAGAATTTCAAGGTTACATACTCATTTACCTATCAGGGCAGCTTTTGTTTATGTATTAAACGTGAGTTTTGCTGCCCCTGCAAAGAGAAATTTCTGTTGTTTTTCTTTCAGACCTCCTCAAAATTGGCTAGAGCAATAAGATGTCTCTAGTGCTGTGTGGCAGGCCAAATCTACTCATTCCCAAACTCACAATTCTATGGTCACAGCTGATTCTGATGTTACTGTTACCCTGAAACAGATTAGGTTGTCCTGATGAAATGGCACAATGCCCTCTAAGAAGAACCAGCAATGAGAGAAAACCCCCCATAAATAAAATACTAAGAAAGCAATATTTTTTCCTAGCAAAAGTGAGGAGAAAGCTCTGAGGAGTATAACCAGTGCTGGGAGTCTTTGCAGGCAACATCAGTGTCACTGGGAAATGACAGGATCTCATCAACAGGAGCCTGGAAAATCCAGTACCTTTTTGTCATCATGTTCCTTGTTCTTTTTCCAGTAAATAGGCTCCCATGCATGAGCATGTTGAAGTGGGAAATTCTCTGGATCAGAGAGCCAAAATCTGTCCTTCTATTCTGTACATATTGGTTTAAGAAGAGTGGATGGGATTTGCAAAACTGAAAAATTGCTGAGTTACTTCTTCCAGTTTGCCTTTCCTCAGGACAGGATGATCTGTGAGGTCACTCCTGACACTTCAGGGACACTAAAATAGTGCTGCAGAGTATGAGCTGTTTAGCTCAGAGGTCAGAACAGGGCAGTGAGATCTGGGAGTCCTGTAACTCTTTCAAGGCAAACTTAAGCCTTTCACTTACGCATCCTCCAGTCGCTGTTAAAGCCTGAAATGCAACCTAAGATTTTTCTTAGCCTGTATAAATTGTGTGATTTTTTCCTGTAAATGCCTCAATAAATGCACATTCTGATTATTCACCCATGCTCTGATTTACAAAAGAGACAAACCCAGCTCTTGAGCCACCCTTCTGGCTGCCTCCCATTGTTGAAAGTTACTCATGAAGTAGTGGGAATTTTCGGCACCCATTTTTCTTCTTTTCTGGCACTGTTTGGCATCAGAACCAGGAAGGAGCTGTGCTTCTACTCAACTGGATCAAAAGGCCAAGCTCCATAGTTTTAGTATTAATTTTGTATTGCTCACTTTCAGAGTGGTTTCCAGGAATTAAATTTTTCCTCTTCTACAAACAGACAAATATTAGCACTCACATTTTGCAGGAAGAAGACTGGTGTCCTGTCCAAAATTGAAGGCTTTTTGACTTTTGAGTCAGATAGAGGGTGAGAACTCAGGCACCTTTGGCATGAAGAACAAGCCCTTCTCCATCCCCCATGGATTTTTAGTACAAGTCAGCCTTGATAAAAGGCAGGAACTCAGTTTTTTCATCTTTTGCCTTGTGATGAGTAGGTTGCAAATTATCTTAAATCAAGTGCATTAGTTCTGTTCTTGGTGCAGCTGAAATACAGCTCCAGTGTCATCCACATGTGTTCACTGGACCTGGTGAAAGGAGATGCCTTTACTAGAGAAAACAGTAGAATATATGAATATTTGAAAGCAGCCCTCAGGAGTTATAATTTTTGTAAATCATAAATTTTTTCTACATTTGGATAAGAAAAAGAGAAACTTAAGAGAAGAGACTGAATCAGAATGTGAAATCAGTTGCATCTATAGTTCAAAGTCCTACAGAGCATGACTGATATTATCAGTTTCCTCCTAGAGCAGAAAAGGATTTTAAAACTCCTTGTAACTAGGTACCTCCTGCACTACTGAATTTAAATCCACTTTCATGTAGGTAACTGCTGATTTCTCAAGGAACAGTCACAACAGCAAAGCTGAGCGTGGTCTAGAGAGCTGGAAAGCATCTCTTGGATGCTGTCTGCTCTCCTTGGGGAGCAGCAACGAGTCCCAGCAGAAAGGTGGCTCCAGGATCTGTCATTTGTTTAGAGGACATTATGGCTGCTTGTCAGCCTGTGAGACTGCAGTGCACACCTGACTTGTCAGGGGCTTGGGCACTGCACACCTAAGGCTGTGTGTTGGAAGAATGTCCTTAGGGAATGAGAGCAACTTAGAGCAACTGTTACAGGTTTTGTGAGCACTTCATGTTTTTTGTGAAATGCCAATATCTTCAGAGAAATAATCCTTGCCCAGAACGAAGGGAACTTGTTAAGAAAGATAAACTTGATTTAATAATCTCTATTTATGCTGTTTGTATATGATATTTGGAAAGTTTATGTAACGATATGCATTGTGAGGTGCTGCACCATATCATTCTGTATACAGAAAACCTCAATTAAAAGCATTTTGCTTTACAATCTTTTTGTGGAAGGTGGCAAGTTTCTTAATTATTTATCTCTGTCCCGTAATGCCAGTTTTAAAGCCTGTGGAATTTTTGTGCCTTCAAGAGAATATTCTTCTCATGGAAGTAGGTTTCTTGGGGAAGAACCATTTCATTATCCACTGATCAGCTTTTGGACTTGTTTGTTTCTTTCATTCTGTTACTTACCAGCACCTTTTAGATAATGCATGCTGAAACCTTTTGGACAAAGCTCTATTCCACTTCATTGTTGAATAAGTTTATAAATTGTCTCTGAAGTACTCAAATTTAGAATGTAGTGCAATGTAAAACAGAATCTATTTTTTAACTGTGGTAACCCAAGTGTTTGTAGGCAAACTCCTGCAGAAGGCCTGTGGCTCTGCAGGCCTGGTCTAGCACAGTGGAAGTGATTGGGAGTTCTGTAACTGAATTTGGAGGTTTCAAGATGAAGCCTTGATTGCACTCACCATACTGGGAACCTGGGATTTAAAAGAATGGCTCATACCTCTTAAGAAGAAACGTTTTGCAACTTCTTCAGGTTATGCAGACAGTAATTTCCCCTCTTTCCTCCTTCCCTGATGAATCACCAAACCTTTTCCTGACGGTGGAAATAGCTAAAAAGATATTTCTTAGATTGTAAGGAGATAAAGGACTATGCCTAAGGTATTTTCTATGCAGTGTGTCAGAGGCAGAGAGAAGTGTCTATGATTCCCTGATGTCAGCATGTTCTTCACCTCTGCTGTCCCATTTTATCGACCTTACCCCTGTCATTTTATATTTTATTCTTGCTATTGCCAGTACAGATCAGAGTCTAATAAACAAGTTATAACTTTCTAAAGCATTCCACAGGGTCTCTTCTGTCCATACCTTGTAACTAAATCCTGACAGTGGATTTAGCCAACATGCATCTTCTAAGGCTGTAGTGGAGACTGTACTCTTTAGACATAAAATATACTTCCACTGGGCAATGCCTGTTTCCTTGAGAGAAATGTCAGCGCAGCTCTGGGACAGGTCTGCATGGCATGAAAGAATTAGGAGAACATGATCTCAAAATTAAGCTAAGGCAGTGTTACTAATAATATAAAAATTTGGCTTTGTGGTATTAACCTGAAGGAACAGAGATGAGACAGGCTGAAATAACGAAGGATCAGGATGCCCCACTAAGCCTGAAGAGGCTGATTTAGGTTTCATCTTCAGGCTCTATAAGGGTATGTCTGCCAAGGTAATTCCAGGTAATCCACTACAAACTGAGCTGCAACAGCCACCCAAAACCACTCATCATCTGTCACCTGCTTTTGATCTTCTGAAATCCCTTAAGACACCTGTCTGCAGCTGTATAGAATGGCTGGAAATTCAACTTCGAGGAAGCAAAAAGCATATTCTGGCATGCATCCTTTCTGTCCTGAAATAACTGCTTTAGGCAGTTGTTGTAGGAGTATTTGCCATCATCTTTGACATGAGATCTCTTTTCCTACAGGCATGTTTATCTTTCAAAACAGTAAAGAATTAATAGTCACCAAGTGGTGTAACTTCCATGACAAATAGACTTGCTTGTCTCAGGCTTCTGAAAAAGGAGATCAGTTCCCTTTTGTGATAATTTGATTGTCTTTTTCTGACCAGAACTTTTCTTTTTTGTGGTGTTTTTGAGCTTTGATTGTGTAGTATCCACTATAGGAAACTGGGACGAAATCTGATAATTTGGTTTTGGGTTGCATTTGAAGGAAAAGAAAATATTTTCTGTGTCAAAGTAAATTTTTCAGAGATCACCCCAGTGCTCTGGATTTTTTTGATTAACGCACAGAAATTGGCACTTCTGCTGTAGGTATTGGCTGGCTGTCGGGAGGAAAACAATATAGCAGCAGAGATCTTCTGAATCTCTTCTCCCTTTGCTATAGTGCAGACATTTGCTCCCCTGATTTCTTTTGGTCAAACAGTTCTTTCATTTGGATCTTGCTTGTGTACAGGACAGTTGATAAAAAACCAGCTTGCTGTCCACAGTCTTCACACAGCATAAACTTAATAGCATATGCAGGGCATTACTTATGGGTCTTCCCTCTTTTTCCTGTGCTGTTTGGAACAGAAAGGAGTTGATGTTAAAATAGTGATTATTTCTGCTATGATTTGTATGGATGGATTTTGGCAGGGCAGAAAACCCCCTTTTTTGACATGGTTTTGGCTTATTTTCCTTACTGCTGGCTCATCACTTATGAGCCAGATGAATAATGTGTTACTTAATTTCCTTGTGTCTTTTTGTTCTTAAAAGTCCTTGCAACAATGTACAAAACCCCAGTTACAATAGCTGATTTTGCAAACCATGGCTAGAATTTGTTCCAAGGGTTTTTTCCAGGGTAACACTGAGATCCTTCTATGTAGTTTATATTCTTCAGCACATAGTGTGAGCCAATGTGCTTTCTCAGTGTGTAATATTCTTTTGATAAGAAATTACTTCTGTTTGATAAGGGGAAATTAATCTCTTGGCCACAGTATCAGACCAAAGATGAACCAGGTGTACTCATCTGCAGTTGGTAGATGTTTTCAAGGCAGAGGTTTGCTATGAGAATCTCAGCTGGCTTTAAGTTCAGGAAACTTGGAAAAGCTGGGGGTCAAACAGAGGTGAGAAAACTTGTTTTGAATGTTCCAAGTGTCCTGCTCATGGCCTATCACCGACACAAGCTAAATGCTGCCAGCTCCCAGCCCCAGCTCCATGGCTGAATGGTCCCTGGTGTCTTAATGATGCTTTGGGGCAGTCTTGCAGTGTGGAGAGCTGAAGCCAGAAGAAAGTTGGCAAACAACTCCAGTTTCCCCAAGGCCTTCACTTTTTATTTCTTTCTGTTTCCAGGTGCCAGTCAGCCACACCGCCGCCCCTGCTGTCCCCGCAAAGGAGCCCTGCCTACCCCCTCAGTGACAGCGAGGACTCCTCCCGCTCTGCTGGGCTCTCCAAAGTCTCCAGGTCCAGGCTGTGCCTCAAGGACTGGAGCAGCCGCACGTCCACGCTGCGAAGCACCTCCACGAGCCCGTCGGACACCGACTCCGCCAGCCACCCCCTCAAAGCCATCAGCGTGGGGGCTTTGGATAAAAGGCTCTCCGTGTTCAAGGCTGACCAAAAGGACAGTTCAAACGAGGGCCAAGATGGGGAAGCAATAGGGAGCCACCCACTCGCCCGGAGCACTCTGTCCTTGGGCACTGCCACCAAACTGAGGACCCTCTCCATCAGCAGGGTGAGCGTCCGCTCGCAGGCGCTGGACATCAGGCAGAAGATCACAGAATGGGAGTGCCGCCGCGAGCTGTCCCCCAGGACGAGCGTGTGTGTGGACAAGAGGGATGCTGGGGAGAGGTCGGGCAGTGAGAGCTGCCCCAGTGTGCTGACCTCTCCCTGCAGCGACAAGACCTTTGATTTCAAAGGGCTCAGAAGAATGAGCCGAACATTTTCCGAGTGCTCTTACCCTGAAACAGAGGAGGAGGAACTGCTGGACAGGGATTCCTGCCATCGGTTTGAAAAGAGACTGGGCAGGAGCGAACCTCCTTCTGCCACTTTCCTTAAGAGCCACGTGAGGAAAGAGTCCTCTGCTGTGCTCAACAGAATCCAGAAGATCGAGCAGGCACTGAAGGAGCAGTCAGGCAGAGGCCTCCCCCAGTTACCAAGTAGCTGCTACAGTGTTGACAAAGGGAGGAAAAAGTCTGGGACTCTGAGTACTGTGGAGGGACTGAGCGAAACCCTGAGCGATAGCAAAGGAGGGAGTGTTATTTTGGGGAGTGAACCAGAAACACCTCCCGAGGCTGAGAAAAGCAGTAAAACAAAACAGGGGGTGACTGCAAACTCAGCTGGCCCCAAAGTGCTCCGGGAAAGCGCGGCTAAGAGCGCCGTCAATCCCGTCCCGAAGCCCAAACGCACCTTTGAGTACGAGGCAGACAAATCCCACAAAAGCAAACCAAGCAATGGCCTACCTCCGTCTCCCACGCCTGCTGCTCCTCCTCCCCTCCCATCCACTCCTGCGCCCCCCGTCACCAGGAGGCAGAAGAAAGAGTCGCGCTTTCACAGAAAATCCCAGAATAGGTAAAAGTCAAGGAAATGCGCTCGATTCTCCAAATAAATAAATAAATAAGTGGGCTATATTTTTGCATAAATTCTCCCTCTAATGCGGTGCTTTTGACATAAGATAATCTAGGAATTGCATGCAGGACTAGTGGGTTTTTTCCTGCTGGTCTGCACTGATGGAATGCACTGGTAGAATACCTTTGAATGCCTTCAGTTTTGGAGTTCTGAAATCTGTATTCCTCAATTTCCAAAAAACATTCTAGGTTAGGTGTGATCAAGGTTATCTAGTTCATTCTGGCACAAATGCCCTTATTTGTGATTTTTAATGGACCATAACTTCACTACTGTCCAGTAGTGGGACCATAGCTGATCCCTCACGATCTTTTCTTCCTGTAAAATATGTTTGCAGAGGTTTTCTCTTTCCAAAGCTCATTACTATAGCAGTTGGGGCAGTTTTATGCAATGTAGGTGATTATATTTAATTCAGTCCTTCAGAATATTATCCTAAATTACTATCAACAGCTGTAGAGGATTAATGCTGAGAAAACGGTTTTATCACAAAAAGTCCTCTGTGTCCTTCCTGAATCAATGATGAGGAGAGTGTATGGCTACATTTCCTCAGAAATTTGTGGAGCTTGGCTTGTTCTGATCACATGATTTCTCTTGAGTTTTAGCCATGGTAAAACTCATTCTGCTCATTGCTTGGAAAATTGTAGGCATAGTTGTTGCTAAGCATTTAAATTGCAGCATTTTTAATGAGTTCACCTGCCTGTGCATGTGTATGACACACACCCTCCCTTGATATTTAGTGATGAGATTTGCAAGGAACTGCTAAACAGTATCTCAGATGCACATTATCCCTTCAGATTCTGCTGTTTGATGTTGGCTCAATTATTAAAAGTTTTTTTAGCACAACCTCACCTGAATTATACTGGGACAGTAAGACAAGAGGGGCCTTTGGTTCTGTCCTTTTCTCTCAGGAGACACCTGCTTCTGAAAGATCAAACAGCTCAGCTGAGGCATGTTGTTTCTTCCAGAAAGGCATAGGGGGATGTGGAAAGTCAAGCTCTGATCAGCAGTTGCTTATCTTTGAGTCCTGGCAATAATCTCAGAGAAAGTAAATCTAGTTTTTAAGGAAAAATTGTGAGGTAAAGCTGCCCTCAGTTTGTTCAGCACAGCATTTGCAATGTGCAGAAGACAATTTTTAAATGTTCTGGTGTAAATGTTTTCTTTACTGGAAAATGGGCAAGTCATCTAAGAATCACAGTATTTTATCAAAATGAGTTTTTCAGATGAAGATTTCAACCTTCTTTCCAGAACAGGTATAATTCTGCTTGCACCTGCTTTTCTGCAGATTCGGTCTTCTGTCATTGCAGAGTCAGACAACAGCACAATTCAGCAAAGGAGCTTCAGGTCTGGCTTAGGGCTAGGGGAAACAAGCCTTCCAAAAAGCATTATTTATCAATGTCAGTTGTAGAATATAAATTGTAGGATTATTGGGGTTGTCATGCGGATCTGATGATTTTTGCAAATCAGTTTGACACTTTACTGGGTAGATATCTATTAATTTATAACTTTACCTACTGTAGTTTAATGATTTCTCTGAACAGACCTCTTGTTAATCATGATCTAAGTAAGTTCAAACCAACCCTCCAAAAAAGCTCAGGTTTGCTGACTGACTTCAATGCTGAGGGGAAATCCTTTACAAAAATCTTAATTTTATTGTCTTTGCTACTGTTTTCCTTCAGTTACACAAAGTAGAACCCCAAGATTTATAAAGCACTAAAGACCACAGAAGTCATCTAAGAATGACTGTATTTGGTTGATAGTAATTACTGAAATCTCAGTACCTAAGCTGTTCTTTTCTTGAGAACGGACATAACTTATTGTACCTGGACTGAACATACATGTGCTTTACACTCACTGCAATGTCATGAGAATGGACTGAGGGTATTTATTTTCCCAATACTTCAGTTGAAAGCACTGATTTTATTTTTGGTGGCTAATTCAACACTCTTGCAGTATGGAGGAGGTCTCTCATGTTTGCCTGCTAGCAAAAAGCCAGGCTGGATCTGGTTTAACATTTAAGCTCTAACATTTCACAGTGGTGTGAGCTGGGTGTTCCCCAGCAGTTGAAATCCTCTGGCACACACACAGTGCAGGAGAGGAGTGTCCCAGGATAGACTTGGGACACATGGACCACAGCTGAGTGTCAGTCCACAAAGCCATTTCTGTCATCCTATGCACTGTCACCACATCATAGCAGTGCCTTGAAATCTATAGGAGCCAGATATCTAACTACTTTAGAAAGTCTCATTTCATACACAACTATGCCTTCAGTGTGTCTGCATCCTTTGTAACTGTGAGGAGCTGTGGAGGAGCAGGTGTCTGGATCTGACAGGCACAGATTTTTTTCTGCCACAATCCTGATATGAATAACTTGTATCTGGATATTCTGAAGCTTAGGGAAAGGAGAGAGAGGAGGCTCTTCAGCCCAATCCCAGCCATAAGCCTGCTCTAGCAGACAAACAGGAAATACTCTTTCAAATGCAGTGTCCTGTGTGATGGTTACTGTGTTACCTGTAGGGATGCTTGAGCCTCTTATGAGACTCTGTCACTGCCACAGGGTATGCTGTAACATATGCTTCACTCCAGCTGGGAAGAAGAAGAACAAAGGGGGTTGATGGCAGGATGATTTATTATTAATCTAGGTTGGGGCTCAGTGAGTGGAGACTGGGCACCGGCAGAGCCCACGCAGCCTTGCAGCACCACGGGATTTACAATCTGACCTGAGCCCGTTTTTTTCACTGTTTCATCCTCAGCAGAAATTCAATCCAATGAATGCCAGCCCCTGTACCCCCTGTACTGCTGCCACTGCAAATCGTGGGCCTCCCGCCATGAGTGTAGATGTTCCCCCAGAGAGCAAGGGCTGGGTGAACTGGAGAGTGGGAAGATTTTGGGCTTTTCTAGCTCTAGAACTGCTCAGCAGCACTGGGGCAGGTGTGGGTGGGAGAAAAATTGTGTGGGTTCATCTGACCCAGCTGGTCCTCACCTTCCTGCCAGAAAGGCCAAACCTTCAGCCCCTGATCCACCACCCAAGCTGCTCATACACTTCAGAGAGCCCTAATTTCCTCAGGGCTTTCTTTCTTGCTGCCAGTGCTTGGCATGGGGTGTGCAAGGGTGACTGGCACATGAGTCTCCCTGTGGCATTCGTGCACTGAGCTCTGTGCAGGAACATATCCAAAGGCTGAAGACACGTGAATGGTGTCCAACTAAGGGCTACATCTCCCAGAGCAACCAGTGCAGAAATGCTTTTCAGCGACTGTGTCTTTCTTTGGGACAGAAGGCCACATGTTTCTGGGGCCTCTGGAAAGAGCAAAGTAATTTCTAATCTGAGAACTGTGCTACTAGCTTACTCTATAAATTTGGAAAAACAGAATGTATTTTCTTGGTATTTTCTTCCTGTCTGCATAATGGGAATAACAAGACTTCCAACTTCATAGAACTGTCATAGATGGCTCTACTACAGACTTCTGTGAGCACAGGACTTCGTTCTGCTAAAAGCTAGTCCTTAAAGCAGGCTGTGAGATTTAAAAAAAAAAAAAAAGGCTCATTTTATATATATGTTTTTATATATAAATGCTCATCTAATGTTTGAATAATTTTGCATTCTTGTTACTGATTATCCTTGTTTTAAACTTCAGAAAATCCTTTGAGTTTGAGGATGCCTCAAGCCTGCAATCCCTGTACCCTCCCTCCCCGACTGAAAATGGAACCGAGAGCCAGCACAAATTTGGATCCAAGAGCACTTTAGAAGAAAATGCCTATGAAGACATTGTAGGTAAGAAGCTGCTGCAGGACACGGGCTCACAGCAGGGTGTTGAGTGGCTGTGGGCAGGCCATGGTGCTGCTGAACACATGCCCTGTGCAGCAACATTCAGTGCTGTCAGTAAAGAGAGATTAAATGGAGGCTAAATGGGTTTGATCGTTCAGCGCAAATGTAGCTCTCAGGCTGCATGCAGGAAGTCTTGATTCTTTCAGACTTCACTGGGTAGTATTGGAAACAGACTCTTTGGTCAGCTTTTTGCCAATGCTTTTCAAGAACCAAATCGTTCTTTTTATCGAGGCCTTGGCTCGAAGCCTTGAGTGGTGTAAAAATGTTAAGAACAGGACCCGAGACAATGTTTACAGAACTATCCAATAGCAAGATTAACCTCAGAGGCCTTGTCTGATCAGCCTGTGCTTTTCAGGACCCCGGTGTGGACTGCCCCAAAGCAGCTGTTTGTAGCACTGTTCCTGGTCTCCTCCAAGTCCCAGTTCCTAGTTAAAGAGGAATTGATTTCCTTTAGCTATACGCCATCGGGAATGCACAACAAAAAACACTGCTTTCATTTAACTTCATAAGAAAAACATGTTTCTTTTGGTTTTAGAAGGAAATGTATGGCCTATGCATACATTCTTTTGACATCAAAAAAAGTTGTTATAATTACTGAAAATTGGGCAGCCCTTCAGAGCACAAATTTTTTTGCACAAGTGATGAATATCTGCATTGTTTTTAACTCTTTCAGTGTTATATTATTACAACACATACAAAAGGGGACTTCATTTTACTTCAGACAATGAATCTTTATATACTGAAAGCTGGAGGGCTACCAAGACAGTCTGGGACCCTAGAGTACACATCCTCTGAAGAGCCACTGACAAGCTGGGCCTGTTTAGTCTGGTAAAAAGGCACTTTAATAGTGCCTACAAATGTTTGAGAGGCAAACAAAGACAATAGAAGAAAATTATTCTTGGTCATATTAGTTGATATAGCAAAGAACAGTGGCCACAAATTGGAGCCTGGGGCTCTTTGTCAGACCCAAATTCTGTCTCTGGCTTGTCAGCCTCAGTGAAAACAGGAATTTACTCTTTCCAGTTACTTCCTCTATGTCATTTAAAAATGGCAAAGCTTTTAGCTCCTGCTCAGTGTCTGTTAGTTAAAATGAAAACTTTTGTAGATATTGAAAAGTCTTTCTATGTGGAGGATCCTTATACGATCATCAGCTCTTTCTCTGGCAGACCACCCTGCTATTCACACTTGAAAATGTATTACGTGTTAGTTACAGTTGTCTTATGTGTTACAGTGCTCATCTTTGCTCAGGACTTGTCAATGCGGCACCAGATTTTGGGTGGTAATAATTCTTTTCATTCTCTGGTTGTTAAATATCAAAATAAAATGTGCAGGACTGGTAGGAAGCTTCCTTCAAAGGAGAAGAAACCTTGGGTTCAGTAAAACAAAATCATAATGGGCTTTTCCAACTCTTGGGTACTATAAAGCAGCTCCTTCAAGACTATAATTTGGGCATTTTGGCAGGGCAGTGGGAAGAGAATGCAAAATTTCAGATCTGTGGACAAACACAGAACTTCATTGTTTTGTACTGCTTTTTAACAACCTCTTTCCAAACACTTCATTCAGTGCAGCAGTGCGGGGGAAATACCAAATCAGTATAATTCTTATAAACTGTCAGGCATGATTAAAGACAAGCCAAAGGGGTTTGATCTCCAGCTTTAAAGAAACTATCATAGTTTTGTGTATCACATCTGCATAATTTATACCAGTGGTGCTAGACCTCAGTCTCCAAGTAGCAGTTTTGTGCTCATGCAAACCAGGTGTCTGCAAGAGTGAGTTTATTTTATAGATCTGCATCTGCTTCAAAGCAATAGAGGGCTCTGTCACAGTGCTTTGGGTTTTCTTTGCAAACAGTTCCCCTAGAGGTGCTGGGGGGGGGGTGGTGTGTCTTTTCTCCTGTAACTTGTTGAATCTCCTTGCCTCCCTAAAACTTGTAGGCAGTTAAAACAGTGTTGCTGTAGTAATAAACTTAATTAAGTGTGTCATGTCCCCCCATCCCTTAGAATTAATATTTGTAATGCAAGGAAATGTTTAAATACTAGAAAAGAAAGGTGTGAATCTTGAGAAATGCTCTAAGCAGTCTAGTGTGAGACACAGAGAAAAAATTCAGGTTGGAAGGGACTGTGGAGTCAGCTGGTCCACCCTCTGCTCAAAGCAGGGCTAATTTCAACTTTAGATGAGGTTGCTTAGGGCTACATCTGGGCTAACTTTTCAAAATACCATGGGAGGATGGCTTCACTGCCTCCCTGTGCAGCCTTCTCCACTGCTTAGCCTCCCTTGGGAAAAATGTTTTCTTGATGTCACTGTGAATGAATTTTTCTTTCCATCCAGTCTGAATTCTCCTTGTTGCGCCTTGTGGCTATTGTCCTTCATCCTTTCACCTCCAGGAAGTGCCTGGTGCTGCCTTTTCCATTTGCCTTTCTGGGCAGTGGAAGGCAGCAGCTGGATTATCTCCCAGCCTTTCCCAGGTTAAGCAGCTCCTAAGCATGGAAGTGCTAGCCCTGGAGTCATTGGTATTTTGGTTACCACATGGCCTCTTCATGTGGGGCACACGCACACTAAAGCTTTGTCTTCATCTTGGTGCCCTTGCACTGCTTCTTCTTTAATGACCAGGACAGCAATGAACTGCTGTCTGTAGTTTGTCTTATTTTGAGAGCTGATTTTTTTTTTTTTAAATAGTGAGTTTTAAGGTATATTGAAATCAAAATGAATTGTGCTTTGAAATCCCATGACAGTTTGACCATGAACCAGAACCAGACACTTTGTTCAATTTTGTAATATTTCTGTAGACTTTAATAGATGAAATACCTGCATGGTAAGGGCAGGACAGGTATTGGATTGGAACATAATGATCCGTTCTGCATCCATCAAGCAGCCATTGTATAAAGGGGTCCACATTCCTAATATAAATCAGAGCTGTATTCTATGTGCAAGGAACCATGTGGACTTCATTCATCCTCTGTACTAGCACTCACAGAAATGTGGCACTCATAGTAAACTTAACATTGTTTTGCTTCTTGTGGTTTTGAATGAGCCTTTAATCAGACCAAAATTGATGTGGCTTTCTGAATCCGGTTGGGGAAACCACGCTTGGCTTTGTGTGAATTCAGGAAACTATCATAGTATTAAGAGATGGCTGAGATTGTTGCTTCTGCTGTGTTTGTGCACAACAGTATTTCCTGTCATATGGACCATACGGTTCCAGTTTTCCAGTCTGCTCCCCTAAGTACAGCTGAGATGTTGGAATATTGTTATTTAAGGTCTTGTGTCTCTGAAGCATTGTTGACCTGACACCTAGGACAAAGCACTTGTTATCATCACCAAAAAAAGTTGAATAAATATAGTAAAGTGAAGGTCAAGGGCATAGTATTAACTTTGAATTGAGAAAATTTTGTAAAACTAGGTGAAAGAAATAACACTGCATTTAGAAATTAAATGTAGTGGAGGAAACCTCTGACAAACAAGCCTTCTTACTCTGTAACTCTCCAGAGTGCTGTACACAGCAGAACAGGTGGAGATTTCCTCCCAGAGGACATGACAGATGTGCAGGGAAGTCATTGCTCAACTGGAATCCCAGCCTTGCCTCCTAGACTGAGAATGTTTAATTGAATGTTGCATGATTCCATGTCTGCTTTGGCAGTTGCAGCTGAAGTAGTCTAGACAGCAAGGCCTCAAAAACATTGCAGTGGAATCTCTAAAACCAGGATGAATTTCTAAACAGGAATTTGCTGGTAGGTTCCCATTGGGAGTGTCCTGCAATTCACTGTCCTATGGGCAGCTGGCCCTCTTGGGGAGGGGTTCTTATGCACCCTTCTGCTCTCTGGGCCTGTTCAGTGCCACGTTTAGAAGATTTTGAGCCCTTTCAGTAGCTGGACACTTCTATTGACAGATTTGTTTTGTACCTTATGAGGACAACTTAATCACGGCTTCCTGTTGGGGTATATGATATAACTGAATCTTGCTGACACCAAAGGTGACTGATAAGTGAAACAGTGGGGTCATACACAATCGCTCGGCTGTTTTCCTCTGTCACTTTGAGTATTGCTTCAGTTTGGGATAATCACCTTAACCTCTGCATTAAACAGGGCAAGTGACTCTTTAGCCCTGCTGGTAAGGCAACTCACCTCACCTAAACCAATTAGTTGGTTTGATTTCTTGTGTAAATTGGACACAGTGCACGTCACATAACAAAACAGGATCATTTAGCTGTTCTACTGAACCCTTCGTTGTGTGTGATCAGAGCTGCAGCAATGATGACTGAGGTCAAGATGGAAAATGTTCCAGCTTGACATTGCTTTCAAATTAGAACATCTGCAAAGTTCTTCCAGTAAATGTGGGAAAAGGTTAGAAAGAGAGCAAGCTGATCTTTCGAGTAAAATCCTCACACACCACGCCTGTCATGTTTTTATAGCACATTTTAGTCTGTCATATTATCATCCCGTGACAAATCAGAGAGAAAACTGGAATTACTGGGCTGCTGTGAAGCTGAAGCAAACTTGGAGAGATTGCAACTCTGCCAGCAGTGCTGTGCTAGCTGCTTCTCTGAAGACATTTTGGGTTTTCAGTTAGACACCAGCCAGTCTCTGGAGCTAGAATTGATGCAAAATGATGGTACAGGCAGTGATCACAGAGTAATATATTCCTGTCTTATTCTCTACCCACAGTCTGCCTGTGACAGCCTAAAAAGAATGCAAGATTTTGGAAAGTGTAATAGTGGTAAATTTAATAATAGACACTGTAGGGTAATGGCAGCCAGAGCACATTAAATCAAACAGCGTTCATACGGGCCTGTCAAAGACAGGCCAAATACTTCAGCTGATCCTGATGACAATCAGCCTGCTGCTTTCTTGGGACATTTGGATACATGGATTCCAGTTATTTTTAATAACTGGATTTTTAATAATCATCTCGTGCCTTATTTAGATCTCAGTTTTTCTCTGTGGAGTCTGTCTCACCACTGTACTGTCCACTGCATCTTCTCATGACAGTCTCTGTCAGCTTTGCTGCCTGGCTTTCTAGTCAATGCTGCATGTTAGTAAAACCTGCACATCCTCCCTTAAATTCAGAGGCTGTGTTGAAGTCAGCAGGGTGACACCCCTGAAGTGAAGGTAGTTTAGGCAAGCTACTGCTGTAATGTGCTAGCAGTTGCCCCTCAGACATTCTCATGCACATGATTTTAGCCTGAGCAGGAAACAGGTGACTTTTGGGGGTGAAATTTCTTGTTCATTTATCAACCATGCTAATTCTTTTTCCTTTATGCATATTATGATTGCACTCTCAGCAGTCCCCACAGAGAGAGCAGGGAGCTGAAAGTACCTGCAGTGTTTCTTCTGCTTATTGCAAGGGCTGGAGAAGTTCAGAAAGCATAGGTTGCTGCCTACAAACTCCATGGACCAGGGCCCAAAAGGCTGATTGCATTTTAGACTTGCCACTCCGCTTGTTGTAGATGCTCTACTGCTTTTCTGAGCTCATGGTACTGAGTGGATACATTGGGCGGCAGGACTATAGGCAAGTAACTAAGTCTGTAACTTAGTGCTATTCAGCAACAGCTTCTCAAAGCAGCTGTAAATGTGTGTTAGCTGTAATTTGAGATTGAAATAGTTCCTCTTTCTGCAGATTCCTGGGGTAAATTCCTCAGCTGAGATGCACAGTTGCAGCATCTCTGACATTGAAAAAGCTCATCTATGTACCAAAGGTCTAAGCTTGGATACTTTATGGGAGTGTGGAGATTTACTGGTTTCATCCATTTGATCTGAACGTGTTCATAAATATCCCAGTGGCCCAGTTTTCCTCCAGCACTGGTGGTGTGGATCTGTGTTGGTGGAACTTTATGATTGAAATGAATGAGCAGTACACGTGCACCTCATTTGTGAGGTGATGACTGCCCTGGCCATGCAACTCAGGCCCCTGCGGTGTCTGAGCATCCAGGAGGAAAGGCAGCAGGCTCTTAGCTTGGGCATCACCCTGTGGATTCAATATCCCCTCTGTGAGTGCTGGTTCCCAATTTAGGCATCCAACTTAACACAATTTTAGGAGCCCTTTTCCTTACACTAGACCTGCTGTTCCATTCTTCTCTCTTCCTGGCAGTGCAAAAGGCTGGAGTTATAATCAGCACCCTGTGAATCACTTAATTCCTCTGATAATTGCTTCTCCCATCTAGAAAGAAATGATGCATTTCCCCGCTTTCTGCCATTTATAGAGAAGCGTCTGCCTGCTTCATTTTTTTTCCTCTCAGCCTTACTTTTCACTCCTTTCTCAGCGTGAGACAGGCTTGCTGAGTCTGCCTCTGCTTCCCATTTGCCACGTGTGAGAGGCTGAGCAGAGGAACATTGTGTGCTGCCTCAGGGCTCAGTGGGGCTGACTCGCACTGCATCATGGAGTGAGGAACTGCAGCCCCTGGAGGAAACTCATCGGTGCTTAAGCTCAAGGCACTGCATTCCTCAGGACTTTTCTAAATATCCGTGGTTATTTTATCTTTTTTGTTGTTGTTGTTTTTCTTTTCTTTCCCTGACGGACCATTCATTAAGTTGTCTGTGAGATCTTCTGAAGATAAATGTCGTGTAGATAAATGCCCTGTGTTAACTCAGCACTTTGGTACGTAGAATTTGAGAAAATGGGAAACTTGGAAAAAACGCTTATAGAGGGAACTGGTCTGGGAGTAGGGATGGTGATTAGAGACAGTATTTGCCAAAGACTTACTGTTTGTGATCATATGCATTCTGGGGGTATGTTTCAGCTTCCTTTGAAGTCAGAGATAATCTGCTGTTGTCTTGTGTGGCTGTTGGATCAGCCTCATTAGAAAAGCCTGGCCTATATACTGCATAATGTTTCTCCTTTTGGCTTCCAATAGAGACATCCATATGGCAGGAACAAGGATGTTTCCTTGCTCTTTCATTGTAAATGTGTTATCCTTTTGCAGCAAATCCAAGCGCTGCAGCTTGCAAACATTCCTTGCCTGAGACTTGGGACAGGAGAAACACTGCTGAGGAGAAAGCTGTAAGCCGGCCAGTGATATGGAAACTTTTTTCTCCCTTTTGTGCTGCAGCACAGCAGTAGCATCCTCCACCACAGGTCTCCCCCAAGACCTCATTCCCATGTGGGATGTGCACCTGCTGGTGACCACTGCATCCCAGATGTTTCTCCCATGGAAAGGAGTCACTGTGCCCTTCAGATGCAGTTAAATGCTGCTTTAAGGCAGTTCAGGGTATTTTCAGCATTTTTAGGTTACTTGACACCTCTGATTCCTTGCCACTTGTACAGAAACCAATCTGGCCGGCTTGTTTTTGCATATCCGGTCTTTTGTGTGTCTATCAGGGACAGATACTAAGAAATGGTGGCTGAAAATTGCTGAGGAGATAGTTTGTCTATCTCTTCTAGTTCACAGCTTGAACCGAATACTTCATTCAAAACTCATGTCAGCAAAACCAGGTGGTTTCTTATGGATCAGACTATATGATTATCAGAGATTTGCTGTAGAAGGAGGTTCTAAAAAAAGAAAAAAAAGTGGTGAGGTGTATTTGATATCAAGGCATTTATTACAAAGTGAAAAAAAAAACAAAAACCAACCCTAAACTGCGAAATAATTTGGCTTTTAAGCAAATGAGACAAAGAACAGACACAAGAGTTCTTGAACAGCAAACCAGGCATCTGCAGAAGCTCTCACAGCTCTAGGGGAAAGGGTTAAAATCCCTGTGATGTCTCCTTTGACCTTCACATTACACTGAAGAGGAATTTGGCCCAAGCTCTCTTTTGGTAGAGACTCTGACTCAGAAAAACAGCCTCTGCTCATGGTTCCTTGCTCCTCCCACTTCTCTCATCCAAGACTTCTCTGGGCCTGTTTCTATACTTAATATGTCAGATCAACATTATTTATGTTGAGTTTAACTGGGTTCAAGAAATTCTGTTTTACATTGTATTTTGAAGAGAGAATCCCCCTAACATTTATAAATGCTTTACATTGTGAAAAGGGTTTTTTTTTTTTTTTTTTCACTGATGGGCTTGTTTCTTCTGGGGAATTTGGATACTCTGTAGATGAACGCAGTAACATTTGTTTTCACAAGGAAGCGCATGTTTGAGCCGTGCCTCATGTAGCTGGGTATTTTGAAATCTATTCATCCATTCCAAAATGCTTGCTTGACCTATACTTGACTTGGGCTTACAAAAAATTTTATTATGCTACTAGAGCCCAATCAGCTGCAAGTAACAGCATTTTGCAACATTTATTCTTTATCATAGCTGTGATTATCATTTACAGAGCTGCAGAGTCTACAAGAGACAGAATCAGGATCTGATATCTATTTTTTCTTCTCAAAGGAAGAATCAAACACTTCTGCAGTCATCCACAGCATTAAATTGATTTTAGGGATATATTTTGCTTAAGATTTATCCAGTTCATTGCATTAATCAAAAGGGTTTTTTTCATGTACCCCCCACACCTGAAGGTGTTCTTTCCATGTGGCATGAGCATTGGCCACAACGATATTGCAGCCTCTAGAATCAGATTCCCTCTGGATGAAATAATAAGCTATGACTGCCAAGTCAAACATTCTTCAAGAGCAGCAGTGATTCAGGCTTCTAATTAGAACAAAGCTAAAACATTCACTCTTGTGCTTGTGTTTGACTAGAAATCTTACTATGATGCACTACCGAAGCAAAACTGTATTTTTATTTGTATTGTGAATATGTGAACTTGCTCAGCAAAAGTTCTTGTGGCTGTAATTGATGAATCAAGCAGGCTCATGTTTCCACGCTCAACAATAAGTAGAAAGCACAAACTGCTTTTGTTTTCTTTTGTACAATAAGGAAATTTAGTAAGCTTAGAAGAATATAGCTGGTAGTCACACAGACTATGTTAACCCAGGCCTTGCTCTCACTAAAAACACCTATGCCCCAGCTGTCATCTCCTTAAACACTGTGGGTATTTTCTGTGACAGTGGCAATAATGAACCTTGCTACAGCTTTCTGTCCTTGGCTCTCAGTTGAATTTCTTATCGTAAATAGCTTGTATTGCAATATGTATGTTGTACTAAACCCATAGGCTTTATAGTCATCTTTAGGTATAAAACCAAAAGCAAGTTGGTTTAAAAGCTTTCAACTTCCTGCACGTTTCTGTAAATTCAAGTCTTGAATTTGAGTAGATCTCTTTTTTTTGGTAATAGCTTTCTGTTCACGATGGCTGGAAAACTGGAATAACTGTGTTTGAAAAACCTGAAGCTCTAAATCAGTTGCTGATTATCAACTGTCTGAAAAAATGCATACAAAATGTTAACATTATTGATGGCACTCATTCATCTTCATGCTATTTTGTTTAGTGAGAGCTCTGCTAAGTTCAGGAGTTTTGAGAAGATGGTGGGTATCGGATCTTGGTTAAGTATGGACTATAGATTTTGGTTCTGGTTTTCATATGGTAAAAATTCAAAGACTGGGGTCTGCTTTTTAGTGTATTTTTCATTAAGTAATATTTAGTGATTAATTGGTTAGGCCTCCTATATATTACTAGATGAGTTTGCTTCTGGGAGACAGGAATTTCACATAACTTGAAATGAACAGCTGCCTAATTTGAAGACAGGATATATTTTAAAGAACACTTTGAGGATGCAGTATGGTTTGAACAGAAATTCTTCTCCTTTTGCATTTTCAGTCTTGTCTCTTGGCACTGCTGAGCTGGAGTGTTTATTCTTTCTTTGCCATCTCTCAGGAAAAGAGAAAAAATGAAGGTTGCATCAAATAAGAGTTGTCTTATTGTGTGTTAGGGTGGCGTGTTGAGCACAGTTATTTACTGGTCTTCATTTCACCCCCTGAGCGGCTGTTACAGATTTATAAAATCTACCGATACACTTTCAAGAAGTTAAGTGCCTTAGCTTTTATATATCAATAAGTTTTCCACAGCTGCGGATGCTCAGAAGCACGTCTTGTGAAATCTTCTTATTAAAAAAAAAAAAAAAAAAAAAAAAAAAAAAAAGGGGGGGGGGGACAGTAAAAAAATCCAAAGAAACTTGTCGGCCTCGTAGCCAAGTTCTCCTCCAAATACTTCCAGCTGCAGCTAGAGGGATGAGTCATGCTGAAAGCTGAGGAGCTTTTCTAAAAGCCTTTCACTTGGTTCACATGATTTTTTTTTCTAATTTTACATTCCTGTCTGTTTTCCTTTCCTTAAAAAAAAAACCAAAACAACCCAACAACCCCCCCCAATCCCAACCGTGCAGGCGAGTCACCCAAGGAAAACCCGTACGAGGATGTGGAGCTGAAAGGCCGTCACGCGGGGCGAAAATCCCATCAGCTGTCGGAGAACTCCCTGGATTCCCTGCACAGGATGTGGACGCCGCAGAACAGGAAATACACAGCACCTCCGCAGGTAAAGGCAGCGGGCTGCCTGCGCTCGGAGCGTGTTTGGAGGCGCTGATGGGCCGGCAGGACGAGCGCGGTGCGGGAGGACGAGCCGAGCGCTCCCGGCGCCGGCGGAGCCCTCGGGCCGTGCTCCGGCAGCTGCGGCTCCGCCACCCTGAGCGCTGCCTGCAGCCCCCGGCATCACCCTGCCCAGCGCAGCCCTTCCCGCCTTGATTCTGAGGTGCGCCTGAATTAACTCTTGGTGTGGCTGCACCTCCTCGGGAATCGCCTGTGCTGCCGGGCAGGGACAGGAGGGCAGAGCTCAGCTGCTGCTTTTGTCCCTGTGCTGTTACACGAGGGCCTGGTGTGACTCTGCTCGTGGGAAGTTCATAGCGTGGCATGTTTATTGTAAAGCAGGGAATGCCAGGTAACAGCCCTGAATAAATACATCAATAATAAAAATAGTCAGAAAAACCTGAGCGTCTGCAGTTAACCAAGCTGTATAAATTGTGTTTATAGCATAAAAAGAAAGATGAGGAACTCTGCAGACTTTCCAATTTGTGGTGAATTTTCCAAAGCAAGCCTGTTTTTCATGAACACTATGAAATCTCAGGTTGCTTGTTGTTTATGGGATCACCATGTTCATAAGGAAAAATATAAATCTCATCACATACTTAATTTTGAGACTGAAAGCACCCTTTAAAGTAACTTCACTGTGCACTGAATTAACAGAAAATTTGAAGCTGAACAAAAAGTCACAACTATTTACATTTTTGTTTTGTAAAGAGACCTAGAAAGAAAACTGAATGCATTTTCTTTCACTTGCTTCTGTGCATACAAACATCACAGTCCAAGAGAAAAAATAAGCATCATCAGGATTCTTAGTGTGTTCCCAGCACATCCTTTGTAAAGCAGGAATGACTTCAGCAAAGCTGCTGGAAAAGGAACAAGTGGAAAGTAGTAATCAGGCAGAGTAAGGAGAAACAGGCACTGCAGTCATGAGGATAATAGTGGAATGTCCCTCATAGTGGGACTTGGTGCACAGCAACCTTTTCTGGCTGTGTGTGTGTTAACAGGAGCAGTGTAGCATCCAGAGGATCCCTGGGGGTGTGTCATGAGGCTGGGAACCATCCAGATCCATAGGAAGATACTGGCCAGTGTTCTCAGTTTGACAGAGGGTTACCAAAGAATTTATAGATGTAAGTGGCTTCTGTAAGGTTGTTCAGTAAACAAGAACTCTCTGATACCCTTTGCAACATGGTTGTTTTTATTCTGGTGGCTTCTTTTTGAAATGCTGGGAGTGCCCTGACAGGAGTCAGTCCTGCCATAATTGCACTGTCATTGTGCTGAAATTTAAAATGAAGAGACACTAAGAGCGGGTCAGCCTTGGGCCTCAGTGATTCTCCAATGACCAGAAATAGAAAAGTCTGAATTTCCTGAAGAATGGTAGCTTTGGCAGAGCTTTATCACCCAGATTTTCCATCATAGCAACGCAGCTGGGTTAGCAACATGACTTTTCAGTCATGGATGATGATAAACAAGATGGAAGAGATCAGAAGGTCAGCAAGCTTCCAACAATCATCTCCAAAAAGAATTCCTTTCAACAAAGTATAAGTTGCCACCAGTTTTCCTGGCATGTTAACCTGCGGTATGCTGAGACCTCAGAAACACTGGTGGTGTGGTCATTTTGAATCCCTGTGTCTTTTCTTTTCCCGTTGATTATTTTCAGTTTTTGAAGTCACCAGGTATGAAAGGAAAGTTTTATGATGACATTGTATTTGTGATGCAACCCCTCTCCAGAGAAACTCCTGTGCTTAATCCCAGGAAGGATGGCACTGCAATCAGTCAGCCAGTAAAATTTATTGCTGCAGGTTTATAGCTTGTAACAGGGCTGATAGAATATTAGTAAATGCCAAATGACAGATGCTTGACATACTAGTATTTCTCCTGGACCTGCTGGTGAAGCTTCCTTACACTGTTTGTGTTTGGGAGGAGAAGGAAGAGACTTGGAGCTGGGCAGAGCTGTTCCTGGGACTGCTCCAAAAGACCCCCAGTTTTTTAAAGACACATGTTACCTGGTGCCTAATCCTTCAGTGAGGTTTTCCCTTCACCCTGTAGCGATAACAGTTTTGTGTTTTGAAGGGAATTCTTTGGAAATGCAGGGAGAGTTGTAATTGCACCTCTCCTCATTGTCAGGTCTTAAAACTTCTTAACATCATGAAAATAGAACAAGCTTGATTTTTCCACTTTATTTTTTCTTGGATAAAATAGCATGAATTTGCTATTTTAGTTACTGGTTTTGCTCTGAATTAATATTACTGAATTGTGTAATTTCCACACAATTTATTAGTCTTCATTTTCACTCCTGCAAGCCAGGGGAATGGACCAGACCTGTTGGGGCAGCGCTCTGCTGTCAGCCAAGCCTTCAAGTTAGATTTTAGGGCTCACAGATGGGATGTGGGTGCATGGAAATGTAGCAGGTCAGAAACAGTGTTGTTTTCTTTGAGCTTTAAATCCTTCAATTTCAATGACCCTTGTCCCTTCACCATGGGACAGTGACACGCACCCTGTGGAGCAGTGGCTCACCTGCGTGGTGTCCCCGTGTCCACCACTGTGTCACAAGAGCTGCCTCTGAGGAGAAGAGCTCAAGGTGTCCTTGTCCCTGCAGCTGCCCTCGAAGGCCAGCAGCCACTCCCTGCGCGTGGGGAACTGGTCGGAGAGGAAGAGCCACCGCCTGCCGCGGCTGCCCAAGCGGCACAGCCACGATGACATGCTGCTGCTGGCTCAGCTGGGCATCCCCTCGTCCCCCTCCGGCCTCAGCGAGGACAGCCTGAGCACCGCCAGCGAGCTGCTGTCCACACGGCGCGCCAGGAGGATCCCAAAGGTACGGCCGAGTCCTCGGCCTTGTGCTGAGGAGGGCTCACCTGCCTTGTCAAATTCTTCAGCCAGCCTTTATCCGTCACTGAAAGCTCTTTTGGTACCCTAAAGGAACCTTTGGATCAAAATCCCCTCCCTAGAAGTGATAACATCCAAGTTCTCCAAGAGGAGCAAACATCTGATGGCCATCTTCACGCATAATTGATTTTAAGGCAGTTCTGTTTTCCACGCTCTTCTTTAAGCTTTGTGGACCAGAGCATTGCTCTATATATAACTTTAAGATTTCGAATGGGTGATGGCCAAGCAATTATTATTTATAACATGCAGCAACATCTGAAGTGGTTTGTTTCCCCATCATTTGTTTCCAGGAAAATAACTAATTGGCCTAATAGGTCTCTCTTCATTTACTCACAATCCTGATAACCATGCTGGCTTGATGGATTTGAAGTAAAACTTAATTTTTCATTTTTCAAGGACTTTTTCAATTCAAAGTGGAATGTGAAAAAAGCCCCAAGCCACAAGACAACAACCAAAAAACCAGCAATACAATAGCAAGAGTGGGGGAGAACTGCCAATATGCTTCATTTTGGCTTGTGAACAAAGCTGATTTTTACTGTGTATTCAACTCTTTCCTGTTCTTATTAGAGAGCATATTTTAATGTACATGGCTATAAATACTCTGAGTAGAGGGAGATTTTTATGTTTCTGTGAATTTGTTGGAAATTCTGTTTAAGGAGGAAATTAATCCTACATCCTTAATATTTACTGTATTTTTACTGTCTCAGAATATATTGTTATACTTCACAAATGAGCACACATCTTTGGAGGAAATCATAGGATTACTTACAGAGTAACTTGATACCTGATTCTGAGTAAAACTTGGAAAGTTTGGCTGTTAATTTTGTACCCAATTTTATTTTTAATTGAAGGGACAGATATTATCCTTATGTGAAATTATGATTTCAGCATATGAATGTTCACAATTTTATTGCAAATCTTGTGATAATTTTTTATTTTCTTGTTACTTTACCTTTCAGGATCACATATTCCTGGAGAATATATTTTTTTAAATTGAGATAGTGTTAGTTATTAGAGGAAAAACCTAAAAAGGTTTTGTTTCAGTCTGTGCTCTGTTACTGCCCTTCTGCTGTGTCTTTAGCAAATTGCATTCTTTCACTCAGTTTATTTCTCTCTGGGAGCTGAGGTGAAACAGCTTTTGCAAACTATTATAGTTCTATGAAGAAATCTGCTATGGAATGAAATATACTATTCCTGACTTGTAAAATATCATGAAGATTAATTGCTACATATTTGTGACTCTCCTGAAGTTATAATATTCTGTTTAATGTTGAATTCTTAGTAATCCCAGCCTCTTGCTGAAGACAATAAGCACAAGTCATCTCAGTTCCCATCATCTGAGATATTTTTGGAGCAGACAGTTATTATCTGCATTAGCTGGTCTATCATCCATGTTTTGTTTGAATACATTAAGTAAAAGTCTCCTGGCAGAAAAATGTTTAGTCTTAGTGATTCCACATTTTCTTATTTTGCAGCTTGTCCAAAGAATCAATTCCATCTACAGTGCAAAAAGAGGGAAAAAACGACTGAAGAAACTTTCTATGTCCAATATTGAGACAGCATCTCTACGAGGTGTGGTACAAGTGTCATGGTTCAGTGAATCCATTTGGCTGCTACAGGATTAATCAATTCCTCCATTTCTTGCCTCCTCATCTGCCCTTAGTTTAGAATTCTTTTCTGTGAACAATGATAATTTTCTCTCTGCAAGAGGAGAAAATGGGAATGAGTTAAAAAAATTAGATTCTCAGTGCTGTGTATCCTGTTAATCCCATGGTCAGCTAGACTTACCTGGACTTTTTCTTTAGTCCACATTTACTGTAAGTTTTGTCCAAAATTCACAGTTGTGACCCTGGAGTCCTTGCATGCATTTTCCTGGCACTCTAAATGTGTAACTCACCCTGTGCTTCAGACTGCTTCTGGAAAAACAGGGGCCAAAAAGGAAATTCAGGCCCTGTTTTGTAGTAAGAGTACAACAGGGCTTTAATACAAGAACTCCTCAGTAAAACATCTTGTCATAAGGTTACTTTTGCCGGTTAACTCTAACTCAGTTTGGTGAGTTCTGGTGATTGGGAATGTTGCCCAGACAGACAAAGATCATAAGGCTTACTTTGACTTCTCAAGTGCTGCATAACATTAAAAAAAAAAAAAAAAAAAAAAATTGAAAAATTAAAACCTGAAAACAAGAAGTGAAAGGGTTAAGACCCATTTTCCAAATAACACTGTTACAGCTCAGCATAGATGGGGATTCAGTGCAAACAGTTGCTGTAATGGAGAATGAATTTTGCCTTTTCATCAAAATGAAGTTCTTACTCTCAAGCAATATTGAAACTGAATCCAAGGAAAACACAATCTAAGGAGTCATTCAAACTGTTTATTTCAAGATATTTTAAGATTGAGGAGAAGTGCGTGTGTGTATCACAAGGCTCAGAGATGTGAGACAGGATTTTTCCCAGTTGCAGCACAGTGAACTGAGTTTGTTTGCTCTGGTTTTGCGTTAACTGATGCCTCTGTCCTCTGCAGATGAGAACAGCGAGAGTGAGAGTGACTCAGACGACAGGTTTAAAGGTAAGGGGTCAGCCTTCAGTGACTTCTAGTTAGACCTGTCACAGTCCTTATCAATGTATGTTCTCCTGCTACTGCACGTTGTTCCTGTCCATGGCCTACATTCTCTAGAGTTTCCTAACTCCATCACTGCAGAGCTCTCAAAGTTCCAACACAGGAGCCTGAACATGGAAAGCAAGGACAAAATAAGCTGTGAAGATCTAACAAGGATTTGCAACTGTGTCATTTAACGAAGAACAGGACCTTTAATAGAGGGTCTTGACAGGCTTTGTCAGCCACTTCAGAGATGCTGACCTATTCCAGACTGACTACTGGGTGCAGGTTTAGAGGGATGAGATTTCATAAAGATATTCTTGTCTTATTCATATGCTGCTTTCAGTGTTTACTGCTCGCTGCTGTTGGAGGCAAGGATCTGGGTCTGATCCAGCATTGTGGTTCTTAGACTCTTTTATAAGTCTGCAGTCTCCAAATTGTAGAAATTCCTTTATCAGCACCTGCACAAACTCTGCCTGAGCCAGGCCAGTAAATTAGTCTCTCCTTTTCCTAAGTCCTGTTACAAAAAGAGGCCTATAAAAAAGTTGAAGACAGCAGCAAGAGATTTCATTACTAAAAACCCATCATACTGTTAGTACATGAAGGGTAAAATAGACAGGAGTGCGGAGCTGTTATGGGGTAACCTTCCATGTCTTTCTACTGCAGATGGCACCTGCTTACTGTACATGCAGCAAAACCTTCTGGAAAACATTGTCTTAGGGAAGCAGATTATTGCCAGATAGGTGGTGGTAAGGCCACTCAAAACAGGCTCAACATTGTATGCAACATTGTACAGTGATGTGTGGAAAATGACTCCTTGCTCCTTTGTCTACCTGTACTGACCCAAAAGCACTTGCAGTTCTGTCTCTTTTTGTGTCAGAAAATAGAGGGATTGCTTGTTCTCGTAGGCCATGAAGGAAGATAGACAGGATAACAAGATATCCTCCCCTCTTTTGTTACTGGGAGGATGTTCTGATCTCACTGGAAACTGGGAGGCTTTTCCCCCACTGCTGTGGAACAGAGGATCTTCATTCTGATGTCTCTCTAAACAACTGCTCCTGAGAGACTTTGTGTTACAATGATGCTCTCAGGGCATCCTGAGCTAAAGACTAAAGACCCCCTTGTCCTGTGTAGGGGCAGGACGCACTGGGTGCCCATCTGGTGGGATGGCCTCTTTGGTTTCACCTCTAGCAAACATGAGAAGCAGTGGCCTGCAGCGTGGGGCTGCCTCCAGGCAGGAGCAGGCAGGCTGTGTCTGCAGATTTAGCTTCCTTAGTTGTGCAGTCACGTTGAGACCCAAGTGCTTTATCAAAATAATTTTTAATTTTTCTGTTGAACCAGGTATATTTCTTTATTCCCTGTCATAAGGGCCAGTCAGCCTTTGGAAGCTGTGGGCAGTGAGTAGAGCCTGAAGGGTTTGAGGTGTGCTGCTAACACTTCCTTTGCCATTGCCCAGAGATCCTTGTGTGAAGAGCTGGGGAAGAGTATGCAGAGAGCTGCTTTTACTAGGCTGGTTGTGGGTTTTTTTGGTGTGCCAGCACTGGTAGTGATGTTAATGGCCTATGCTCCATGGTATCAAGCAACAAGTCACTGGATCAAGGCACTTATTTGCCTTCAAGGTCATCCCCAGTTGAATTAGCTCTAACAAAGCAGGAGGCAATTGGCACATCTTTCCTTTCCTCCCCTTCCCTGGAGGTTATTCCATGGCTTGCCATATGTGGTTTGTAGCAAGAAGCTGTGCTGTGTAGGGGCAGGGCACAGAACTGTCTTACACCAGGGTAAGCCAGGCCTTAGATGTGCCATCCTGGAGGCCCCAGTGCATTTGCACAACCACACAAGCTTATAACTCAGTCTTATGTGTGAAGAAAAGCCAGACCTTTGGCAAGGCGGCAGGTATGAACTGCAAATTATTTCAGTGACTGAGTGTTGCATAACTTCAGTACTTGGTTTTGATTTATGGGTGCAATTAGGGAGGGAGACTACAGAAGGTTCACTAACTAGAAGGTTTGCTTTTGAAAGGAGAGCATGCTTGGAATAATGCTCTGGCAAATTTAAAGTCCTTTGTGAATGGCTGTGGCTTACACAAACACATTACAGTCTCAGGTATAATCTGTCTCTTTTTTTTTTATTCCTTTTTCTTTTTAAATGCCAGCTCACACCCAGCGCCTTGTGCACATCCAGTCAATGCTGAAGAGGGCTCCAAGTTATCGAACCCTGGAACTGGAGCTGATTGAGTGGCAGGAGCGGGAGTTATTTGAATATTTTGTGGTAGTGTCTCTGAAAAAGAAGCCCTCTAAAAACACCTATCTCCCAGAAGTGACATACCAGTTTCCCAAGGTAAAAGAAAAATTCCTATGTACAGCTCATTCTAAGATCAGTAAGGTGAATAAATAGAAAAATGAATAGAAATCCAGTTCTTAAACGGAGCTTTCAGAATTTTTCCAGTGTAATCTGTTACAAAGCAACGACCATAGAGAAGGTAATGAAAGCTTTCCCTCTTTTCAAATTTATCCTCTCCAGAGCTGGAGAATTTGGCCTAATGCTTTAAAGACTGTTTAATTCAGTTTCTAAATATTTCACTTTTAACTCATTTTGGCTATCTTAGGATTTGTTCCAAAACTTGCTGAAGTCAATGGAAAGACTTTTGCTGATCTCTGGCATTTCTCTCGTGCTCTTGCAGCAGGAAGGTATTTGAGTTAGGGCTGTGTTTTTTGTGGCCATCGTACAAGAAGGGAGTTTTAGACAATTCAAAAAATGTAAAACCCCAGCAGTGATTATTTCTTTTGTACATGTCCTGGAGTCATGCCTCACTCTGCCAAGCACAAATACAGGACAATCTGATGGGCCCTGGCTCCCAGAGCTGCCCAGTGACCCTGCCCCTGAGCAGAGCTGGGAAGGGACACTCCAGGGGCTGACTGCACCTCGCTTTTCTCCCGGCAGCTGGAGAGACCAACCAAGCAGATGCGGGAAGCGGAGGAGCGCCTCAAGGCCATCCCACAGTTCTGCTTCCCTGATGCCAAGGACTGGCTCCCTGTCTCTGAGTACAACAGGTGAGTGCTCCAGAGCTCCTCTGCACGATGGGGGGATGCTGGAATGATGCTGGAGTGCACTGGAACAGCCTCAGCCTCGTCGATGCCCAATTAAGGAAGCAGCAGTTTGAGTCTTGGCCACTTTGTGATCAAGCAGCTGTATTTAATTTTTCTTTCTTTTGAAGTTGTGTTCTTTTCTTCCCTATTCTGCCTGCCTCACAGGCCTGTGTGGCTGAGGGGAAGAGGCTTGAAGGTTCCTCTGAGTGCTAAACTCAAAAGAATCAATGGAAGCATTTAAAATAAATCTTTAAAAAGATGGGGCCCTGCCCACCCCCTGCCCTAGTCATTCACCTCAGAGTGCTTGTCTAACATTGCAGGTTTCCCCTTCATTTGGCTCAAAATGTTACTATATGAGAACTTTCTTAGAGCTGTGCTCTGTCTCAGGAGAGGAGCCCTTTCTTCCTTCCTTTGGAGATGAATGACTGCAGGAAAAGGAGAGCCAGGCTTGCATTTTCTCCAAAGTGACCTCAAACGTATAATTTTTTTCCCCCTGCATTGATATGTGAGAAGTGGTCGATCCAAAGGTGCAGAATATCAGGACAGGCAGAAGGGATGGAATCATGGAATGATTGAGTTGGAAGGGACCTTTAAAGGTCATCTAGTCCAACCTTTCCGCCATGAGCAGGGAGACCTCCAACTCAATGAGGTTGATCAGAGCCCTGTCCAGCTTGACCTTGAATGCTTCCAGGGACAGGGCATTCACCACCTCTCTGGACAACCTGTCTCAGTGTTTTACAACCCTCATTGTAAAGCATTTCTTCTTTTTAGCTAGTCTGAATCTACCCAGTTTTAGTTTAAAACCATTATCCCTTGTCCTATTGCTACAGACCCTATTAAAAAGTCCATTCCTATCTTTCTTAGAAGCCCCTTTAATGTATTGAAAGGCCACCATAAAGCCTCCCCAGAGACATCTGTAATTATACAAACCCTGGCATTTCAGCACAAGGAAATGTTTTATATAAAGCCATTTAAAACTTGCAACGCAGTCACGAATGTTTCACAGCCCGGGCTCAAATTCACAGACCCATCCCTTTACCTGTGCTGTAATTACAGCCTTAAACTGTTATTTTACTTCTCTGTCACAAATGATATTTATCCTAGACAGAGACATAAAATGAGTTGGATTTTGGAAACCTGTGTTGTTTCTGGATTAGAAAATTATTTTTCTAGTCTCAGAGAATATCTAAGGTTCTCCCTTTAGGAGCAAAGCTCAGTCCAAAACCAGGAACTAAAGGTAAAGGAGCATTGGAATACTGCCCTCAAAATCTGATTCTCATGGTTCTTCTGCAGTCACTGACTCTCACACCCACCTCTCCTGATAAGACAGCTGGCTTGTCCTTAACCATACTGCTGACAGAATTTTTCCATAGAATATGTCCTAATGAAGAAGACCTTCCTGTGGGCAGCATCTCTCCCCTGATGAGTGTCCCTCCCTAAGTGATCTCCTTGTAGCCATGCTGTGGTTCTGCTCTAAGCTCTGGACAATTCACTTTCTCCTAGTGAGACCTTCTCTTTCATGCTGACTGGGGAGGATGGGAGCCGGCGGTTCGGGTACTGCAGGAGGCTCTTGGTAAGTACATCACCCTCACTTCAAAGGGCAGAACTCTCTTAAAAACGATCTCAAAACTACAGTCTGTACTGAGGATGCCTCTCATGGTTTTTAAAGGAGGCAGGGCTTTCTCACTCTGAAATTTGGAAATGTAAGGAGATCAAGTTAAAATACGAATTAGTAACGGCCATTTCAGATAGATCTCAAGGTTTGTAGCGAATTTCTGAGAATGTGGAGTTTCTTGTGTGAGCACTTACTTCATAAATTCTTTATGTTACACACTTCCAAGCACAATCAGAAATTCTACAACACTGGAAAAAAAGGCAAAGCTGGTATTTCTAAACATTTGTGAGTAGTATTTATCTCTTGGGCAGCTGCTTACGTCTCAAAGGACTCTGCCAGCACTGTGTCATCAGTCTGCAGCTCAGAGCCATGCAACAGGCTGGTGCCAGCAGTGGGAAGTCTGATTTCTCAGACAATTTTCAATCCTCATGACCAGGGCTGGTCAACAGGCGAGGTGAGCAGCCTACAAACTGTTGTCTCATCACCTGGGAAGTCTCTGGACAATTGATATACTGAGGGCACAGCAGTGTGTCTGTTTCATGGGGAAGACTCTGCACAGAGGCTTGCAGAGTGTGTTAAGGGAGGTGGAGCACAACGGAAACAGGGATTCTGGTGTCCATCCTGCACACCAGATGGGATGGCAGCAAAACAGAAAGGAGCTGATTGTCCCTGCACTGACCTTGCATCTCTTAGAAAGGTTTGGAGCTGTTTGTGAGTGGCTGAGTGGGGAGCCACAGCTCCTGTCATGTTCTCATGACTGTTGCCCACACTGGGTTGGGGAGTTTACATGAATATTGGATGCTTCAGGGGTCTTTGGCTGACTCTATGTGCCATGTCAATGTCTGCAGGAGTTTGTAAATAGGCTCCCCGCCCCCTTTAAGAGAAAGGCACACTGGCACTTTCCCCTCCCTTCCCTTTCTGGCATGACTTCCCACCTTTTCAGGCAGGGAACACCTGCATTCAGTAGCTTCCAGCAGAGCAACTCCCTGTCACTGGCACAGCACCCTCTGTCCTGTGCTGTGCTTGTGCCTGACCCTGTCCTTCCCCTGCTGTCTGTCCATGGCAGAGCCCTGGGAGTCTGAGAGGTGTTGCTGTGTGTGCTTCCCTATCTGTGGGAAGTTTCATTAAGCTAACATAACAGAAACCTTGTTTACCAGTTCTGAGGGTGGTGTTTGCCATTGGTAGCATCACAGGGACTCCCTCTGTATAAAGCAGTGTGTCACAGTGGGCCACAAGGAGGGTGATGTGTGGGCAGGAAATGTCACTGAAGGCTTGTGCTGCAGTAGACCTAAGGATGGCCAGGGGGTAACTCAGGGGTGAACAAGGAAGGCACCTAGAATTCACCCTTGCTGGTGTAAATAAGCATGACAAGATGTAGGGCAGCACTACAATTCAATTTGTTTTTAATTAGTTGTCGTGTAAAAGGATAATAAGGTCTATCTGGGAGAAAAATAGCAAAACCTCAGAAAATGTTGGTTAGAATTAAATTATGGAATATTTTCACTCAACCTGAGTGAAATATTCTGAGACTGAAATAACCATAAAAGAGATTTATGCATAGGAATGTTGAATCAGTTTTTCAATGAAACATTAACAGGCTTTTTAAACTCATTTAAAGCTCAGTGCAATTTACCCTACATTAAGGACAACATAAAAATAGAACATTAACTTTCATCTGGTGCAAAAGATGACCGAGTATATTAGGAAATACCAGGAACAGAATTAAATCAATAGTGTTTTGAGACAGCATTGGAGATTTTTATCCTCCACTGAATAAGACAAAAATCAATCAAACACCAAAAAGAAAAAGGGGAAAATAAATAGCGCTTTGCTGAATCTGTCTAATAATTATATAGCCAGTTATAAAGCAGATCTGCTGCTGCCACCTTGGGTGATCACTTCATTCAGGTTCTTAAACTGGATTCCAAATGCTGGCACAGAGAAGCTGACATATCTCATCCCACTGGTACAGCCTACTCAGCCAAGGAAAAGAAAGAGAGATGCAAGTGCACTGAACCAGCTTTGCCCTTTGTGGGGCAAATCCAGCCATGCCCTTCTGGGAGCAAAACTGGGGCTTAGAAAGAGAGGGAATTTTGGAAGCTGCAGAGAAACATCTCAGCGTTTCCTCTACCTGTGGAAAAGGCAAAAGTAGCAGAGATCTTCTTTTATTTGAGTGCTGCAACCTCCTTTACTGCTGGGAGAAATGTGGAACCTGGGTGGTTACCTGAAGTGCCTTTTCCACAGGATTTGGCTGTGCTCATGAAGTGTAACGATTTCATGTCCCCTGCAAAGGTCGGTGCATGGTGGGACAGCCTCGCTGGTGTGTGCCTCAGTGTGATTTATCTCTTTACAGAAAATACAGATTTTGTACAGGCAGCAAGGAACAGGTAAATCCTGCAGGCATTCTTTATATACCAGTGCCAGATTTTTGTGTTTGCAGGTCCAATTTCCTGAGCAGGTTTTGGAAATTTATGCCAGGATGGCTCTGATGTCCAGGAGGGCACAGCATCTCCTTCAGTTAGTCCCATTCTCGACCTGCAAATTCTGTGAAATGCAATAATCATAACTTGGGAACTACATGCAGTTTTTACAGATATTATGTAAGAGGAAGGCGAGGCCACACTATAACAGAGAACCATGAACCCCCCCCTAAAATTCTTATAAACTGCTCCACTTTAAGCCAAGCCAACTGCTGTGAGGCTAATTCCTTAGAAAATGTTCCCCAGCTGTCCTGGTGAGGGATGCTCTTGTAATACCCAGCAAGAGGTGTCTCACACCTTCTGGTTTGTTTGGCAGCCTTGTTGGCAAAAGCTCCGTGGCTGGCTGGGCCAGGCAGCCTGATCCTGTGAGGATGGCTGGCTGCTCTTCTGCAGGGTCTGGTGTGCAGATTCCTGCATTTAGGAAACAATTGTGTTTTGTCAGCCTTGCTCTCCTTTGGCGTGTTGTGATATGAACAAACTGTTCCACTTTTTTTTCCTTTCAGATCTCAGAATCTTCCAGACCTTTTTTGGGGTCTGTGTGCCAAAACTACCTCAAGGGATACAGTGACAATTACGTTTTGTTTGTTCTACAAATCCTGTACAGTATCCCCTTTAAATGTATTTATATTGTTTTGTTTCATTTTGGAACAGGATTAGAATGGAATGTAACCTATTGTCCCACAGCAGACAATCTGCATTTCCATAGATAGCATGAAATTTTCCAGTTACATCTTGATACCTCCAAGGCAATCCTGCAACAGCTTTTCTAGTGAGTGTACACGTCAGCAGCAGAGATGATTTGGGCACCCTTGCAGGGGCTGTTTCATCCTACACCTCTCTTCCCTCTCACATAAAATTTGATCCTCCAACACTTTTCTAGGCTCAGACAAGTCAGCCCCACGAGTCCATGGAGGAGCAGATGCCTGAATGTGAAGTGTGTACCTGAAAACATGGAAAGCAGTTATTAGGTGGGATCAACCTGACAACCTGCATTTGCTGGGGGCAGAAGGACATTCATACATTTGTGGGATGCAGACTGTTTTTGGAGCTGCAAAAAGCTCATTGGAAAACCCTGTTTTCTCCTTGCTCCCTTCCATCCTGCCCTTGCCCAAGCAGTTTGACAGCCCAGTGTACACTGAGTGCTCTGGCACCCAAAGTTCATGCTTCACAGAACAAGAAGTCTTTAAAAGGTTCTTTTGGATTTACACCCACAGTTTTCTCATGGGCAGAATTCGGATTGGCCCTAACAAGGAATCAAGTGCCTCCATAGAAACTGGCTTGTGACTGACTATTCATTTTAGCCTCCCAGTGTTTGAATTGTTCTGATTCCTGGCACCACTAAGGAATATCTCTGTTTCTGGGTATGCTGGCTAGTGCATGTGCTTTGCAAAGGCCACTTCCCTCACACAGCCCAGTGCTATGGCAGACTGGGAGGAGGTCTCTGAAGGCTCCATGGAATCCAAGCACATGGACAGGGAGGTGGGATTTGAAACAGCAAAATGGCACGCTTGGTTTTTGGAGCAAAAGCCTCTTGTTTCTCCTGCCAAAGATTTTGGAGTGGGCTTTAGCCAGTAATATTCAGATTAAACTCACAATAAAAAAGATTGTCCTGAGCCACGTGTGAACCAGCCCAGATGCAGAGCTCAGCTTCTCCATCTCAGCCAAGTTCCTGTCAGTTTATGTTCATCATTTTGGGAAACTGTCTTGTTATCATCAAAACTCATTAGCATTTTCATTTTGTGATACTGGACTTAGGCTTAAAATATCCTGGGCTCCACAAAAACAAATGGAAAGCAAATCAAGCCCAAAACATCATCCCCTCCATCTCTCCTCTTTCAGGAGCAGTGCAGTGCACCAAGGCAGAGTCACTTGGGTGTCTCTCAGATGGGTTAATTTAGCATTTTGCTTTCCTGATCTTGGAGCTATTCTTTGTGAGCAGGAGTGAGCCTTGGGTGGAGGACATGACTCCAAGACTGTGTAGCTACCGTGTAGGGCACAGCCTGCAACTTGGGAGAGCTCCTTTTGGGAAGAGTGGAGGTTACACTGGTGCTGATGGGCAGACCCAGGGCCTGAGTCTCCCCTAGTGATGAGAGAGGAGTCCAGGCAGGAGTGTCATGTCCCGTAGGATGTTCTTTCCCAGGAAAGAAGCAAACTAAAGTGCAATGGGTGTCTCAGATCGATCTAAAGTGAGGTGTAAACTGATGACTGAGAGGGGAGGTTATGTGAAAGGTTGCCAGTGCTATAACTTTGAGAAGTTCTGCCCCTCAGAATGGCCCTGGTCAAGGCTTTTGCTTGCTGTTCTTACAGCTGGTGCGTGTGCATCTGTGAGGCTGTGCTGTTTGCAGGGAAAAGTCTCTGAAATAACAGAAAAGGATGTCCTACACAGGGAGAGCAGGGAGGGAAGAATCCCAGCTCCCATAGACATGAAGCCTTTAAGACATTTGAAAGCAATGACATTTCATAAAGGAGAAACTTGGAGTAAGTGCTAAGCAGTTATTGTTTCTGGTCTTATAGATGACCCAGGAATGTGATGTTTTTACTGGCACTCAGTGAGACAGCTCTTGGTTGGGAGCTGTCCAAGGCTCCTGGCATGGCTTCGGCATTCCTGCAGATTTGACACAATGATTTTAACCAAAATCCCACATGCTTGATATAATCACTTAGTGCCTTTAGAAAGGATTTTATACCTAATATGGACAAAAAAGGGCTCTGCTTTTTCAGAGATGTGACGTGTAGTGAGCAGGTTTGGATCCAGAAATAGACTCATCTGTATTCACTTAGCTGTGTTTTTTTTTTTTTTTTTTTTGTGGTCTTTATTATAACAGGCAGGCACCTGCTGACTGTCCAAGTCTAGAGTGCAATATTCAGGTTTAAAAAGCACAGTTTCTGCCCCTCAGTTTCTCTTGATTGTCATCTCTGTGGTATGTGAATTTCAAACACTTCCACGGGGAAGTTGATCACTGTACCAGTAGAGTCCAACAAAGAGACAAAGTGGAACAGGCAGGGTAGCAGAATCCAGTATGCTGAGGGAGTATTTTTGCTTCTCCAGGACAAGTCTTACATAGGATGGTTATAGAAGATGGTCTTTACAGTTTCTCTTAGGGAGGGGGTAAGAGGGATGTGTATCATTGATTCATGCTTGCCACTGTTTAAGTTGTGTGAGTTTCATATTTATCACGAGTTGGTCTGAGGAAGTTAATGATTTACTCATGCAGCCTGCCTTTGTCCAGGTGATGAACTCGCTTTCTGTAGGCTGATTTCTCTCTGAACACCGTGGAGTGAGGCAGTGGGGATCTGAAGCCGTGATGGCCTCCCTTAGTGTTGCAGCACACGGCCCCGCTCCTGGTGCTGCAGCAGGAGCAGGGGACAGAGATAGCAGAGCATGAGTTACAGCCCTGGGCCCATGTGCTTTTATGGCTGCAGGCTGGAGGGATGCTGGCATATAGCTCTGACACGCTGTGATTTCCAGAGGATAAGCTCTAGCTGCGCTTTTTGGTTTCCTGACTTATGGAAGAAATATGATGCTTTTCCAAGAGCAGCTATTTGTTGGAGAAGCAGATAGTGAGAGATGTCACACGATGGCCAACTGTGTGGTCAGAGAGAGAACTGTATTTCCTCATGGCTCCACATGAATATGTAATTCCCATCTCCTCTTTCCCGTTATCAGCCCAATGGAAAAGGCCCACGCCTACCTGAAGTTTACTGTGTCATCAGCCGCCTGGGATGCTTTGACTTATTTTCCAAGGTAAGGAGATATTTTTTAATTGCTTTTTAATTTGATTGTTTACTGAGACACATCTGCAGTGATGAACCAGACTGGAAGAATTCCTTCCTTTGATGGGAGATAACTGATTTACAGTTGCTGTTTTGGATATTCCATCCCTATTATTCAGTTCATCAAAGAATGTCTTATTACTTCTGTGACTGAGGCAGAAATTGATTCAGAAAACATCTGGGTGTCTGTATGATCTGGCTGACTGAAGTTTTTTCCATTGTTTTCTACAGCCTTTCTGTGCTGAGCTGTAATTCTTGGCATCCATAGTCTGGATGATGGGCCAGTACCACTTTTACTCCAACACCCTGTGGAATGATGAGGTTGAGAAAAAAGATTAGTTGATATGTGAATTCTATACACTTAACACTAATAGAATTTATATATATATATACATATATTTTTTTTTTAACCCTAGGAGTCTAGGATAAAGGACAGATAATTTTTTAATTGGCTCAATTTTAACTGATTGTGTTTTAATTTGCCAGAGGTTTTCACTTCAGATATAGGAAATCTCTCAGAACTTCCACAGCTTTTACTTGTTAATTTTTATAGGAATAAAGTTGAAAAGAGTATGTAAATCATTGATGTTAATAAAAATCATAGCATTTATATTGTTCATATGATCTTATATTCGTACAGAATATTGTCTTCAAAGCAGATTTCAAGTTTTTCTACATAAAACTTTGTTTAACACAAGCCTTGTGTGAAGAACAGCAGTTGGGTTGCAAATAGTTAATTGCAATTTTGCTTTTGATGTCTTTCATGAAGCTCTGAAATCAAGGATTTATAACAGTGTCTCTTAGACATAATATGTATCTAAACACAGATATCTGTGAGTGAAATGGAATGCATTGTTCTGGGAGGGTCACCCAGCTCACCACACTCGGGGTGTGGGCAGAACTCAGGAGGCTCTTTTTTTCTATTATGTTTTTGTCTAATTTCAATAGTGCTTTATTTTTCAAAGGAAGACTTGGGAGAAGGAAAAAAAAAACAACTAAGTATCTTCCTTACAACCAAGTATCACTGCAGCTGAGGTGTAAGGTCAGACAACAGGATGTCAATACAATGAATAGCTGTCTCTACCTTACACTGTGAACAATGAAAGACCATGGGATATCAAATCTTGGATATTATTTATTACAAAACCAAAAAGATTCCTCTAGTTTAAAATGTTTATCATTCTATTCCTGGTAACTTGCATTAATTTCATCTTCCACAAAGCCTATCCTGTTCACTCACTGTTTTAATACCTATTGCTGAGACAGACTTGAGAACCACAGATATTTTAATTTCCAGCCAGTTCATTTGGTCATGGTTTCAACAGATGTTTCTGACCATTTTATCTCTTGGGATCTCTGCTCAACTTTTATTTGGTTTAAATGCTTCTTTTATTTGCATTGTGAAGGTCCTTGGAGCCAGGCATATGACACACACATGACCCCAACTCCAGCAATGAAAAGCATCAAATAGCCAGTCCTGTGGCTGCAGGGACACAACTGAGTGCTGGCAGTGTGCAGGAGCACCAAGGGACCTGGGGCACTGCCCTGCTTCATCGCTGCTTCTCACGTGGGCAGCTGGTTTTGTTTGCTGAGGATGGCTGGGCTGCAAATCACAACAAGAGTGAAACCCATGTCCTCATTTATGGTTATCTGCCACTTCCAAGGACTGGAATGCAAGTTATATACACAGGGACAGCTCTGCTTTAGTTAGGCCTTCATTATGTCACAGGGAGGAAGGGGAAACTATGCACCAGTGAATGCCTCTGTTGGCATTTGGTGTCACCAGCTCTCGTTACAGGTCACCAGCTTGTGCTTAAGTGTCTTTTAATGTTCTGCTTTAGTGAAAATCATTTCCAAGAGAAACAAGAGAAAATGCCTGGCTCAGGCCCACTAACTCTTGTATGGCCTTTTGCTCTGGAATGGTGGTTAAAAGATCACCATTGCAGGTCAAACCACTAACTGCTTTGAACCTTGCTTTCTGTCTTCTTTAGCTTTATCATCTATATGCTCTGTCTAATGTGGAAAAACTTAGCTGTGATCTAATTCATGTTGCCCCATGTGACCAAAGAGAGAAGAAAATAATATTCTCCTCTATCTTTAAGAAGTTCCATCTGCTTATTTCAAGACTAGATTGCCTGCTGTTTCATCAAGACAAAATGACCTTAATGCAGGCACCAGTGTGAGCAGCTGGGTGTGCTCCAGGGGTGGCTTGTGGTCTCCAGCTCAGCACAGACTCTTACCTGACAGCCACTGCTGGGACCCTTCCAGGAGCTCTGTCCTGCTGTCACAGTGACAACATTGCTTTCTTTGCTACTCTGCTACTTTCTCCTGCCCTCTCAATTGAAATGGAAGAGATGCTTAGTGTAGAAGGAAGTTTTTTCTTGATACAAATTTCAAGATGTACCACTGAGATGTGATGCTCACTTGGGCTGTGATCATGGGATTTGTCTTCATCTTTCTCTCCTTCGGCTCACCCTGTTGTTCAGGCATAATCCCAACAATATATAGATCCCTTTAGTCATGTTGAGTCTTCTTCCTCTTTTCCAGATTTGTTAATTCTTCCTTGCCTCTGTGTTAATTATATTCACAAACAGGCTTCATTTTGTAACCAAAACACATGGATTGATGGTAATGAAGAGATGCAAACTTTGACCTGCCATGTGTTTAAGCACATGTGGGTCAAAGGATGCTTCAAAAGTCTGTGTGATGTTGACATGTTCTGTCTCTTTCTCACTTTTGTCTTACTAATGGACCAGATCCTGGATGAGGTTGAAAGGAGAAGGGGAATATCTGCTGCCCTGGTTTATCCATTTATGAGAAGTCTGATGGAATCTCCTTTTCCTGCACCTGGAAAGACAATCAAAGTCAAAACCTTCCTGCCTGGAGCTGGAAACGAGGTAAAAAGCGGCTGCAAACATTAAAAGTCAACGCCTTACCCTTTACCACTCCAGTATCAAAACAGCAAAAGAAAAACAGGAGGAGACAAACAGATGCTGCAGGGGTGTAGGGTGGCAGAGCCTCAAAATGAGTGGAGTATGAGCTGCACCGCTGTGGACATGCCAATGCTAGCTCCCATTGATGATTATAAACCGATTTAAGGTTATGTATTTATTATTATATGTTGATTAATAAGTTGTGTATAAGACCAACAGGCACCACAAATGTCCCAGTGGGCCTGGCCTGGTGCAGCTTAGAGACTGCAGTGTTGGCTGGGCTTTATCACAGTGATAACAGGCAAATGTGAGTTTCCCATGCTGTCTGTACCTGAGCACTTCAGCAGCTGCTCGTTATTTCAAACGTTGTTACTGCTGGTCCTGGCCATGGTAGGAGTGACCAGCAGCATTTAAATGGCTTCTTTGGTAATAAATACCTTTTAACTGGCCCTCAAAGTAAAGCATGCCACGTAAAACTTTTGTGTGTGTGCACACATACAATAGATGCCATTTATTTTTATTCCTGACTCAAGTAGCTAGAAGCTTAGCATTAGACATGTGCCTTACTGCAAAATGGCAGTATTGATTAAACAGCTTTTGCAGCTTGGAGCTGGCCAGCCATTCATTGTGTCAAATTCTGTTCTCTGCATGCCCCTATGTAAGGATACAGTAGCTCCACTCAGCCGGGCAAGCATATACAGGGGATGTATTACTGAAGATAGGAATAGAATTTGTCCCAGTTAGAGAAAAAAGCAGAGAGAAAAAAACTCCCCTTTAGGGTTATTTTACACTCCTTAGAGCTTTACAGTGCCTTTGTTATTTTTGCATTAAGTTGTATTTTCTCTCAATGTAATACCACTGACTTCAATGGCATGGGCCTATAATGTAGGGTATGAAATACAAAGGGTTCCTTGTATAAGTGACTTGCAAGGTGTTTTAAAGGCACCTGCATTTTCTTCTGCAGAGGCAACATCTGAAAGGCTGATTGGCATAACGGGGAAAAGATCTGACAATGCTTTTTCTGTGGGAATGTAACAGGGAGCCATGGATCTGTGACTTCTCTATCCTCTGATCAAGCTTCTGAACTCTCCCAGAGAAAAATATTGAGATAATTCCAACAAACAAACAACTCTCTTCTGGCTGAGCTTTGCTCTCTGTTGTGCTAGTACAAACTCGTTATTTAAATGGAATGCACTGGCTTAATTAGGAACAGAATCTTGTCCTTCCATTGTGGCTCCTCTTGCCTAAACAAAGATGGTGATTAATTGGGAAGCAGACAGTGTGTTTCTTTGTGATGAGCAGGCTGAGGCAGCAGGCTTTGTCAGGCAGCAGAAAACATCCCTGGTATTTGTAAAAGCTGCCACAACTTGCATTGCATCCTACCCTGCAGCAAGATTTTCCTGTTGGCAGTTTGCAGTAGAATCAGCTCCTCATGATTTGGCACATACACCTGATTTGAGCTTGCAATCCCAGTGCTAAGGAATGGAAACAGGCACCTCTGCTGATTGTGAGGAAGAATTAGGCAGCCTTTCCAAGGAGCTATTCCTGGTACAGTCACTCCACAATTTGTTTCTTACTGCTGTTTGGGCCAGCAGCTCAGTGATGGGTGTCTCTACATCATACTGTTCCTGTATTTCAGGCTTAACCAAATCAAATCTATTTGATTTGATACGTACTGTTCTAGGAGTGGCTTTCTTTTTACAGTTGTGTGTTACTGATCACAAAAAATATCACAACTAAACTGATATGAACTTACTTTGTTTACAGTATCCTGTGGTCTTGAGCATGTCCTTAAAACAGTGATTGTGAGGAATTTTTTGAGGGGTACTCCAGTTAAAACCTGATCCAGTCTGCTTGTGAAATGTGGTGTCACGTGCATGAAGACATAAAACTAGTCTAAAGCAACAAAGTGTTGGGTATTTTTGGATATAGGGAAAGAAGAAGATGTATGCATGTTCCTGTTAATATATATTCAGAGATTTCAACACAGCTTCAAGTTGGCCAACTTTTCCCCTTTCCCTTCTGTTTCCTGAATTTCCTCAATAGTCCATCATTTGCTGTCTTGTGCTTCGTGTTTTTCTCCTTCTGTTACTCTCTTCTTCACGGTTTTTTTCCCTCTTCTTTTTTCTGTCCTCTGCCTTCAAGTTCCACACCTGAACATGTCAATTGCAGAGTAAAAGGAAGATATTATAAAGGAATCAAGGAAAAGGCATTTGAGAAAAGGAAGGAGAGGGCCTGAGGTCATGGATGAAGTGTGAAAATTAGACTGTAAAGGGATGTCACAACTCACCATCTAAGGCCTTGTCCTGACTCCCCAGTTAAGTATATGTATATGTACGTATCTTTATATGAAAAGAGAAAGGTTTTAAACATTACCTAGTGAATCACACATCACAGAAGAGTGAAAATGAAGTACATTTGGTTTAAAGTCCTCCTGGCCTTTTAGTTGAGTCCCAGGCTCCCATCTAGATGTTAATATGAATTGTTAGCCAGGCTTAGAACCCAATTTACCTTGACTTTATGGCTGTTTCAACCCTGTAAGCTTCCAGCTCCAGTGTTTGATTGTTACTTGCTTCATACTCTCGACTCAGCCAAGCTTTACATCTCTTACAGAATGTTTGGAAGGGAGAATTATGCTTCCCTTGGAGATGACAGCAGACAATGCACACAGCTGTGTTCTGGGAAGAATGGCATGACAGGAATTGTGCAATACCCCATTTTTCTGGCTGCCGTGCCTGCAGCCTCAGTTTGCACGAGGGGCTGGGGTTCAGTGTGTGTCCCCTCAGCAGGCAGGCACGGGGCAGTGCAGCTTGGCTGACTGCTGTTCCTTGGCGTGTGCAGGTCATCGAGCTGCGGAGGCCCATGGACTCCCGCCTGGAGCACGTGGACTTCGAGTGCCTCTTCAGGTGCCTCAGCGTGCGGCAGATCATCCGCATCTTCGCCTCCCTGCTGCTGGAGCGCCGCGTCATCTTCGTGGCAGACAAGCTCAGGTGAGTGCTGCGGGCACCCGGAGCACACCCGCACGACAGTGCTGCCTCTGGATGTAAAAGGCTTTGGGAAATGTACACAATGGTCTGCAGAGTGAGGATCCTCTCACTGGAGGATTTAAATGTCTTCTTACATCCACGGATGTTCTGTTTTCTTTCCCATCTGTAAAATGGCGATACAACTTCTCACCTTCTTCACAGAGTGAATGTTTGTGCAGCATTTTGACCCAGTAGAGTGCCAGCAATGTTTCTTTCAGGTTTTGGACACAGAGTACTTATAAAGAGTAGCAGAAGTTGTCACTGAGGTGCTTCACCTCATGCAGTGCAGGCAGGGAAGTGGAGTGCTGAGGGCTCCCCTGATTTGCTCTATGCAGTACTGACACTTTTTGTTGGGGCTATGTTTCAATTCCTGTCCTACCAAACCCATCCAGTGAGAGTGTTAAACTGCTACTGCAATCCTTCCCAGCTAGTTAGGATATTTTCCCTGGTGTTCACATGACCCGAAAACATTTCCTATTGGAGATTTCATCTTGGGCTCCTTGCTAGAAAATTTCAACTCACATTTTTCTTCCCTGCCCTTTGACTGCAATCTCCCCTCTGTTCGTGAAGCATAAACTCAGCCCAAGGTGTAAGGAGAGAGAGCAACAGGCCACATCTCCACATGGCCTTTCCCAAGGAAATGGGGGCTCTGTGTGAGCTGCTCCCCTGCCCCACAGCAAGGAAACATCCTATTTTTTAGATGCTTGTGTAATCCATACAGAAAAGTGTGGGTAATGTAAAGAAGACATTCTTCTCTGCAGCATTATACATAATAAAAGATGGCAAATAAAAATAAAGCCTGTCATTTATTAGACTCAGGAACATCCAGCATCTTTTAAAAGGACACCAGAGACTGTATGGGAGGTTAAAAACACAGATGGATCTACCCAAACAAACTCTGCTAAACACTTTATCAGTCTCGACCTCCTCTGAATGACTGCCAGAAACAATAGCTGCACTTAGTGGCCGCCAGTGTATATAATAGCAAAAATACTTTGCATAGTAAAAGCTTTACAACCTTTAGGGGAGAATTTCTTAAAGCTGCAGACCCTTCTCAGGTTATAAAGTTACTTCCTTAGTAGTCTTTTTTTTTGTGTCTAGAACAACAAGAACATTTTATTTCATCCCTTTTCTTGTCAGTAACCCTTGGTTTGAATGACCATTTGGGATGACTTAATTTCAGATAAACCCCTGATGAGAAATGTGTAACTAGTCCAGGGTTTCTGCAGTACTTTAGTAGATACATGAATCACACCATGAATACTGGGGCAGGTAGCTTTGGAAATACTGTTGGTGTGTTCCTTCTGACTTTTCCTACAGCATGTTTACTCACCCCATCCTGTCTGTTTCTGTTTGACCATTCTTTCAGCACCCATAAGTCTGACTGTAATTCAGATTGAGCCAGATCTCTATTCCTTCCAATGGCACAGTGATCTGAGTGGAAACTCATAGAAATGGTACAGCAAAAGTGAGGGCTCTGCTGTGCTGCTGCCAGCTGCTGCTGTGCTCTGGAGCTCCCAGTTGCTCCCCTGTAGTGTTCTGTGGACCACAGGCACAGCCCTGCAGGAATGGCTTGCATGAGGGATGAGACAGACAGCAGCCATTCCCTGGAGCATTTCCCTGGCACAGCTGGCCTAGCCAATGTCATATAATGCTGTGGGCACTGTGTAGAGAAAATCAACAATTAAAGCTACTTTGACCGGCCCAAGGTAGCTTGGCATGGAAACCAGTTGTGTTGCTGATACTGAAGGGCTTGTGGTAACCCAGGACTTCATGTGGCAGCCAGGGTTTTATACACATTGCAGCTCTGGATGGAAGTTCAGGCTTGCCTGTGCAATTACTTTTCTCTTGGTAGCTGCTTAGTCCCACAGGCCTTGGAGCACAAAATAAAAGTTCTGTTTATAGGCAGCGTGCGGCTCACCCTTTTGGCACACAGAAATAGGGCACCAGGAGCAACAGGAACCAGAAAGTATAAAGATCCCTTTTGGTAAACACATATCCCTACATTGTGCTCTTCTGCAGAAACTGTTCTCCAGTGAGGTGTTGTTTCTGTGTTAGAGGGGGCCATGGGATAAGGGCCATAACACAGGAGAAAAGAGGATTCAGATGGATCTGAGAGGCTTGGGAGGTTTTGTGGTTGCTCCTGTAAGAAGGGACAGAACCTTTCTTACAAAAAGGGCTTATGTTCATATGCTTTACTATATCCACATATACCCTTTATTGCATGTACATACTTGGTTTCATTTGATAAGAAGATGACAAAATCTGATGTGGTAGATAAGGTCCTGCATGCAGACTTGTGGATCCTGAGCTATCTTTCTGAACCCTGTGACCTGCTGAGTGTCACATGCTGGAAACAGACCACCTCTTTCTTATCTTTTATCTGGTCTGCCTGGGATCCCAAACACTCTGGGATGGAGACTGCTTCCTGCTCTGTGTGTGCAGCAGCTCTGCTTCCTGCAGTGTGGTCCCTCTCAGCATGGGGATCTAGGAGGTACTGTAAACCAGAAACTAATAATGAGTCCTTTGACAAGAGCCTAGAGAAAGTGACAGTGGATTTAAATTCAATACTCACTGAGATTTTCATGGTTTAAATAGGGATGAAGTCTAAAATGAAACACTCTGGCTTTGAGCTAGTAACTGTCTTCTTGGAACATTTGCCTTGTCTGACATGAATTTTGTTTATAGGCATCCTGGCTGAAACTGGAGTTTACCAGTAATGTGAAAAAAAAAAAAAAAAAAAAAGTGACATATCTTACAGGCCCACTCTGTGCCCGAAGAATGAGAGCAGGAAATTAAAATGATTTTACAAGGGTTTGATTTCTGTATGTACCCAAAAAACTAGCTTAGAAATAAATGATGAGGTTTAGGCTTCAAGCAATAAGATGCAATGGGCTTTTGTGGCTGCCTGTTTCATGGGTCTCCCAGCAATAAATGATTTCACACATTGTACAAGTCTGGGAAAGTCATGCTTAGTGAAGTGAGATTTCACTCAATAAGCCGTTATTTACGGCTCTTATAGTGACCAGAATGTGCCAATATTTCAAGTCCTCGATCTTTGCAGGAAGAGATTGTTTGTCAACACAAAGAGTGATGCACCCAAGTACGGAGGAAACAACAGCAAAGTTCTGAATGACAGCACGGGGAGGTTGCTCTGGTTAGATATGTGCAGTTAGGTCAGGGTATTTTTCCCCCCAGTAAGCTGATTTCGTATTTTTTCTACTTGAAATTGGGTGAATAAATCCCTGCAGCTATTTGCTCACTGTCAAAAATAAATGTGAACCTGGCAGCGACCTTTCAGAATTTTGCTTTCCGTGAACAGTGAAAAAGACTGAATAACACTGTAAATAATGGGGAAACAAAAATAAGGATAAAGAAACTTGGAACAATAATAATAATAATATCACAACTCTTAAAAGGATAACTTAAGGCTCCAATTCCTTTAAAATCTGCTGAAAGTACAGCTGATGTAGTATGCCTCATCCCAGCTCTAATCCCTGTCCCACTGGGAACCCCTGTTTATGTTCCCAGCTTTTTGCCTGTTCACCCCAACTCTGGAATAGTCCTGTGCCTGCCAGCTGCAAAGGATGCTCTGGTGCCATCCCCTGGGGTTTGAAAGGCAGCAGATGCAAAACCAGTGGGGCCTGGGGCTCAGGAACATTGACCTTGCTGCAGGCACAAAGGTAGCAACAGAGAATAAATAGAAAGCAAACACTGGAAGAAAAATATTTCTTTGCTTGTTTTAGTTTTATGCTGGGGAAACAAATTTGTGGACATGTTTGCTGAGGAGGTGATGTATCCATGTGTGTGAGAACAGCGTCTTTGCCTTTTCCCCTGGATGTTTGGAAAGGGGAAAGGAAGACCCTGCACATAGCAATGCCCTTTTGTTATAACCCCATTTTTTATAAATAAAAAACACTCTTGCTGTAATCCAGTACATTGGGAAGAACGCTGAGGATATTTTGCTTACATTTCACATATGGGTCCAGTCCAGTGCCAGCCACAGTCAGTGGGAGTGTTTGGATGAGGCTTGTTTTTTGCCGTGGATCCAAATCCTCCAAAATACTCCCCTTAGTGGCCTTTTGAAAACTTTTGGGGCTGTGAAATGCTTCTATAGAGCCCCTGCTCTTGTAAAAGACAAAACAGCTTTTCATTGTTGAGAATTTTGGTTTTATATGACATGTTTCAGCTACTTCTCAGTGAAGCAGTAGCATGGGCCTCAGGGAAAAAACCCTAACCCTACTCCTGACCCCTCGGTGGTTTGAACTGCAGGAGGAATCTGTTTTCCAGCACAACTGTGGAAGGTCCAGGCGGATCCCAGACCTGACCAAAGGTTACAGGCTGGAGACAGAAACACTGACTAATACAGGACAAAGCATAAATATGTAAATAGTGGGGAAGTCATCCCGCAGGCATGTCTCTGTTAACTCTGGAGCAAAAGGGGAGCAGAGTGTACTTGTATTCAAGGGCAAAAGCTTTCAGAGCATACAGCAGCCTTTCCCTATTCTCACGCACAGCCACAGCTCAGGGCTGTCTGTGCTATGCCCACAATGTTCAGGGAGTAGTGATGCTTCTCCTCATCTTTGAATCTGTTGTTTTGGGGCCTTGCTAGGAACTGGCAGCAAGAGCTGAGAGGTAGCCTGCTCCCCTTCTCAGTGCCTACCTAGAAAACATCCTTTAACCCAGCAGCCAAAATCATAGCCTGATCTTGTAGCTCAAGTTAAAATACACTAATTTAAATAAGAGATAAGTGGCAATGTTCTAGTAGTAAATCATTGCTCCTCAGTCCAGTAGCAAGGTCAAGTGGAAAAGCGAGAATAGCTAAACTCTGGGGCAGATTACTGAAGTGTAAGCTCATTCTCAATTTCCTTATTGTTCCATTTTTATTAACAAAAGTAGGATTTAATTCTTACAAACAAATAATGGCCATGACTGAACAGCAGGTCTGAACAGCATCACCAACTGCCTGGGAATGCTCCTTTCCGGTAGCTGTCATCTTGTAACACTTGTAAAATCTGCCAACCTGCAGCTTGAAAGGTAAAAACACATGTATTAGCACAGAGAGAAATGTGCTTGGTAAACAGTTGTGAGCTTTGGCCAGCACTAAAGACTTCCTTTACTTTCCCCATCACAACAACCTCCAGAAAAAGAAAGGTGAGAGAAATTCGACAACAAATACGTGCCAGAAAACAGCTTGTGAGGGAGAACTTACTGCTGCCAGTCTCTGACTGGTCTGTACCATCTCTGAGCACAGGCTACAGTGGGTTGGTAGTTTTTTAATTATCAACTGTGCATTAAAGAAGATGTTTGGAGATGCAAACTACTGCACCTGTGGAATGTGTAATAGCTCACAGATCTTCTGTCTAAACTGAGAAGTATGGATGGCTGACATTTCTTCTGGTGTATTTTTATCCAAAGAACTTGAAGTGCCATCTTAATACTATCAGGATTATTGTGCTTGTCTGGTCTGATATGCTGAAGATAAGATAAAGAATTTCTTTCACTAATTTCTGCAGCGGAAGGAATGAGCCCTTGTATAATTATCCAGTGTGCAGTCATGCCTAGTAGACAGAATTTATTCTACAGCAAAAACATCCATTTCTCATGTATGTAACCAAAGAGTTTCTGTTTCCTCCAGTGAGAGCTGGACCAGCCCCTGCTGAGGGGGCTAGCAGAGCTGTCTCCCAAGATTCTTGAGAGACATTTTGCACTTTACTCCCACCTCTCAAGAGGTAACTACATTTTGTACCCTTGGATTACTTTGTCCAGCACTTAGATTGTGTGATGGCTGATGCCAACAAAGCAGCTGTACATGGACAGTAGGAAAATGTGTGTCAGGCAAAAGGGACTGACCAAGAAACAAAATGAACATTTGAAGCCTCTGGCTTGCTTAATATTTCACAGTCCCAGAGAAAACAACCCAATAGTGACATTTTTAATGTGCAGTAATTTCCAATGGCATTTTTAATATGCCATGTCCCAAGAAGGATAGAGCTTGTACAATTTTCCTTTTCTTCCTTCCCTCCTCCCTACTTTCCAGTGGTATTTATTTATGTCACTCTAGACTTTGGCTAATGCTCTACAGGGGGAAAACATATTTTTTCCACTTTCAATTTGTGCAAAAAAATTCTCTCTTCCTTCCCCATGAAAGGAAATGGGATACGAAGATGACCATGCTGCTTGGTAATTCCCTTCTGGATGGCTTATTGGCACAATAAGGCAGCAAATTGCAACAAATCTGAAAGCCACAGTGTGAGCCAGGACTGGTGAGAGCAAAGATCCCAGTGTGGGAAGAACAAGGAGTTAACTCTCCTCTGGAGCATCTGTGCCAAGACCACTTTTGTTCTGGATTGTGCTGACAAATTGCCCTGGAGGAAAGGGATTGGATGACTGTGGATACAAAGGATAACTTCACAATTGGAAATGTTGTGTTTGTTTTATATTACAGCCACCTGACAAAGCTTGGGCAGGTAGCTGATGTGTCAAAGCAATGACTTTTTCCCCAAATCCCATTTTCTTGAAAAGGCAAGTCCTCATTCTGTAGGGCACTTTGCATGTCTCTTCCTCCAGGGGCTTTCATGTGCCTTGCTTACACACAAGTATTACAGGAGCAAAAAATAATACCTTTGTTAATACCACATTCCCCTTTAATCAACTGTTCTCTGCTTTCTTTTAAATTAAATACTTCAAAGCTACTCTCTGAGACAGGGAGCACTCTCCTAACAGTGTTCTCTGCTCTGCAGCTCTCAGCTCCATGGGATGCAGCCTTGATCTTTGCATGAGCCATGGTTGTGTTTTCCAAGTTATCTGTGGGACCCCACACTGTCACTCGGGTGTTCCCAACAGGTGGGGGCTGGCTCTGAAAATTCAGCTCTTACTGCATGAACTAAAATCTGGAAAATTATGTAATTTTTGGAGATTTTTGCAAAATTTGGATGAAAACAAAAAAGAAAGCCTCTTGTATAGTCAGAATGAACCTGCACTTACTTCTTCTTTGATATGTCCTAATGAGTTGTTTATTATCAAACACTGAAAATCTGAATTACTTTTCGTGTCTGAAAAATCCTTTGGCTTTAAAAAAAGAACCTCTGAGGGCACATCATCTTTCATGGTGCCCAGCTTAACATCTGTTAAGCTTTGGGTCTGGGTACAGTCCATGTCAGTGGTGGATCCATGCTGGTAGGGTAAAATCACAACCCAGCAGAGGATGTTGCACACTAAAGCTGAATGGGATGTGGCCCACTCAGTTTTCTGTCAAACATGAGAAGGAGGGACCAGAAAAAGAACACAAATCATGATGCAAAATGTTGGGCAAGTCTGCTTCAACTGTGCTCGTTGACACTGCAGTGAGGTAAACCATGGTTCTGTTAACCAAAGCCAGGGAAAACAATTGTAACCTCTGGTTCATCATAAAAAATCTCCTAGGAACCATCAATAACACAAAGGCATTGCTGCCTGTGCTCTCCATAACTCACTTTCAGGAGTCACTGGACCTGTCCCAAAATTATATGTGTCACTGGTGCCCCACTGAGAAGGAACTGCAGCACTGCTGTTGCCAGACAGGTGAGGACATACTGGGATTCCTTTATGAGAGTTTTACAAGCTTGGCTGTTCTCCTGCTGCCCTGTAGAAAGCACTAGATAAAACCTGAAGTGTGGCTTGTTACTTGTAAAAGAAGGCTTGGGTTTGGGTTTAGCTCCTTTTCATGGGCCAAAACTGCCATTTGAGTGGTGTGAAGGTTAAACAGATCCACTCTCTGAGCTGTAAGCATAGTTAAAAGATTTTGCAAAGGACAATAACTGATAATTGGGCTGATGTGATGTGGAAAATATGCATTTCCTTCTCAGTCTCAGTGCCCCCCTTTCCCTGCCAGTGTTATCTTGTTTGCATTCCATGAGATATCACGAAGGTCACTTGCAGCAAATATGTCAGCATTCAAATTAGGGGAGCCACTGTGCTTGGACTCTGCCCCTCACCCCTGCAAGAGCAAAGTTTGGTTCTCACTTCTGCATCAGGCTGCTGCTGGCCCGGTGTGGGGAGCCTGGCTCAGGAGGAGCAGGTGGACCTGGAGGCTGAGGGCACAGGGTCACAGGGTGCAGTGACAGCACTGCCGGGCTGGCAAAGCCATCACCCATCCTGGGAAGTGCTCACTTGTTGAGCAAGGTTCTTGTTTTGTCAAGCTTCTGTGCAGAGTGAGGGATTTTCACCTGCTTCAGGACTGAGTTGTTACCTCACTGCTGGTAATACCTGTGAATATATGTAAAGTGGGGGTAATGGATGTTTCAGCCCATAACAGACAGGGGAGATCTGTTGTTTGTGCTTTAGGGAGCTCTTTACCCAGGGCCAGAGGCTGACTGTAGCAATAATCCTTGCTCTGTGTTATGATTAAGTTGTGAAACATTCAGAACTGGTTGCTGAATTTGAGATGGGCCAAATGGACGTGGCTTACCATGATCCTCACGTGAATTGTACATGTTCCCATCCATCACCACATTTACACTGGAGAATTCCTAATTTTATTCAAACACTAGGAGCAGAGCCTTCCACTGGCAAGTCTCCTGTGCCATCAAGAGAAAAAAGTATCCTAAAATACGCACAGATTTGTCTGTGTTTCCTGTAAAGAAGGATATTAGGTACTGATCAGAGATACAATATTAGCTGCATACTTTAGGCTAACTACTAAAGACCTCTGGTGGTGACTCTTAGTTCACCTCTTATTAAATGTTTGCTGTATAAAATACATCACAATGCAAAATATTATTGTGGCTTTTGCAGCCCAGACTCATGCAATTTTCCATGTCATATGAACCTACTATTTTTATTTTAAACATCTTATTGATTAGTCTAGAGAAATCCAATTTATTAACAGGAAATTCAGCAACTTGAGAACTCTTTCAGGTCACATATGCAACCACTCCATCCTAAACTTCCTGCAGACATCCAGATTTTCACAGATTCACTTGAAGGTCAGGTGAGGAGATGTGTTTGGTGGCAGCAGGGGAGTTCTCCTCCCTCTGTACTCCTACACAGAGCTGCACTCTTTACAGAAGGATTTTGCCACAGGGAACTCTCAATCCAGGACGTTAAAATCTAATTATTTGACTTTAAAAATAAATAGTATTCTTAAAATTAAAACATGTGTTAATAATACATTAACATGAAATTACAATATTTATTAGCTTCAAAAATTACAGTCTCCAGTTCCAAACCACCTTAGAAAGGTTTGAAGAAATCTCTGTAGTTTGCCCAGCCCCTGAAGGCCTTCTAGAAAAGTAAAAAAAGTATTCAAATTTCCAAAGCTTCAACATGCCTTGTTGATGAGAGGCTGCCTTTGCAGCAACCTCTCCCACAGCAATCAGGGAACTCGTGGTTCAGAAGGTGTTATCATGTCTTGAGGGCTGGTCTGATTAAAACAGAAGTGGGAAAATAAAGGTCTTTGAGGCTTCATTTCAGCAAAGTATTTCAGCACAATGAAAGTAAATTAAGGCTGAAACTTCTGCTGAAATACTGTGTTGAATCAAAGCCTGAAACTAATTTGCCTGTCCCCTCATGCTTTAATTGGTGAGGTATGAACTGATTCTAACTCCTGCTGCTCTGTAATCATTAGAAATAATTATTTTATTAGTTCCCAGATAATTTACTGGATTAGAATTAATTTTGGTCAAACAACGTGTTAAGCCCAAATTCTGATGTTTGTTTTGTTTATACTCTTTTTTTCCTCTCAGGTGCAGGTAAATTTATTTGTTGTGGAGGAAACTTCTCAGTTTGAGAATTATTCCTGATAAAACTGGGTTTGTGTCTGTCTGCTTAGCAGCAGTGGCTGAAGTGTAGAGAACTGGTTATATTTCCATCTGTGCCACCAGTGGGCTCTGAGCTCCTGTCACCTTCAGCTGTCCTGGTGTGTGACCTTCCCTCCTGCAGCTGCAGCCCCTCTCAGCATCTCTGGTACTGACAGAGGAGGGGCCATTGCCACCAGACAGCCTCACGTCCTTCCATCTGCCTGCAGGAACAGGGAAGAACAAGTTTCACCTTGGCACCTAATAACCTGGCTGCATGTGTGGGGTGGCTTTAGTCATATTCATATTAATGGTTTTCCCTGGTCCTTGCATTGTTCAGCCCAGTCAGTCACTGTCTTGTCCTTTAATTTTATATCCTGGCCCCTTTGCCCTCAGTTTCCTTTTCACTTGCACATCAGGCTCATTTTGTCTCCCTCCTCTCCCAGTTTGACCTCCCAGATCTTAATTTTACCTCCCTGCATTACATTCAGCCTCTTCCCTCCCTTTCCTTTTCTTCCCTTCCCTCAGGTTCCCTGCAGGAAGAAGATGATCTCTTCCTCCCAGAGGAGCCTTCATTTCCCAGCGTAGCCCAAAGCTACAAAGGGAGGTCTTGCTTAGCGCTAACAATTTATTCTGAAGAAATTAGCAGCTAAATAAGTCTCTTTTTAGTATGCACAAAAATATTATTTTAAGATGGCTTCTAATGTAGCCAAAGCAGAGTGAGTTTAGACAACACTAGGTAGGAGTTCTTGGCACACAGGGCACTCTGTCCTTCACAAAAAAGTGCAGCAAAGATGTTTAATATAACAAAATAGCCTATAATTTCATTTGCTTTTGGAAACAAACTGATCTGATGTCAAGCAAGGGGGAATTGGATCAGTTGATCTCCTGAGGTTTCTTCCTACCTGAATTACTTTGATTCCATATAACTTCTGTTCTAAATTGGAAACCAAAATGGTTATCCAGAGGCAGACACACAAAAACGTCAGTGAAAACAAGTGAACATAGTGCCTTACAAATGCAAGCAATCCTACAAATAGGGAGGTATCCCAGAGCCATCAGGAATTGCAGGCCTTATGGAGTAGTTCTTCTTGTTCAAAAAGCTGCAATTTCTTTGATTTGAGTCAAAAGAAAGCAATTGAAGATTTTTTTTCCCCTTTTAAACGTTCTAGAAGTGGTAACAGAGAAACAATAATTCTATATAGGAAGAAACACTTGTGTCTAGTAGTTTTATACTGGCTGGAAAACTGGAGACGTCCCTCACCATTGTAGCAAATGAACACTTGGATTCTTATTTGATTCCTCTCTGCCCTTTTTGGTGAGTACTTGGTGGTATGTGGATTAAGCAAAAATGTGCTCTCACAGCACAGAACCCCAGGAATGAAGGACAAAGCACTGATGTAGGGACTCAGGAGCAGAGCACCTGGGGATCAGGGGTAGTCATGGAGCTAAGCACCCACACTTTGGAGCAGGGAGAAAGCAGTACATGTCCCCATCATCAGCCAGCTTTTCCAGGGCCAGGGATCCTCAAGGGCTTGTTTCAAAAGCTGACCTGCAGGAATGCTGCAGGAGCTCATTGCAGACGGGTTTGGAGACTGTCACTTCTGACACTTAGAAGTTTTCATTTATATCTTGTCCCTGATGCTATTACTTAGTCTTATCGACCTGATTAATAATGCTGCTCTTATTTATTCTTATGCACCCAGAAAAACCTTTATTTTTTCAGAGCCTTAGAGAGCACTGTATCTGGCACAGCAGAGTACTGCTCTGAGTTACTGCCAGCACAGCAACAGCAGTTCTGCCTGCACTCCATCTCCACCCAAAATGTATCAGTCTGCCACAGTTTTTACTTCCACTTGCCCTTTACTTGATGCTTTTCGAGTTCCCTACTTTGTTCTTTCCACCTCTGCAGCCTGTATGTGTTGGAGGGAAGATGGCTGAGCCCTTGGCCTGTAGCCTTTCTCCAGAGCTCTTTACAGAGCCCTCTGCAAACCTCCCAGACTATTTTATCTTGCAGAGTTGTCACAGACCTCTGTCAGAGACTGGAGTTAATCCAGGATCAGGAGAGGCATGGAAGGGTGTAGGACGGAAGTGTCAGGGATCTGTTTTTGCTATGCAGTTCATCAGTGGCCCAAGGGTGAGACCTGTCCCAGAAAGGGAGGGCCATGGCCTGTGATGAGGAGACATCTGGGTGTGTAATACCCATGTGAGCCAAAGGATTACACCTGGGAAGGACAGAGCCTCCAGATTCCAGCCTCAAGTGGGAGGAAGCTCTCCTGAGCAGACAAGGGATGTGTGTCAGGGAGGTAACTGCCTCAAAGTGGGCTGGAGCATGAATGTGTCAACAGGGCAGATGAAAGACTTCAGCAAATATGGCCAGAGCAACATCGTTTAATCAGCAGGAGGAAATGAGGAACCTAAAAAGGTTGTGGAAAAGTAAACAGTGGAAACACTTTTGTGAATTTACATTTTTGGCTACGTTCTCAGTGTGAGGAAGAATGGAGCCCAGATTCGGTGAGTTGGTCCCAGTCCAGGGCACAGCACAGAGCTGGCACCAGCCCGGGGTGACAGAGCTGCTGTGTGGCTTGGCCATGCGTGGAAGGGGTGGCCTCCCTCCTCTTCTGGCTTGGGAAGCTTGTCTGTCCCTCAGGGGAAGTGGAGAAAGGGAAGGGATATTCTTGCCTTTTCCTTCAATGGAAATGCAAACTGACTGTGGAGGTGCATTTGAATAGTAAGGTGGGATCAGGGAGCCAAATCAGCAAGTGGTTGTGTGTGCTAGAGACTTTATCCTGCACTTGGGAGATGCTCAGTGTGTGAGGCTCCCTTGGGTGGGTGAGAAGTTTTAGGTGTGGGGAGAATAGCGGGAAGGAATATGACTGTTGGCTATTGTTAGAAAGGAAAGAGACTTATGAAGGGTATTTGTGGAATATTTCCACTGTGAGTAGAAGGTGTAACTGAACTTTAGCAGTTTGAGAGAGTTGGTGACTTGCAGTGTCCAACAAGGCACAGTTCTTGAAACAAACACAGCCAGCACTGACATCCCAGCCAGGACAGTGCCCATCCCCTGCCCAACAGCTTGTCCTTCCCACAGTGTGCTGATTGTGTTCTGATAAGATACGGATATAGCCTAAGCTTGGGGTTAGTTGTTGGTTGGCCAACCCAGAAATTGCTACTAGACATTCTCCCTATCTAAAGGACAGAAGAGGTTCTTGTTAAATTACAGTGATTTGCTTTTTGATGTAGACTAGAACTGTGTCCATAAGCAGTCCCCAGAATTCAGCTGAGTCACAGCTATGTCTGAAATTCTGGTGCCTCAGCTCTTAGTCTGAGCTTGTGTCTCCCCTGCCAGCAACACAACAAGGAAAAGGTTCTGTGTGCTATCATGAGAAAATGATTTGGGAAACAAAATTTCCCAGAGGAACATAAATCAACTTTGAGTGAGAAAGAAACAATGTCATATTTTGCCTGTAACATGATAGAGGTTTTCTTCAAGAAAAATTTGTCATTAAGAAATGTCTCAAAATACTTGTATAATCTTGTATTACTACAAGAAGATCAAACACTGAAGTTTTTTTAATCTAGAGGATAAAATGCATAGAGAGAACCAAACTTTGGCAAATTGGAAATAATTTTTTTACAAGATGACACCCATGGAAATAAAGAAGTGTTTTCCAGTAGAACAACAGCTAGAACGTTATGCAGCATTCCTGTAAAACTGCACAGACCAAGTGGAAAAGCTCACTCTCCAAAGCAACTCTCTGGAACTGCCCATGAGTATTAAAAATGAAAATATTTTGAAAATCTAACGATGACTATTCTGTTGCTTTACTTTGTGTTCTTTGCACACCTTAAAGAAAACAAACTATCTGACCTTGCTGCTTAATTCTCATAAACAAGAACAGTTGGATAATGTGAGGGTTGCACATTTTGAAAGGAAAAACTGGAGCAGACTTGGTTTCCCAGGGTAGGCCTTTCTATTTTTACTTTACGAAACATGCTTCTCATCAATAATATTCCTTGAAACGGTTGTGAACTGTATTTTAGAGATTTAGGCTGAGAGGAAGGTGTTGTAAGGTAAAATTCATCACCTCTGAATTTTACCTTCCAAATGGTGAAATTTCACTGAAGTGGAAGGTGTGTATCCATTCTAAATATGAGTCTTTCCTGCTAGGGCAGAGACACAGGCACTTTGTACAAGCAGGAGTCTGGGGACAGCTGTGGGAGTCCTGCAGAAGGGTGTCCAGGCGGGATGGCAGCAGGAGGTTCTGGGGCCTGAAAAGCCTCCAATGTTTCACGGGGATGAGGTGCTCTACAAGGAAAGATTTCCTGAGGCTGAATTTGAATAGCTGTGGGGCAGAATCTTAAAGTGCTGAGGTGCTGGCAGGGCAGAGCTGGGCGCTGCCCCGTCCTGTGCCCTGCTCCGCCCTGCCCCAGCCGGCCCCCGGGAAAGCTCGGGAAGAGATTCCGCTGTCCCGGCCTGGAGCCTCCCCCAGCGTGGGAATAGCACGCACAAGAGGATGCAGGGGCTGATTTACGTCACAGCACTGCGTGTAAAACAACATGTTGCAAAAGGGCATTTTATAGAAGGGGAAAAAATACTCGCTGAAGAGCAGAAGAATGTTTGTCTTCCTGCTTTTAGCTTAACATGGCTCTGTTTTTAGTTGCTCAGCTAAGATGACTGAATTTGTAGTAGGTGAAAATGCCAGGGAGTCATTGAAGTGATCTTGAGAAAGTGCTGGGAGTCTGTGCCATGTTCCACAGCTCTTCCAAAACACACCAGTGTGCTTGTTATGGTAGATGCTTGAGACCAAAATATGAGGCAACGGCAGCACCATTGCCTGTTATACATAAAAATATAAATTAGAGAAATGCATCATTTTACAAGAACCTTGTGTCAGGCAACATATGTTATAAACCCGTGCTGGGATTGTCAGATCTTAAAGGAAGTGTCAATCAAAACCAAGCCAGCAGATTATTTGCAGTAAAACAAGGATTTGTTCTTTCCCAACTTTTTCTCTCTTTGTCCCCTTATTCTCACTTTTCTCATTCAGCAAACTTTAATGGTAAATCAGTGACAGGAACAAACAGGTGAAACCTTTTCTCTGGCCTTGGAACAATCCACAACTGAAGTAAAAATTCTCATGAATTCTCTCTCTCTGGTGGTCTGATGCCACCTAAAGTCTCCACCAAGTCTTGCAGTCGAGGAAATGAGCATCTCTCCCCAGCATTTTAAAGCAGTAACAGCTCTGCAGTTATTCTTTATAGTTCTTTGTGGCTACATGAAGCACAGCAGAAGTTTGCAATGTGAGAAAATTAATTCAGTCACATTGGATCCAAATTTCTGTCATCTCAGCCTGTGAGAGGCAGATGTTGCTGTGATATGGAGAGCTTGTCTTTATTCCCCTGATACTGAAACTCAGTTGGTAGTGATGTTCCTTAATTTTTACCATTTGGAAGCCATGTGACTGCAAAAGGGAATCAGATTAGATGAAAGGACAAGATATGCATGACATTTTCCATGATAATATCAAGCCTTAAAGTTTAGGAGATACCAACCTGTATTTTAGAGTACTCTGCTGAGCAGGATCAATACCTTTATCACTGAAGTTGGTTAATAAGCCCTTTAAAATGTATTATAATAAAAATACGCTGTTGTCAAAAAAATACACAATCTTTGAAAAACATGTTGCTTTTACCAGGTTTCCTTTGGGATAAGTATTGATGGGGGCTTTTTATATTGGATTGGGTAGAGTTTTTCTCGAGGATTTTTTTTTTCAGATTTATTTCACTTTTCATTTTCCTTTGTTCCTGCATTAGTGCTTGACTTAAGAACATTACTTTTATGCATTTTTACTACTAATGTGGTCGTAACAGCCAAGATCTGAAGCTGCTTTTGGGTTTTAAGCACTGTTCAAAGTGGCTGCTTTTGGAAACATTAAATCTTGACTTCTAGATCAAACCATGTCCTGACTGCAATGAAACAAATGGATTCTAGTTTGAAACAAAGAGATTCTAGTTTTGTGCCTGTAGTTTGAAGTCTGCTGTGAACTAGCACAGTACACAGAGGGTAGGAACTTGAAGGGGACCAAGGCCTGTCTGAAGCCAGAAGTGAGAGGCAGCACCTTGGGCACTTGTATTTCAACGGGCTGAGTTTCTCAGCAGGTGGAAGGTGTTGTGAGCCAAGAAAAGCCTTTGCTAACCTGGCTGTTCCTCTCTCCCCAGCACGCTGTCGAGCTGCTCCCACGCTGTAGTGGCCCTGCTGTACCCCTTCTCCTGGCAGCACACCTTCATTCCTGTCCTGCCCTCGTCCATGATTGACATCGTGTGCTGCCCTACCCCCTTCCTGGTGGGACTGCTCTCCAACTCTCTGCCCAAACTCAAGGACCTGCCCGTGGAGGAGGTAGGAGCTGACACCACAATTGTTTGCCTGAAGTAAAGCTGGCCACTCCCAGGAGAGGGCTCCCACTGGGATATAAAACCTCATACGTTTAATTTTTAATTTGCCTCTTTATTTCTTCTCTGACTGGTTCTCATGGGCTACTGCCTCTTGGCAAAAGCAGTGGTAGCTTTATTCTTCTCTTTTATTGTGGCCCTCTTCCATACCTGGCACCTTGTTTGAGACATGGTCAGAATATTTACCTGGTCACCAGTAAGTAGGGTGTAAATATGCTGATTTGTTCTGGAACAAGAGGAAGCCATCTTCTATGACATCTCTTAATCCTTATGGAAGTGGTGCATGAAGCCATAGCCCACACAGGAAACAAAACCTTTAACAATTTTAACTTCTAAGACTTTGTTGATACTATATTGGAAGTCAAAAGAGAGTTGCACTTCATCAGCTCTTCCAGTAAAAACCACAAAAATACTCAAGGACACACTCTTTTCTCTCTTGCTCCTATTAGTTTCCTGTCATTTTTCTAAGGAATTTTCTTATGGTCACTTCCAAGGCCCTGTGTGCCTCTGGCCCATGTCAATCTCTGCTCTGTTTTCCTTCTGCTTTCCTAACATTGCTCTTCCGCATCTTCCCAGCTCCATCTCTCAGCTTTGCTGCTTTGTTCTCATGAATATCTCCCACCCTTGCACTTTGGAATCCCCACTGCCTCCACACTATTTTCTATAAACCCTTCTGAAACACTTTTCAAATGTTAACAAAAATTACTAGTTACAACTTGTGTAGATTTAAGAGAAAAAAAACCCTTTCAGCTTTTTAAAATATATTAATCTAGTATGAGATCTGTTGTATCTGTGTTAAATTAGACTTGTAGCTGTACAGAAAACCTACATGTTGTTTCATAAAGCACACAACCTCCTGTTTCACATTAGGAATTTGATTCATGTAGAGGCTTGTTCAGCAGATGATCTCTTGCTATTAAAAAGCAATGAACAAATGAACGTTTTCTCTATCTTCAGATACATTTCACTGCAGTGTTTTCTTTTCTGTAGGCTTTGATGGTTAACCTGGGATCTGATCGATTCATCAGACAGGTAAAGTACAGCTCAGAACTGCCATGCAGTCAAGCAAACTGTCTACTCCTAAAGTATGACTGGGTTTCTTTGATCACAGGGATTTGGCAGCAATTGTGTGTGCAAAGGAAAAACAGTGAGGGGAAAAAATTCTCATTTTCTGTTCCACCTGCAAATAAAAACTTCTCAGGTATGCAGAAGAGATTGAGGCTGTGACTGTCAGAAGGAAGCAGGAACTGCGTTCACAGTGGAAAGAAAACATCCAAAGATAATAATATCACCTTAGCAAGAAAACTCACACTGCTGGAGGTGAAAAGGACAAAAAGCAAAGAAAATTCCCCAGTGAGAGCACAAAGGTGGAGAACAGTTTAATGTGATAAGAAAAGCAGGAGCCCTGTAAACAAGGACATGAGGGATCACCATCTCCTGACAGTCATCTGGCACTAAATAATTTCAAACCAAATACCTGCGGGTTGGATGAGGAAACTCTGTGTTCAATTCCCTAGCTGGCGAACAGTGGCTGCAGAGCCAAGGCTCCTGTACCTACTTGGCTTCTGCTGAACAAGCATAAAATAAGATGAAGAGAGCAATAGGGGCCAGACCCAGACAACAAGACAGACTACAAAACAGTAAAAACAACTGTCAAGGACCACAGGAGCTGCCTACACCAAACTAAGCAGCTGTGTGTACATCTAGCAAGGCTTCACATGATGTGTATTTAGTTAAACACAACTGTTTGGACTCTTTGTCACGTAAAGAGCTGATTCCACATTTCTGTGTTTACCTGCTCTTTGGATTATCATTCCTGACTTTAATCTCAAGTGTGACAAGAAATTTTGTTTCGAAGTATTTGTTAGTTGCACAAAGATTCTAATTCTTTTATTTATGTAGCTATGACAGTAGCAGATACAAATAATTCTCATCTGAAATCTAAACCTTCAGAAAGTATTTGCTGTAGTTCCTGCATAGATTATTGTGGTTTAAAGATATTTTTTTTTCCTTTTATCAGATGGATGATGAAGACACACTATTACCTAGAAAACTGCAGGCTGCTCTGGAGCAGGCTCTAGAGAGAAAGAATGAACTGATAAATCAGGATTCAGATAGTGATTCAGATGATGGTAAGTTCATTTGGAAACAGGGACTTGTGTAATAAACAAATGTAGGCAGAACTGTGACTTTTCATACAGGGGAAACAAAGATGGGACTTGAGGTCTGTCCTGGGGTGACTTTATGAGGCTTGTATCCCCAGCTGTCTGCCCTGTTTGTGCTGGATATTGTGAAAACCTCCTATTGAGACATTTTCTCCCAAATTTGCCCTAAACCAGGACAAAGTCTCAAATACCTTTGGTGACATCAAAGACTGTCTCTGAGCACACAGGAAATGAGACTGATGGCATCAGCCCACAGTGATACCTCACCTGGGATTTATTTTAATTTCTTTGTAAATGACATAGGCTCTCGTGGGTCCCTCTGAACCTTTGCTCAAACAGAGGTTTGCAGTTTCCTTGGCCCTAACTCAATCCAGAGAATTCTCCAGGCTCAGGGGTGTGTCTGAGTTTGAAGTTGCTCTTGGCAGTCAGTATTTTCAGGGGAGAGAAGCAGGTACCACCAGACAAGAATTTTAGTCCAAGATGGGTTGGGTTGTCTCTGAAGGTTCATATTTCTCCTCAGCAGTGATAAAAACAGCCCGGGGTTAATTGAGATGCCTGTGGTTAAAAGGTATGAAACAGGCCCCTATTCAGTTTTTGAAATTTATTTTCAGTCATATGTATTACATATATGAGACTGTTTTAACATCTCAGAAATGATGAAAACTCAAGTTCTACAACAGACCCTTTTTCATCAATTTTTGGTACAGTCTTATTATCCTCAGGGAGAGATATTTTAATGCTGAGTCATTCAGTAGTTTCTGAAGAGAACTTGCTCAGGAGTGAAAATAGATTTGATTTTGATGAAACACCCATCAGATGTTCAATTTTCCGAGCTGTTTCCTGAGGATTTGTAATTCTTGCTGACTCTTGGTCACGGAACACCAATTTTGCAGACTTGGGACCGTGGTTACAGCGCCGTCACCCTCCCCATGTGCATCCAGATGTGCAGTGCATCCAGATGTGCAGGGAGCCGCTGCAACTCCTGCCAGTTGCTAGCACGGCATCAGGGAACCGGGAGACGCACAGCCTGGCCCTGTGGGGATAATGCTGACAGCTCTGGTAGCAGCTGATTTTAGTGTCTTATTGCCGCCTTATTTTGCAGAATGTAACACCCTGAATGGATTAGTGTCTGAGGTTTTTATCCGATTCTTTGTGGAGACAGTTGGCCATTATTCCCTGTTCCTAACCCAGAATGAAAAAGGAGAGCGTGCCTTCCAAAGGGAGGCTTTCCGTAAATCTGTGGCCTCCAAGAGCATCCGCCGCTTCTTGGAAGTTTTCATGGAATCGCAAATGTTCGCCGGCTTCATCCAGGACCGAGAGCTGAGGAAATGCAGGGCTAAAGGTAAGGGTGGGTGTGGCCATCCCGCCCGGCTCCGTGCGCTCGCCGGGAAAGCGGAAACGCGTCCCGAGAGTGCAGCCCGGTTATCCGGGAGGCGGCGGGGAGCGGAGGGAGCCGGGGCGGGAGCCGGGCTCCGCGGGGTGCGGGAGCGGCCGCACACGGCTCACCGCAGCCCCCTCTCCGTCCGCCGCAGGGCTCTTCGAGCAGAGGGTGGAGCAGTATTTGGAAGAGCTCCCGGACACGGAACAAAGCGGAGTAAACAAGTTCCTGCGAGGCCTCGGTGAGGAAAATCTTTAGAAGTATTTCTGAAATGAGTTTTCACGATGGTGGTGGGTTTAGGTTTTGGTTGGGTGGGGGGTTTTTTTCTAATTTTTTTTTTTTTTTTAATTTGAAAAAGCCGTACTCGAGGTGAAATGAGGTAGTCAAGCTGTTTCAGCGTGATAAGAATTACGAAAAACAATGAAAATGTAGTTAAAGGTGATAAAGCCAGATTTAATGACGGTCCTTGTTAACGCTTTAATTTTCACTTGGGGATGGGGGAACTGAAGCATAATCGAGGCGTGGAACAGGAAGGTGTCGGAGCAGTCCATGTTCTGTAACTCGGCTCTCCCTGCTGCTGAGAGAGTTACCCCACAGCAATTACTAATCTAAAAAAGTTAGAGCTATTTGCTGTCACTTTTGATTGACTTCTGATACGTGGTAGAGACTGACGGTGTGCTTCCTTTAGGTAACAAAATGAAGTTCCTTCACAAGAAGAACTAGCTCCTTCCTGCTGAAACACCACCGCGAAGCCTGTTGGCGGCACTGCACGGGACACCTGCGGCGCTGGAGCGCGGAGCGGGAGGAGCTGGCGGCAGCTCCAGGCGGTGTCCGAGCTGTGTCGGTGTGCACGGGACGGCTCCTCCGCGTGTGTGGGTAGAGGGTGTACATAATGTGCTGTAAGCTTTTGTAACTGATTTTGTAATGAGCGAGAAAACTGTGGTAAATATTTGTATATTCCCGAGAATACCAGGTGCTTGTTTTTTTCCCTTAGTATGTGTTGAGTTATGCTTGGTGCAAAGGCGAGTAGCTGGTGATGTGCAGCTGACTGTCTCGGCAGAACCACTGACTTCCAGGGATGTTTGATGCCTGAACGCTGCGGGGTGAATGAGCTCGGGTACGTGGGAGAGGTTGTACGCATGGCACAGGCGCTTGTCTGTCTGTCTGTTTCCTTCCAGTTCATTTTAAAGGAGAAATAACACAGTAACTTGATAATAAGGTACAAATAATGTGCTTGGTTCACATTACAAAACCTCCACCTGGTCAGTAAACTCCTTGTAACCCATTCTGCACTAAGACTGCTAAGCCTGGGGAGATCTCAGCTCTCTGACATGCAAGCTGCAGCGAGTAGGTACAGTACAGCCTTTCCTAATGTATGTATGTATGGATCCTAATAAACTCTGTAAATAGACCTCTTTGTTTATGTTCATTGCAAACCTCTGCACTTCCTCATGTGGAGCACTACCAACCCAGCAACTTGCCTGTGATTTTTAAATGAATCTGTAATTAAAATGTAAAGTGGTTACTACGAACCTGTCTTTTGGTAGGTTTGCTATTTCACAACATGTGGTTTGGGCTTTCTTCAGTGTTTTTCACCAGGGCTAAGACAAGGCATTTTTTTACCCCTTTTTTAAAAAAATTATCCTAACAGAAGCATCTGTTAAAACATTTTTCCATGGGTTAGATTTTATCATTGTATCAGATACTGCTCCTGACCTGTGGTATTTTCAGTTGACTTGGTGCTGTGTGTGGTGCTCAAGTGTCACATTCTTCCTTGTTCTGAAAACAAAACTCCTGTTGAGATTCTGTAAGTTTTCCCACAGTCTGAAGAAAAAAAAAATTAAAAAAAAAAATGAAAAAATGCTTCATTATGTTACACGTCTGACAGGTAATGAAAACTAGCCAAAGCCTCTTACCTTTAAAGGAAACCCACCACGCTGTGGTTTCCATCACTTGCAGTGTGATCGCTGTAGTTAGATGGGCCTTGAGGCTTGCGCAGTTCCTAACCTGACAGTGGTTCTGGTTTGCTATCAGCCTCATAGAGCAAATTCGAGGGGCTAGTCACTAAAAAGGTGAAGTCGTTTCCTTTTTCAGTTACCACCCTCACACTCAAGATACACAAAAGCTTCTCAAGTGTGCGTGAACTGTCTGTAAAAAACCGGGTGCTTTTGACTCAGGGGAAATGTCACCACGACTGGTAACTTCCATTAGGTTTACTCTAATATCCTCCCAAGTTCCAGAATGATTCCTGGATGTGCAGGTGGCTTCTGGCCTTTTCATAAACAACAGCTGCTGGTAAACGTAGGGGGAAATACAGAATTCCTCTTAAGAAAATGATGGATAAAACTTTATCAGGACATGCTGCGGAGTTACTGCAAAGGCAAGACAAAGCCACGGAATGCTGATCTACAGGAATGTGGTGCTGTAAAACATCTGTGCCAAAGATGTTTTCCTCCATTTGCACTTTAAAAATTAAAGGAGAAAGCTTCTAAACATTGCGTTATCTGTCAACCTGTTCCCGCTTTTGTAATGTGAATCAGGATATTAGACAAGGTGAGATCATGGCCCAGAAAATCTCTAGGTGACTTTTTGATCCTCAGACCACAGCCCCGTAAAACAATCCTTGTGTTATCTGGAGGACTGTGTCTGAAGGGATCAGATGAACAAAAACCAAGGAGTGCATTATTTTCCCTACTAAATTAGTTGTTAAAGCTAATGGTGTTCCTCAGCATGGAACATTTTATGTGCACCAGGAAGATTCTAAAGAAAAATAAATCCAGTGCTGAGGCCTGTGTTTAAAATCGGTAAAGTTTCGTTTAAAATTTTAGCGGTATAAAATCCATTTAAAAGACCCCTAGAAACCAAGCTTAAGAAACAGTAGCTCTCCAGGAATTCACATTCCAGTGTGCTAAATAATTGTGTTTACGGACGTATTGTTCATTTTCCCCACTGTTATGGATGTTTAATAAAGCAACCAAACTTGCAAATTTTCCTAAATCCTGGTCAAAACGCTGCATTTTCGTGGCGGGAAAAGCCCTGTGGGCAGCGCAGGCTCCGCCCGGCCCCTCCGAGCCCCGCCTCAGCGAAGCCTCGCGAGATCTCGGCCCCGCCCCCCGCGCCTTTGCCCGCTCTCGCGAGAGCCGCGCCCTTTCTCTCCCTCGCGCACGCCGGCAAGATGGTGGGAGCCGCGTCCGGGCCGGGATGGGATGGGATGGGTTGGGATAGGATGGGATCGGGATCCCGCGGCCGCCGCCCCTCGCTCCCGCGGCGGGACGGGGCTGCGGAGTAGCGGAGGGTGGTGGGGAGGCGCGGCTGCGAACCCGCGGCGGGCGGGAGCGGTGCGGGGAGGCCGATCCGCCATGGCGCCCGGCTGCGCGGGGCGGGCGCGGGCTTCTCGTGGCGCTCGGCGCCCGCCTCGCTCACGGCTGCTGTCCGCCTTCCCCGCAGCCTTCCAGGCTAAGGAAGACCCGCAAGCTGAGAGGACACGTCAGCCACGGCCACGGCCGCGTGGGTGAGTGCAGAGGCGGCCGCGGGTGCGCCGGGGCCTTGGGCGGCCCTGCCGGCGCGTCCCAGGCGCTGCGGGGAAGCTGCTGCTGGATTTTCCTGCATCCCATAAAAATGGGGCTGAGGGTGCAGGGGCCCCCCGGCGGCGTGGGGAGTATCGAGCAGTGCTGGAGGCTGCAGAGTGCGGGGGCTGATCACGTTTTAGACTCACCGGGTTTATAACTTAAGCGCTGCTCAGCCGATCAGTACGGTGGGCGACATCTGAACCTTACAGGGCAGCGCTGTCTCCCCTTCAACTCTGTCCATTTCTACGTTGTCACCCCACAAGATTAAATAATTAGTTTAATTCGTTGGCGTTGAAAGTATTTCTGATTATTGTGTGTAATATTAATGTAACAAGCTTAAAATTTTTCTTCTCAGGCAAACACAGGAAGCATCCTGGAGGACGTGGCAATGCTGGTGGTCTGCACCATCACAGGATTAACTTCGATAAATAGTAAGCTAACGTTTTAAATATCTCCTAGCAACCTGCATGCTCCTAAAGTAGAAGCAACTGACGTTTATATCTGACTAAACAAAGTTACCTGGAATCTTATGTATTTTGCTTTAATGGGAAATGTGGTGTTACAGCTGCTCATGTCCCCACTTACCCTAAAATCAGAGGCCTTTTCACTTGGTGTCTTGGAAAGCTGAGCATCAGGTGAAGTTAACCAAATTTGCTTGTTGCAGTGTGGTCTCTGCTTAACAGTGCACACAGAGCAAATTGAGGTGTGATGTTGAATCCAGACTGCATCCTGTTGGCTGCCTCAGGTGGAGGGGAGGGATGCTGTGTGATTCCCGAGACTATAGAGTCACACCTGGCCCTGCCTGTGGTCCTGGTGTGCTGGAGTCCTCGGACAGGAACCACTGATCTCTATTCACTGGCTGTGCCCTGCCTGGCCCAGCCGGTCACCGGGTCAGTGACAGCAGTGCCAGCACTCCTGGCTCCGTGCAGGTGGCGCTTCCCTGCAAATACAGACTCAGCAGTGAGGGAGAATGAGTTGTGAAAAAGGGAATTTTTCCTTGGTTTGGATGCTCATCGTTGTTACACCTCAATTCTACACATACTAATATGTTAAAAAAGGTGTAATGGGACGTTTTGGATACTTTGTTGTATCCAAACATCCAGTGTTGGTTTGGAGTTCTCCTTGCTCAGGATGAGTTAAAAATGTGATCCAGTGCGGAATGTGTTTCTTCCACAGTCACCCCGGTTACTTTGGGAAGGTAGGCATGAGGCACTATCACTTGAAGAGGAACCAGAAGTTCTGTCCCACGGTGAACCTGGACAAGCTGTGGACACTGGTCAGCGAGCAGACCCGGCTCAACTACGCCAAGAACGAGGCCGGCCTGGCCCCGGTCATCGACGTCGTGCGCTCGGTGAGTTCTGCCCTGCCAGCAGGGCCTCAGCTGTGCCCGCCCCACTGGGCCTTGAGTGCTCAGGGGTTCAGGAGACAGATCCCCTGGGCTGTGAGTAGTTACAAGCGCTTTTGCTGTCACATTTTTTTCCCTGTAAGAACTTTTCCTCACACTGGTGTGTGTTTGTGGATGGGCACTGCCCTCCTTTGGGTAGGTGGGGAAAAATGGCTGGTTTGAAATGTTCCTGAAGGAACAAAGCCATGGTGGAGCCGTCTCACACCGTGTCACCTGCCCTCCCTCGAGACTAGAGTCACATCTCCACATGTCTGGTTGTCTAGGTGTGCTATAGTTCTCGGACAGAAACATCTGATCCATATTCACTGGCTGGGATGTCCTGTGTCTCAGCCAGCCACCGAATCAGGGACACTGCTCACCTCCAGTGACTTCTGTTCTGTTGGTTGTCTTTGTGTCATGACTGTCCTTTTAATGCAATGAGTTGATTTAATGTAATGAATGCATGAGCTCATGGTTTTGGCAGAGCTGAATAATGTAGGACCCTGCAAGCTGATTACTAACACTGAGCTTCTTAAATCTTTCTAGGGCTACTACAAAGTTCTGGGCAAGGGGAAGCTGCCCAAGCAGCCTGTCATTGTGAAAGCAAAGTTCTTCAGTAGAAGAGCAGAGGAGAAGATCAAAGAAGTTGGTGGTGCCTGTGTGCTTGTGGCATAAAAGTTTTTGTTTTATTCAAATTTTTTGAATAAACAATGCATAAAATGAGCGGATTTACAGAAGTTTGGGTTGTTCTGATTTTTCTTTCCTGACTTGTCCAGACACAGTTCATGCTTTAATCTTACCTGCATAATTTTTGATCAGTGGTTTGACTGCTTCTCAGTTCATTTTGAAATTGCCTGACTACAGTGTTCAAAATCTGCTATATGCAGATACCTCATTGTTATCTCTTTAGAGGGTGGCAGAATTAAGTTCTGTATTTGTGCTGCTCTTTTGTTAGTGATGCTTTCTACAGCTGTCTGAAGAGAGGCCTGATGTGCTTTTGATGGGGATCCTTAAACACTGAAATAACGTCCAAGGGAAATCTGTGGGGTTGGTGCCCTGGCCTGTGGGAATGGAGCAGCAGGAGTGTGGACAGAGGAATGGAAAGTGACAGTAGTGTAGCTGTTAATATTTGCAATCTTTGCCCTCCCCAGGCTGGGTACACCATTCCTGCAGTTCCCACCTGCGGGACAGAGTTGGTGCCACCTTCCTTACAGCTGGCAAAGCAATGGCACAGCTCTGGAACTGCTCTGTGTGACGTTCTGGTGTATTTGGTTTAAAATGAATGCCTGAAATGATCCTTGCTTGGTTGTAACATCAAATTAGGACTTCTGGTGTCTGCAAGGCTTGCCCCTGCATGCCAAAGCAGGATTTAATGGTGAAAAAATGAAATAACTAAAAGCCAGTGAGATGGTTCTCAGTGTCAGATCAAAAACCTATAAACTATAAACACTGTTGTTTATTTTCAGACCAAAAAACACTCGTTTAGTTTATGCTCACTGCTGGAGTTGATGCAAATTACCTTCTAATACCTATGATAGAATCCTAGTTAATCAACTAACCTAGTGTTTGGCGACAAATTTAGAGAGCTTTTGGGGTGAGGTTGACATGCCTTACATTTATAAAATAGTTGATCTGAGCCAGTGGAACTGCTGCTTGGGAATATCTATGGCATAAGTTTGTTCCCAAATACAGAGTTTGGGAACTCTGGCTGCTGGCACTGCTGTTCCCTAGGATGTGAGGCTGGATGTAGCTCCATCCACTGCTCTGGCCCAGCCATGCAGCCAGTTCTTTATCCGGTGACCAGTGCCCCCCTCCAGGCCATGAGCAGGCAGTTTCTCCAGGGAATGTGTGGGAAATGGTGTCCAAGGCCTTGCTGCAGTCCAGGCAGCAGCTACAGCCTTTCCCTCATCCACCAAGTGGGTCAAGCAGGACCTCCCTTCCAAAAACCCACTGGCTGGGCCTGATGTCCTGGTTATTGCTCAAGGGCCCCTTGGTGGTGCTGGGGATGATCTGCACCATGACATTCCCCAGCATCAAGGTCATGCCTGTAATTCCCTGGATTCTCTTTGCAGACCTTCTCACAGCCCATTATGCACATCAGCCTTCTTCCCCTCCAGCTGCCTGACTGCTACTTTGCATACCTGCCTCAGAGTAAAATTTTAAGCACTTTCTTTTTTTTTCCACTCTCACTCTTCTTACCAAAAAAATTCTACTCAGTTTTGTATGTTGCTTAAAAGGCATAAATTGAAATTTACAGAGACCTGCTTCTGCTCATCCAGCCCCAGAGCTGGCTTTTGAGGTGACAAAGCATTTCCCAGTATTGGGCTTTGTTTGCACTGATTCTCTGTGCATGGATGCTTCGGGCTGTGGTTTCTCTGTGTCAACAATGTGGTAGTTGAAAACCTCAACTTCCTACTGCACACATTACATGTTTTTGTAGGTGCAACTTTGTCTTAGCAACAGGAGTTTGCAAGAAATGAGAGAGATGAAGTGAGCTGAGAGGCTGCTTTAGTGACCTTTGCCTCTGATAGATGGTTGATGAAGATGCACTGTAAAAAGTGAGCTTGTGTAATAGGCACTGATAAAATGTTGGTTAAACTACAGGTACAGCCAGCACAGCTCATGTCCAAAGGGACCTCTGGTTTTGGGATTGGAATCCAAAGTTTTAGTGGTAGGTTTGAATTTATCTAAGTAATTTGTCAGTCAAGGTGGTGGGTATCTGTCTAGTTGAATGGATCTTGGGTATGAAATAGGATGCAGACTTTATCATAGAGTCCATTTTTCTTCTAAAATATTTTAAATACTGATGACTTCAGGATGCTATGCTTTAAAAAACTACTGGTTGTTAATTTCTGAGACATTCATAGTTTTTGTGCATTGCAGAATAAAAACTCAAACTCAGATCTGCTTACTAACCATTTTCACTGGAATCTACCAGAAGACAGGATCCCTCAGGAGGATAGATAGCCCTAAGATAAGAGCTGCTGCTCTTCTGTGCTGGAGAAATCTGGAGACTGCGGCTTCAATTACATCCTGCTGGTAGCAGGGCCAACATGCCAGAGCAATCAGCAGCTACATGGGACTCTGGTCCCAGAAGGTTGGATCAGCTGGAAGAGTGACTCCCGAGGAAATGAGGTTTTATCTGCTTTTTCTCCTCTGATACAACTTGCAGGAGTTGCCCTTTGCAGTCTGTATCTGATCAGCATCTCTGACAATCTCAGAACTGAGGATGAAACATGAACTGCAAATCTCTCAGTTGACCTTGGGGAGCTTAGGGTGATGAGAGGAACACTGGGAAGCTCAGGTTTGGTCTGTAATCTGATCTGTGATCATCTTGATAGCTAAAATTTGATTACTGCAAAGTGCACTTTCTATAAAGAAGATTGTCAGAAGATGCTGTACATTTTTCAAGGCAGCTTTGTAACATGCATTGCTGAAATGATGGACGTGTGGGTATTATTTTCTTTACCTGAAAACTCTGAAATATTTGGGTGAAATTGTAAAAGCAGTTGGAGAGTCTCATTATTTTAATGGCACAGTTTCAGTGCTTCTAGCAGGAAATGTGCAGCGTGTGACAATTCAGCTTTGTAAGTAGATCGATAGAGCAGATTAGTTTGGTTTTTACAGAAGCTGCAAATACTAGAGAGATAGTGGGATCATGGTTTGTAAACCTTAAACCACTCTTTCCTGCACAACAATCTGCAAAGATATCCTCTGTAAAGCACGTATGTGATTTTCTGCTGCAAGGAGCTTCTTTTTTCAAAGGGGCCACACGAATGTTGTTTATTTGATCGTGCATCCCTTGTTGCCCTCCGGTTTATGTGATCAAGTGTTCTGTAAAGTGCAGGGCTTGTCATGAGCCATTTTGTGACTCTTCATGTTTTCAGGGCCAGGCTTCAGCCAGCAGGAATGGAGACCCTGGATCTGTTGAGGAATTGTTTGGTGTGCAAATGGGAGCTGTGGAGGAGAGAACCCAGAATGCTCCCCTGCCTCCATTCCTTCTGCAAGGACTGCCTTCCAGGTTTGATTCTAGGATACAGCTGTATTCCCACTGAGTATGAAGTTCTCTATGAAGGTAATATTTAAAAATCTCTGGCTTGAGCTCTTTGCAATACAGTATTATAAAAAAATGGAGTGAGAAGTACTTTTTGAAGCCTATTCTTCTACAGCATTACTTTAAATTGATAAACTACAAGTTTTGTGAACAGAGAGTGGATTGGGAACAAGCCACCTTTGTTATGTTTTTCATCCAGCAACAGTGTTTTGAAGAGAAATGACACACTCAGGCAACATTTTAGTGTTTTTTCAGAATGCCCTGGAAGTTTCACTTACCAAGTTGACATTATGAATATTTCATTTTCTTAGCTTAATAAATGAATAAATGCTACAAGATAGCTTCCAGAGCAAATTATTTTTGTAATCTTTTTGACGTGCTGGACCTTTCTATGGTCCTGGTTGCGGCGATAATTTTGTTCTTCCTTCTCCCCCTCTTTCAGTGCCTCCCCCCTAACAACAACATCAAAACACCCAGTTCTTTGTTTCCAACAGGTAATAATAATTGTTATTACAGTATGTGTATTCTGGTGCACAGAAACTCTTATCTCATTGTGAGTGTTTCTCTGTACCTTAACCCTGGTGGCTGTACCTCACCCTAACAAGCTGAGTAAACTGGTGAGGATAAGAAGCATTTTTTTGGTTGTGCCTTTTGACATCTTGGAGTTATCTGTACAGTTTTCAGTCGTGATGTTAATAGAAAATGTGTAACTTTTTTGGGAATAAAACCTAGATGACAGAATACAGTAATTTTAACCCAAGGAGTCTTAATTGCTGTGGGTGAAGCATTCCAGACTCATTACTAATTTATAAGAAGAGCAAGGGCATGCAGGTAACTTGTATTTTCAAAGACTTTGAACTTTAATTGAGTAGGAGGCTTTATTTATTATCTCTTCTGTAGCAGATTTTAGAAACATGTAGGAAGTGAAGATACCTTCCCTGAGGGGAGGATGATCAGAATTGATGAGATGACATAAACTAGACTACTTCAGGTTTGAGAACAAATGGAATCAGTGTTAAGAGGTCACTGTTGGAAGACTGTCAAAACTCAAAAGCTGAAGGAAAAGGCAAAGGAGAGAGGCTATTCATGTACAGGGTACAGACAGAAAAAGATATGAAGGTAGAAGAAGGAGAGAAAGAGAACAAGGCAGTCATTGCAAGTAATATCTCCTTAAAAATGTAATACTCAGTCATAGTTGCCCTGAAGTCTGAGGAAACTCTCTCTAATAAAAGACTGTTGAAAAAAGCACTCCATTACTTTTTACTGTATCCTCATTTGACCTCTCAGCCCTTCCTCTCCTCCTTCTTCCTGTTTCCCAAGTGGAAAAGTGAATTTCTACTACTTGCTGATCTTGGATCAAGTGCAGCCACAGGCTCTTGTGAGTTGTTAAAATATTGGATATTTCTTTCAGGTGGATCAGGAATTGTCTGTAGGAAAATGGAATAAATACTAGTTTATTTCTGTATTCCTGGAGTTTCTCTGTTTACTTCTTCATTCTTAGGTAGGTAGGGGACTTCTGTCGGAAAGAGCAAGACTAGAGAAAAGAAATAATGACCAGTGATGACCCAGTAAATGAAGGGAGACACCAGGTGCAGAGACTGAGTTAATCTATCAGCAAGGAAAGCAGCAAACCCAAAACATCTGTGTCTCTTAATTAAGCCAGTGACTGAAACTGCAGCCACCACAGGTCAGGCAGGATAAATCTGTGAACTCTTCTGCTGGCATGATGTTAAATGTTGCTTGTCTTACCTGCACTGATTGCTGACTTATGGGCTGTACAATTCCAGTTTTCAGCGTCATCTTTAAGTTTGATTGTATGCAGGTGCCCGTGGTAAACTGTAAGTGCTAAACTATTTTAGCTGAGTAAATGTAAAATATTTCCTGTAAGAAGAATGTGTTTTTTACTCACTATGAATTCCTCAAGCAAAATGTAAGGATGGGAAAAATAATGGATATATTTTCAAGTGAAGTTATTCCGGTATTTGTCACAAAAATAGTATTTGAATGTGCAGTTTACTACAAGCAGTACTCTGCTAACACAGAACTCTTTTCTAGTTTGTTGTTTTGTATTGACGTTGCTGAGAAGCTGGAGGTAAGTGGAGCTGACATTTGATGGGGGTTGGTGTTGGAACTTTTATTCCTGTGTGTGTTTGAGGTGACTCATGAGTAAAAGCCCTGAGGTAACAGTCAGAGCTCCTATGGAAAAGCTGCACAGCCATCAGAACTGATCCACAGCTGTGAGAACTGAGAGTAATTTGAGTGGAAAAAGGAATTTGTCTTTGTGTATTTGGTGCCTACGTATGTTTTTTCTATGAAGGGAACCTTAAGCTTCTTAGTTTTTCTTTTTTTTTTTTTTTTTTTTTTTTTTTTTTTTTCCAGTGTTGCTTTCCTATTGTTTTATTTTTTTATTCCTTGTCTTCCTGTAGCCTAGAACCCCCATTCTCCTCCTCTGCAGATCTGCATGTTATCTGTTCCCAGTCTGTTTACTGCATGGGAAAGACTAATTTTCAAGAGAGGGCTTGAGTGAGAACATTCTCTTTTCCTTACATCTCTTGAGATGGAAATGTCTCCAGTGAGGACTTTCCCAGGCTCCTGCCTGTGTGAGTTGCCACTCGTGGTGGGATGTTGGTTCTTGTGTCCTTGGGTCTAGCTTTCTCAGGAAATTCTAAATCCATTCAAAACCAGATTCACCCAGGTTCCTGTGTTTATCCCTCCTCCCTGAACTGGAGGTGGATGCCAAAATAAGTTGCCTCACATTTGCAAATCTTCCTCTCTGTAAGATATTCAAGGATATAAATTCATTCAGTACTTGAAGTGTCATCAACACATTAATCCAAAAGTAGTCAAATGGGGCCCTGTGGAGGTGCATTATTGGGAGAAGTTCATGTTTTTGCAAGACTGTCTCAGCTAAAGAGTATGATGGTTTGTTTTTTTTTTCCTTAAAATAAAGAAAAATCATAGGTAATTTTTGCTCAATCACAGTTAGAACCTCTGAGAACAAGGCAGATCAGAAAAGTTTGATTGGTATTGAAGTACCTTACAGATTACTGCTGATATAAGCCCTGGAATTCTTAACGTTTTGTGGCCAAATGGTGTAATTAGCCTAACCTGTAAAGTAAAATGTTATTAGTAGATGCTCAGCTTTGTTAATTGCCTTGTGAAGTAGTGGATTTAATTGTATTTTGTTTTTGTATTGAGCTTGTGTTTTGAGCTATTTTTTTCCTGCAATTTCATTAAATTTTTTTTTGGCCCTTTTGTAATTTTCTGGGTTGGATAACGAAAATCCTGGAAAATCGTGGTGTAGTTTCTACCCATGTTCTTTGCATGAATCAAAAGCTGTCTGTGCTGGTGTTGTGCTAACTTAATGCCAAGAAAAGTAATAGGGTTATATATTAGAGAAATGCAAACAGATTGGGTAGAACCAAGAGAAACCTGAAGTTTTAAAGAGAGCAAATGTGGCTTTGACTATTGATAGATGTCCACTTGCAGCATTTTATTATTTCCTGCTGAAAATAAACAGTTTTCTTCAGCTTGTATGGTTTTGTATATATATACATATATATATTTTTTATATATATGTGTGTTTATATATATGTGTATATATATATATATATATATATATATATATATAAAAAACTGTGGCTCCTTAATTGTGAATGCTTGTTAGTGAGGCACATCCAAAATCAGCAAGGTGTTGGTCAGAGAGATCTTCAGAGGGGGGGTTAATTTAGAAAAAGAATGGAGCTCTAGGATTGCTCAGGGATAATTTTCAGTATGAAGCTTTGGCATAGAAAGTGTGGAGCACTTGTTTCAGGAGACTCCAGGTGTCGACACACAGTGCCTTAGCTTGTATTCAGCCTGTATTTAAGTAATAGAAAAATAAACAGAGAAACACAGAACACCTACAGAATTCTTAAAACCGCAATATGGTTTACAGAGAGACAGTTTATCTGCCTTGGTAGAGCTGTGGTATCTCCAGGATACCAAATTGCCTTGTTTTGATGCACTCATTGCAGGAAAGTGATGCAATACAATGATCTATTAATTCTGAAGGAATTAATAATTTTTTTTTGCTTTAATTAGAGCCACTTAGAACCAAGTGTATGTTTTACCTCCAAAAAGGGAAGTAGAAAGATTATTCCGAAGGGAGAAACTGTTCATAATGTCTATATTTAGTCAGCTTAAACTGGGTTTAAAGTTAGTCAGCCTTTGCATTGTGCTGTTTGGCTGCCAGATCCAAAAGGCAAGTGAAACAATGAGGGGTTTAGTTATATAAATATGAAACTATAGAGAGTGGGAGGTTGTCTTCAGAGCTGTTTCCTATAACCTATAATTGGGTCTTCAAGGAAATGTAAATTATGCCTGCAGCTTGAGCTGTAGTTAATGCTCTCTGAGAATAATTATTCTGGTGGTTGTTGGAGGAAAAAGAGCAGAGGAATAGGTGCAACATGTGAACAGCAAGTACAAATGTGGTGTGTGTAGTAGCTCCACTGTTTGTTTCTTTATCCTAATCGATTCTCATGATAATAAGTAGTAAATTATCTGCATTGATTTATTTCTGAGGCAGTCAGCTTGAGGGTTCTTTCTATTTAACACTGACCATACTGGAAGACCTTGACACTGAAGTGAGAGCTGTGGCTTTTCCCGTACTGGGTGTCCCTGAGTGGTGGAGAGGTTTCAGTTGGCACTTCAGAGATGATTTCTGTGAATGATCCATAGCTCTGTCACTTAGAAATTAGATCGCTGTCGTATGGGTGGAGTAAAAATCTTGAAACCACTCAGAAATTCTAGTTCTTTCTTGATTTGTACTTTCGCAAAGGGACACTCAAAGTGTTATTATTGCTGGGTCCAGCGCAGTGTTGCAGCTTTCATTAACAGAAAAGTGCTGTGGGATGTGAGAGATCCGAGCTGTGGGGAGGTGAGGCTTGAGCAGGATAAGGCAGACCCTTGTTGTTTTCCTGAAAGCTGTTTTTGGATTTGCCAGGTGTGGAGTTGGAGTGTCCACACTGGGCATCTGTGTCTGACTAATGGATCCACTGCCTCTGAAATTCCATTTTTTTCCCAACTCTCTGTCGAGTTACTCTGGGAGTGTGGGAATGGAAATGAACATGATGGCTGCTGAAAAAGGGCTGCAAACTGATTCAGCCAAGCAAACATCTACTGCTTAGGATTTTCAGGGCTCAGAGGTGCCTGTACATAAATAAACACAGCCACACACAAAGTTGCACATCTCTTTCTGGTGCTGGTGCCTTCAGTGGTGATGTTCAGGTGCACAGGTCTGCTGGGGATGGGGCTGCAAGCAGTAGTGGGGTCCTGGAAGGATTTAAGTGTAGAATTTTTCTCTGCATCCCTCATGTACTGGCACTTTGTAGGAGTCTGTTCAATACAATGTGGTTGCCAGAGATTCTTCAGTAGCTGGTAGCTCAAATACATTGAGAATATTTTATATGTGGTTGAACCTGCATATAATTCTGAATCAGGGCTTTATTCTGTGTACCACAGTGAAACAGGGCTTATATCCAGCATTGGAATCTTTGCTAGCCTTCCTAAATTGATGGTCATCTCTATAGCAGTGAACTGGGATGTGATAAATAATGATTTCAAGCGCTAAACAGCAGGAGGCACTGAACTTCTAAAAAATAATTTATGCAAATGTTAGTATCTCCTTCCTGCCAATTTAATTTCCATGCGAAAATAGAATATGTTAAGGTCTCTGTCAGCTTTTTGCTACTTCTAGAGGTTTTGATATCAATACAATCATGATGGTACCTGATTTCCCAATGTGTGAACTGTTGTTTGAGTCCTGTAATTCCTTGCAGAGTTGCTGTTTAGATCGAGAAATTGCATCATTCTCATACGTACAAACAGTGAGTCTCCAGGGCTTTGACTACCCTTCCCTTCACCCACAGTGCTCTAATAATGATATATTTAAATGAGCTGTCTGCAAGGTGCAGGTTCTTAAAACAGATTAGCAGTGTTGTTCAGAGGCAGCGGTAAGGTAGGAAGGCAAGAAGAATATTTAGGTTATGGTCTGCAAAAAGTGCTGTGGGAGTGAATGGCATTGTAAGACCTGCTGCTACCTGGATTTGGAAAAGCTCCTCTCTTCCCTTCTGCTCCAGTCTAAGGATTGAGTGAAGACCCAGGCAAGAAAGGAAGTAGGACATTGCTGTTCATTTTGATTATGGGATTTTTATTGGGGGAAAAATACGACCAAGGTGAGATTTCAGAGGCCTGACTGAATCCTAGAGGCAAGGGCAAGAAAGAAGGCAAGAGGAAAAAAAACTCTGCACGTTGTAGTGACTCAGTACACCTTTCTTCCCTGCTGATTTGCCAGAATTCCTGGCCAAAGAAGAGGGAGCAGCTCCAGGGAGAGGTGTGGTGACTTCAGTCTCCCCACAGCCCTGCCTGATGCTGGGGAGTTCCTGTGTATGCAGTTCTTACCACTCACCTGTCCCCAAAACAGGTGACTCTGTGGGCAGCTCTCTGGCCCGTTATCCAGAGCACAGGTAAGGGGCTTCCAGGAAAATCTGCCTGACTGGTGGTTTGCACTCTGAGCGCGAGCACAGCGTGATGCTCTTTGTAAATATGTATGTAATCATTTGCTTAATTTCAGGTTAATTGCTCCACAATTAGTGTTTTGTAGTGTATTTATTATGCCAAGCTAACTTTTGATTCTTTGGGGAATTCATATTGAAAAAGATGAGGCATTTCCATGGAACACAGGTTTTCATTAAGTGGAAAAGGTATCGAATAAACCCAATTAGCTGAACAAATCTGATCTCCAAAGCCATCACGCTCAGGCAATCCCTCTTTTACCAAGATGCACATCTGTCTCCTGTGCTTTTAATAAAGTTTTAGATATAGGATGCAGTATTAGGTGTTTCTGATTAGCCCACCTGTCAGTAGGAAATGACTTCCAATACTCTGTTGCTGTTGTGTCCCCATTTTTTTTTCTCTTAGTTGCTCTTTTTAAATTTTTTTTTTTTTAAATTAAGCTGATGGCTCTGCATGCCTTCTGTTCATCCTAAGGGAGTTTTAGAGTTGAAATCATTACAATTTACAGTTTACAAAACACTCTGATATTAGTCAGTCAAATCTGTACTTGGTGGTCTAAAACAGCTCTGACCTGTGCACCTTGCTCCATGTGTATCTCTGGAACAACACTGATCTTACTAGCATAACTTGGATCTAAAACCTGGGAGAAAATTGTGCTGTGCCATTCAGGGCATCACTTTTAGATGTCCCTTAATATTAATCAGCAGTAATGTCATTTACCTTCAAACTGTTGATTGTGTTTCTCAGCACATATAAGGGAGGCTTTTGTGCAGAACTGAAATCCATGCTTTGCTTATGTTTTCTAAGCATGAAAATTATTGAAGTTTTCTTTAAGTTTTTTTTTTAGAATTTAAAAACACTATAAATATTGTCTTGCTTACTATCAAATGAAATGCATTCTAATTACACTGTATTCCATACTTCACTGGTTTGTAACAAATTAGCAGAATTTAAAGCTCATGTGAAGGTGCCTGAGGCCATAAGCATTCCATGAAGTATCATTCAATTGGTTTAATTTGATTTAACATCCTACACAAACCGAATAGTGTTGGAACATAATGAAATAGTAGCATCAGTAGTAACCTTTTTTATCTTGTGTATTGTGTCCATAGAAGTTGTCCTTGCTGGGACAGAGCCCCGTGTTTCCCAGGAAAGCTTTGGTTGCTCACCCATACAGCCCATAAATGAGTCTCTGTGAAAGCCATGGGTTTCTTCAGAGAGTCACCTGTTGGCTATTTCCCTTTTGGTCCATTTGCAGAGTGTTGTGTAGCCTCAGTGTGGAGGTTTTCTCTCAGTGTTGGCCAGATCAAGAGCTGGCAGTGCTGTTATGGGAGAAAGAAACTGGTTCCAAGTCTCCAAGGGCTCCAGGCAGCTCTGTGAAGTCAGGAGCTGGTTTCCTATTGACTGCACTGAGAATTAGAGCACGACCCCTGAGACTTATTTAAGAGGCTGCTTGCAGAGCAGGTATCTTTGCTTTCCAGCTTATCAATCAGAATATATCCATCTTTTTATTCCTGCTGCTGTTCCAGCTGTGCCACTTCGGATAGGGCTGGCAGGGAAACCTGAGGAGTGTTTCAGCTCCCAGGAATTGGTGCTGCAATTCACCGGTGCTTGTAGTGAGCACCACTGACAAGGAGCAGGAGGCACTGTCAGTGTAACACAGCTCGTCTGACCTCCTCCTGCTTTGTCCCCAAAGAATAGAGATGCTAGCAGGCACCTAAAAGTCTCACGGACTGTAATTGGGGAAGGCTTGGAGAGGTTTCAGTGCCACCAACATAAAGGAATTGTGTTGTGCTAGGGTGCAACATGTGAAAATGTGATTAGCTACAAAATCTGTAGGTAATTCAGATACTTTTTCAGCTGCATTCCTTATAGGAAGGATGCAAAGAAGGGAATCTGTTAAAAATGCTTCTCCAGCTTTCTGCCATCGTGGGCATCTTTATCAGATAATTTTTAGCACCTTTGTAACGCCTGCCAGCAAACACCCTTAAACAAGGCTCAGTTTACATGCCTGATGAGCAGAGCACTGGAAATTGCTTGTTATCCTTTCCCCTGGGGTGACTGCTGGCTGAGTAGCACAGTCACCTGTGGGCACAGCCTGCTTCTTCTCCTCTCTGCATGAGCTCTCAGGGTTGTGTGAAATGCACAGTAAAATGAATAGTTTAGGTAGATTGTGGTCTGCTGCTTGGGGCCCAAAATCACAGTTCTGTTGTAAATGCAACCTTGAAAAATAGAAAGCACTTATGCTTTTGATTTTATACAAAACTTGGGCTAAAAGAGATCCAAACTTCATGGAAGTGGTTCTTAGTAAGGAATACTCTTCAAAGGAGACGTACCAGAACTCAGTTTCCTCAAAATGTTTGTGAATGGAAGGGAAAATGTTCAGACATCTGAGTAGTGCTTTTGTCAGAAAAGGAAATGTAGGAACGTTTTGGGGTCTGTGTGTCCCTGTCAGTGTAAAATGCTGCCGTTAAAGTTACATTAGCCCAGCTCTGAAACTGGGAGACATTCAGAATTAGCATTCTGCCCCTGGCCAGGGACTGCAGGAGCCATTCCCAAGGGATGGGTAATACCAAGCACCTGGAAAATAGGAGAGTCTCTGATTATGGTCTAATGTGAAGAGTAATAGACAACTTAAGGTTTAATTAACTTACTAGCAACTCTCCATGTGCAAAAATAATTTTGACTTAAGGGAAAAAAGCCCATTGAACAGTAAAATGTTGTCGCTGATCTTGCTTTAAAACCTTCCTTTAAGGGAGTTAGAACTATAGAAAATACTGTTAGTTATAAATAGATGATTTGGCAAGGCAAGCATAGCATGGAAATTCTGTTATTAATAGAATGGAAAAAACTTGTATTAAAAAGAAGATGCACCTTGATAAGGTGAAATAGACTGACACACCATCACCCTCTCTGAAGGACTCTTTTCAGATCCACAGTGGTTTGCAGGAATGGGACCAGAAAAATGCAGTGTCCTTTCACTGCAAAGCCCCAAACCAACACAGTCAAATATAATAGAGCTCCTAGTCTGAGAAGTCAAGGAATGAAATATCAGAGGTGCAAAAATGCAAGTGTACAGTTATGGACACCTGCTCAAACTGTTGCTGCCCAGCCCAAGCAGACACGAGATTGACCCCAGTGGTGCTCAGTTATTAATAAGGCTGGAGCCAGGTTCTGCTGCTTGCTTTGCTTTGCTTTAGGGGAGACCATATTTTGCCACCTCTGGATTTACTATAATAATTTTCCTTATGAAACTTTTTTTCTCCTTTGTGTTTTTTCTGACTTGTTGCTTCTGTCAGCAGCTCGTTACTCCCCCGACACTTCACCTGGATTGCATCGTGCACTGTGAAATTAGTATTAAGGAGTGTTTTATGGTGGGGTAAAGCTGGTCCAGAACCACAGAAAATTTCACAGAGCACAAGTAGATCTGTAACAACAGGGTACAGTTTAAAGTGCAGCTCAGTTTTAATCATCTCCCAGCCAGGTGAGAATTTGGATATGCAGATATTATCAAGAAACATGGAAATGAGTCAACTGATATATAGTGTTTTTCTAGGAATTTTGTTGCTTTTCATTTCTATATATTGAACCAGGTCTGGCCACTTAGGACTTGAAGAACATCTTAGTTTCCTGGAACTGCCCATGTGATACAGAAAAGTCACAATTCTGAAGTGTGGTTTATATAATTTCCTGGTTCACATGGCTGGTGTGCATTGCTTTATTTGTGATGGTTTTCTCTCTTTTTAAATTTAGGTATCCTTTCCTGCCCTGCGTGCAAACAGACCTGCTTTGCAAGGGATGTAGTTGAGAATTTCTTCCTCAAGGACTTTTCCACTGGTGATTCAGCTATGGCAAAGGTAAGTGAAAGCCACTAAGTTGTGGCTTGTTGAAACATTGCCAGATGAGCGCTGAAAACAGAGCAAACCTCCTTTTGAACAACCAAGATTCGCTTACAGTTTGCTTATGTAGCACTGCAATAACTTCATTACCAGAAATGGACGTACTGCCTTCATAGTAATTTTAAAACCTTCATTGAAGAAGGATTTTTACTCTCTGTATTGTAAATAGTCCATTAAAAATGATACTAATGTGTCTGTGATAATCGACACATTAGGTAGGTACTGAATGTCTTGGATTCCTCATTGTCCTCTTTCTGCTCTCAACGCAAAGCAAACAATTGTGGAATTGTTAGGATTGGAAGGGATCTTTGGAGGTCATCCAGTCCAACTCCCTGCCAAGGCAGGGTCACAGGAGCAGTGACACAGGAGCACATCCAGGTGGGTTTGAATGTCTGCAGAGAGGGACACTCCAGGATCTCCCTGGGCAGCTGCCCCAGGGCTCTGACACCCACAGTGTGAATAAGTTCTTCCTCATGTTGAGGTGAAACTACTTTTGTTTCAGTTTATGGCCATTGCTCCTTGTCCTGTCCCTGGGCACCACTGAAAAGAGTCTGGCACCATCCTCTTAGCACCAGTCTTTGAGATATTTATATGAGACCCCCTCTCAGCCTTCTCTCAACTAACCAGGCCCAGCTCCTGCAGCCTCTCCTCATTAGAGAGATGCTCCAGACTCTTCATTCCCATTTTCTGGACTCTCTCCATCAGCTCCTGTCTCTCTTGAGTTATAGAGACAGAACTGAGGAGAATACTCTGCATGAGTACCTCTCAAGCTGAGTAGAGGGGACAATCCCCTCTCTGTATGTGCCAGCCACAGAAACCGACTCTTGACTAAATTGTTACACCAACATCATCCATTAGGTCATGTGAGCAGGTATGATTTTCTGATTGTCTGTTTTAATGATAAAAACAGTCACATCATACTGCAGTTTCCCACTGGGGAACGGATTCAAAGGAAGGTATTGGATTACTATTTTTGCCTTGAATTGGCATTGTACATAGGTGGATTTAACTGCTGTTAAACACCCAGTGAACAGGCAGGACTATTCTCACAGCTTTGTAGTTGCCACTAGTTTGGGTGGAGAGGAGGGACAGAGAAAGTTGAGAATTGTTAAAAGGTAAAGAATGTGTAACCTAGTCCATGGAGTGTTCTGGGGAAATAAAAATAATTAAGGCAAGCAAACTGTATTGACATCTCCAGGTGTACATTGCTTGCAGGGTGCAACATAAGTTGAAGTAAAACAAGAAGAGGTGTATTCACATGCACTCTCCAAAGAGAGGAAGGAAATTTGTAAGATACTGCTGAGTTTTTAAAATGCACTTATTATACTGGGACTTCTTAATTACTGTGACTTGCATCATTTGCTTTTCAATGAGAATTTGTGTAGAAAGGAAATCAAATGAGAATATCTAATGTCCTCAAAAGCATTAGATTTTTTTTTAACCAGCCTTAAAAGAAGGTTTTTCTTTTCTGTAATCCCTCAGGAGTCCTAAGAGCAGTTCAGTAACGCAGATTTCTCACTGGAGCACAGGAGTACCCTAGAGCAGCTTGTGAACCTTCATAGTTTTCAGCTTCCTTTTTATTAAGTCAAATCACATAGCTTTGCTTGCTTGCTGTCTTTAGCCACTACCATCACACCCCAAATTAAAGCCACTGTTTCACCACCAGTGACATCAAAACGAGAAGCAGCAGATCATCCCCCTGAGACACAGCTGAGCTGCCACCGTTGTCTTAATTTTCCTTATTTGTTCAAATGGGAGTCTGTCAAGGCTTGTAACAAAGTGTTTGGAAGCAGCAAGGTGTCCCTCAGTGTGTGAGAGTGAAGCATGAATGATAAAACATGCTACATGCCAGCAGCAGTTTCCAAAATACTCAGTTCAGAATCTCTTGCCCAAAAGCCCATTTCCACACCATAAATAATGTAACTCTGGAAGCACTCTGCAACTGAAAAGTGATGTTAACACAGTGCAGTGTCAATATAAATTCCAATCACACTGACAGCGGAACTGTTACAGGTAAACCTGTGCAAAAGCAGTTTTGGTTATGGCAGAGCATTCCTTAATTTTTCCTAAGCTAGACCAAGTGGGTATATTTTAGATTAGTCACTTCTTTTTATATAACAATCTTTGTTCACCAAATTAAGTATTCCTGCTATTTGGTTTAAATTATTGTGTGTATAAGCAAATGGCTAAAATAGCACATTGGCTTGCAGCAACAATTCCCCCTCTAGACCATTAAACACATTTAAAACTTTGCTGTCTTATGGTCAAGAATTGCCTAATCTGTTTGAGAATGAATACTCAGAAACTCTCGAGTAATGGCTTGATAAGAGACCTGTGAAATGCCAGACCTATGGAAGGAAATGATAAAATTTAAATTAATTTTAGCAGAACAAAAGTTTTTCTTCTTGTGCTGAAGTGAGTCAGAGCTTGAGTCACTTGTGTCTCAGAATTCAGGTGGATATGGATGTTCCACGAAATGTTAAAGCTGTAATTTAAAACTGAGGCAACCAGCCAAGAACTGCAATAGTTCTTCCTTCAGACTTCTTATTTCCTGAGCCACCATGAAGAGAAACTCTTCCCTTACACTCACCAGAACTTGCATAAGGTTATGAGCTGAGCAGAGGCTGCTGCATCCTTCTCTTCACCTTTCCCATCAATTAGTTGGGATGCAACTATTTCAATTCACAGCTCAATTGAAGATAATCTGATGCCCAGCAGAAAGGACACCTTAGGAAGTGATTTTGCCATCTATTCCTATTTGCTTGAGTAGCCCTGAGTAGAAACAGTATTGATGAGGAGTGTGTGTATGCACATAGCTGTAATAGATATTTTGTAGTCTTGAAGGAAATGCATCAGTTTAATAAAGTGGTGGTAAAGCCTTTATGATTTGATGGTAAATTCACATCACTGTGCTCACTCTGCCTATTAGTGTCTATTTGTGGCTGTGGTGAGTCAAACACATGACTACTGAGAGTTTTGAAACAAGGTGTTTTATGCCTAGAGCAAATCCTTTCTAAAAGAATTATCATTGTAGCTGTCTTGAAATGACTCTTGAGTTCATTCTGGATACCAAGTGTTGAATTACCCACTTCATTTATGTGCTGCTCTGTTCATTTTCCCCTTAGTGACATATCCAGGCAGCATGGCCTATATAGCAAAGGGCACTCCCTAAATTGCTGAATCAATAGAGAGAATACTTAATTAAGGTTTCCAGGTCTTCTCGTGTTCCTGTGCCTTGTGTTTCCAGTTCACCACATGTGATATCAAGATATAAACTGAGCTCATTTCTAGTCAGCTCTTTAGAGCATAGGAACTAAGTTTTTCATTAATAGTATGTGGGTGTCCCCATGTTGTTTTCTAGATTGACTCACCATTAGGATGTTTTATGTGTTTTTCTGAATGTTACACGGCTGCAATCAGACTCTTAAAAGAATTTGAATTGCTTTGTTCTGAGGACAAAAAATATTAATGCCACCAATCTGAATCACAATCTGTTTAAGACAACAGTTTGCAGAGCTGATTTGTTATGTGTGTATGTAATTGCTCTTTTTGTTCCCAGAGCTGCTCCATGTGCAAAGAGAAGAGGCCTGCCCACAGCCTCTGTACAAGATGCAATAAGTGGTTGTGCAGCTCATGTACAGAGGAACACAGGCATGGCAAGGAACTTGGAGAGCACTTCCTGGCTGTATCCCTGAAAGGCTGCACAGGTACTGGGGATGCACGGGAATTGTCTTTGTTCTCATCTCAGTTTGTCAGTCACAAAAGCAGCAGCTGCAGGCTCTGTGCCACAGACACCAGGCTTTGTGTGACTCAGAAGGATATGCACGTGTCAATAAGAGACTGTGATTTTTCTCCAGCTTTAGGGCCATTGCCGCAATCAGCATTCCACGGTGTTGGAAAAAAGTTTGGATGTTTGTGTTTCACAGATAGGATCTTCTCCTCATGCTTTGCCAATGTATGGAGTGATGGGACAGGGTTAGCAGGGCTACAACAGCAACAGTCTTGCCCTTTCAGGCTTTCTGTCCCAGTGTGGGTGATTTCATTGAAGAAATAATTTCAAAAAGGAGAAGAAAAAGGCTTACATTCCAAAGGAAATTCCAATCTTCCCTGGCAAATACCTGTCTATCTGTACCAAAACAACCATGACAAAGCAATTCCTGTGTGTGTGGACAAGGTGTGTGAGGGAGTCACAGACAACAAAAGGCTGGGATCACTATAGGTGGTTCCTTTCCTAAGTCTGGAATAAGAAATGTCTCCTAAGAGTATATGAGCAAGCACAAATTAAGCCCACTGGCAAATGTGTCTCATCCCTATACAATGGTAGTCTGCAGAAAGGATTGCCATCTCTTATTATTACTCATTATTTTCTTTACTTATATGTCAGAAATCTGATGCAGAGTATGCTAATCTAAACTTATATAAGCAATTTTTACCTGAAAATAAGCATTTTTGCTTATTTTTCTTCATAAGGAAGAGGAAGGACAAAAAAAAAGAAAAAAGGAATAAAAATAGCTCACTGCTTATTATTTTTCTTGTAGAAGTCTAGACTTGCCATGGATGGAGTTTTTTAATATCAAGCAGAGTTTGAGGCGCTTGAGACAAAATACGCCTTTGCTAAATAGAGTGTAAATAAAAGAAGTCCATAAGAATGGTAATAATAAAAAAAGCACAAATTACATTTAAATGTTTTTTGGATCTTCTCTAGAGAATAATATAAACTGAAGTCCCCCAGTCTCCCCTCAAATGTCCTGACCAGATGGACAATATGTTTTTCTTCTCGAGCTGGTGACAAGATAAGGACTGGGTTTGAGGTTCCAACTGTTTATAATTTCATGTCACTTTAGCTGAGATTACCAGCTCATATTGTTGACAAATACTGGTAAGAAATTATATGTTTGGCCTAGCTGTGGGTTTGTGTGTGCTATATAAATAAAAAGATGCAGATAAAAACATGAAAACAAAAACTAGAATTCTTTCTCATGTTTTTAGTACTAAATTCCATGTGCTGAACAATGAATGAGGAACTTGGTCGTTCATATATGGACTGGTTAATATAGAAATTATTTGGCATGTGGTTTGTGCTTTTTTATTAATGCTTTTATTATTTATGTAGGTTGTATCTATTTTGGACATAGATATCCCTTCAGAATAGTTCAGAGAAAGCAAATACTAGGATATACTAGAACTCAGACTGTTGTCTGTTTCTTTCATCTGGGAATAAACACATACCATCATCAGTCTGTGTGGAGTGTTCTGAAATCAGCCACCTTCTTTGTAAGCCCTTGTAACTATTAAGAGATCTTCCACCTTTAAATTGTTCTATCTTTGGGTCAGAAATGAAGTAAAATAGTAAAACACCCTTACCAAACACATCAAATCCTTCTTATTTCTATTAATTTTAATAAACTATTTTTTGAGTGACAGAGCTAGAGGAGCCTGGCTCCCCTGGGAAACCTTTTGTTTTCTTTCAAGGTAAAGCACTTACCTGTAAAACCAAAGTCCAGTCACTGTGAATTGTGCAAGTGGAGGCTCCAGAACTCCATTAGCCGAGATCGCTTTTCCAAAGTTGACATCAACTCATCAGAGCAGCAGAGAATTAAAACTCTGTTAATTATTCAAGAGATCCACCTGAGATAAAGAAAATAATAGGCTGTAGAAAATGGTGACTCAAATGATGAGTTATCAGAATTTAGGGAAGCTGAGCTTTCTGTGGTCACCAAGAGAGGTTCTTTTTCAGAGGCTAAAATGGGTAGTTTGGGTTAGATATCTGCCTCTAGAAAAAATTGGGTTGTGCCTTTGTTTAGTACCTGATTTCTAAGTATTAAACTTATTTCAAAACTGAAAAATGTTGCACTGAGCTGTGTAAAAGTAGGTCAAGAATACCAAAGCTCAGTGGCAGTTCTCACTGATATGTCAATTGAGTCAAGGGATTACTAGTGGCAGAGGCTGTGGGTCTGTGCTGAAATTAGATAATATTGATTTTATTCTTAGTCTGCATTTGAAACCTGCTTGTCTCTTAAATCTGACATGGTATTAAAAACCCCAAGGAGTTCTCTGGTATGATGGCAATCACCCAAAGGCTAAAGAACCCTTGAGAGAAAAAGTGGGAAAACATTATGTAGGATTGTGACTTCATGATACATGGACCTTAAAGACCTCTCATTATCAGTTTAATATAGAAAGCTTGATTTTGACTTTACAGAAAAACAGCTTGTATACTCTGCAGATATTGAACATTTGAAAACCTTTTCTAGCCCATAAACATTCAGAAAGTTATAATGGTCTTTTTTTTTTTCCTTTTAAGATGTAAAATCTGAATCACATAGGGGATGATCTTTGACATCCTCATTGAATATGTGTTCATTTTACAACCTCATTGCTTGCTTGTCAGCTGCAGATTTTAATGCAAAGGTACATATTTGCAATATAATCAGAAAAAAAATATTGCTGTCAAGGTGAATTCAGTTTGATCCTTGCTAGTAGAAAATATTGGAGTGGGTTAAAAAAACCCTTATCTAATTTCTGCCTTTATTATTGCTATTTATTAGCATTTGATTAAATAATGACATAAACCAATAAACTTCCCTGAAGAATAAAATATGACACTACAGTAATTCATTCATAACAATGTAAGCTATGTAACACTTACATAAAATCTTGGCCTAATCTGTCAGAAATTATCTTCCTGCACATTGTTAAGAAGGTGGAATGAAAGTCAATTGAACTGGGGGAAATAAATCAAGCTCTTCAGAAATATTTACGGTAGATAGCAATCTAAAAACTGGGCAATTTGATGTGTTTTTTAGAGAGTGGCATGGATTTTCTCCATATTTACATTGTCATTGTTAGCCATGAGATTTTCTTTGCCTTTCTACTTCTCTGTTGTGAATTTTACAATTTGAAAATGAAGTGATTGAGCCAGTATAGCTTATTGTACTCTGTGGATCTGTGTTATTGCAATAGTTATCACTTCTGAATCTATAAAAGGCTTCCTTTTGCTATAGGCTGACAGCATGGTCTCTGCCCCAGATTGGGTTGTATAGAAATGTATAGATAAGTAAGAGGTTTGGTGTGGGAAAATGGAAATATTTCTTCTTATTTCATATAAGCATATAATGATATATAAATTATTAATGCTGTTATATAATTTGAAATTTTTATCACTGTGTGTTATCTAAGAATGATTGTTTTGTTTAATTTCTCACATGTGAAGAATAATGGGATAGTGTCTTTGTTGCAGTACTGTGAGGAAGCAATTGACCCTTTGTTTCATGCTAGAGGGCTGGCTTTGCCATGGTTTATCTTTGTCTTTTCCTGGCATCTTTTGTTGACAGGGTTCCTTCTTTCTAAAGATATTCTACCATTCAGGAAAAAAGGCAAGAATAAATTCTACAAAAAAAAGGCCTCCACTTTGCATGCCCACTGGTCATTCTTACTCTTTATGACACTACTCTTTATAAAATCCTTTTAAGAACAGATTTTAGGGCCTAATATCAGCCCCAGCTGTTGAAGTTTATGAACAGAATTGCAACAAACACAAATTTGGAAAACGATAGCTCATGTGACTTTTTGAGAACAAAGGATTTCCTTGCTTCCACTGTGACTGCAAGTTTATTTAATGTATTTGCCATTCTACATTTTACAAAATGGTTTTAAAATTTGAGTGGTTTACCAGACCAGGGCAGTCATGCCATTTAAAGACCATTTAAAGTCATGAGGCAGATGCTCCAAATCATGATAATTTAAACTCAAGAGAGTTTAGAGGACAGTATGATTTGTTTTGATGGCTTTTTCCTGAGCCCCTCTAGTGTGCTCAGTTTGTAGGATGTGCAAGGAAAAAAATACAAACAAACCCAGCCTCAGATAATCAGATGGTTCCAGGTTCTGTGCCTATTAAAAAAAAAAAAAATCTCATCGAGACTTTCCATGAAGTCATGAATTTGTTACTCTTTTCCTGAGCTCTCCTCCTTGCCAATGACACCCTCTCTTTGCATTCCTCAGCTGCTGAAGATGAAGCAAGGGAGTTCTCCCTGTTGTGTCCGAGGCACCCCCAGGAGCCGCTGAAGGTGTTTTGTGAGACCTGCGACACCCTCACCTGCCGCTGCTGCCTCCTGGCAGAGCACAGGGACCACAGGTACACAATGCTGGTGGAGCTCAGCAGGATTGAACACTTTCCATCCGTGTTTTCCAGCTGAAGCTGCTGGCTGGTCTGAATTTAAAAGCCACAGCAAACTCGGTTGTCTCACTCACAAATGATTTAACACAGGCTCGCTGCCCTCACAGGAACCCTCCCTGCTCTCACCTGTTTGCTCGTGGAAAACCACGGGGTGAGAATTTCCCCTTCTTCCACAGGTTCAGGCATCTTGATGAAGCTCTGCAAAATCAGAGAATTATCCTGGAGAATGTCATATCTAAGGTGGAGGAGAAAAAGAATGGAATTCAGGTTTCAGCCAAGCAGATTGAAGACAGGTAATGGCTAAGCTTTTTTTTTTTTTTTTTTTTTCCATGGATGTAGGTGATCTGTAAATAATATTCTCACTAAATGTAGGTTAACAGAATTAAATGCAGCTGAGGGTTCTTTTTCTTGGAGGATAGAAAAGATTGGGAAGATTAAAAATATCAAATTCATGTTTAAGTGGTACTGACAAGTCATGGCATTGTAATATACAGTTCCATGCTCTTTGTAAGGCATGTGACATCTGACGTCAGAGATAAGATTTCTTTGTATAATCTGTTTCTGAACTAGAATTTACAAATAATTGAACTACAATATCACAAATAAAGATAATTTTAAAGATACCTTATTTCTTCAAGAAACCTCAAAACAAGGTGCAATTTCAGTCAAGATGAATATAAAAACGAAAATATTGCATTATTGAATTTCAGCTACGGATTATGCATTTAGTAGCTGTTAGATCTGTCTCCTGTATTAATAAAACCATTTCAAGGGTACAAATCTATTTATACTGCTTATAATCTAGTATAAACTGGAAGTTTTGGGTATATTATGGATGTATTTGTTAAAAAAGAGCTAAAGACTGTTTTTGTCATGGTGTTTGAGAGGATCCATCAGCATTAGCTTGTCACATCCAGAGAGGGGTGGTCAGGGCCCAGAGAAGTGGGGGAGAACTCATGGGAAATGATACAACTTTCACTGCAGTTCTGTCAGTAGACATATCAGTCCTTGTAGCAAATAACTGCTGAATAAATGACACACAGCTGGCTCATCCAGGGATATCCACCTCTTACCCACAGGTTGCTTGAAGTAAAACATCTGTACAAAAAGGTGGAAAACCAAATAAAAATGGCCAAGATGGTTCTGATGAATGAAATTGATAAACGAACAAATATCCTCCTTGAACAACTGGAAGTAAGTAAAGCTAGTTTATTTGATACCTTGGGAAATCAAACTAAATTAAATTTAATCCCAGTGCCAGTGGAAAGAATATAGACTGTGGGAACTATTGTCCCACTCCTTATATTTTCAAATATTTGGGTTTTTTTTTTTTCTGCAGACTTCTGTGGTTGACAAAGATTCAGGGAGAAGTGGGAAAAAGTTTCCTTATAATGCGTTAACCACAGCTTCTAATGCATTTACAGAGAACATGTGTGCACCTTTTGAGTACTTAGAAAACAACCAGCTTCTGATTTTAATGTTTAATTTGTAGAAATCCACTAGCAGCACAATTAATAACCTGTTTTAGAAATGATTCTTTCTTCTAATTTCTGTAACAGAACTTTTGAGTTTTGACTCTTCAGTTTTTGGATGTCCTGTTGAAAGATATAAGATTTTATTTTGAAATGTGCTGAGGAGAAATACTGCTGATCAGAATTTCCAGACAGGAAAGCTTTCTTGGGTTATGTTATTCTGTTAGACCAAGGCCAAATGATGCAGGTTGTTTACTCCTGGGGAAGTTCATTGCCCTTCCTGAATTCAAGCTTATCTCCTGGGTTGGATTCGCTTCCTTTCTGTGGTTGGTGGTTTAAAGAGATTGTGAAGAACAGTATTGCTGCAAATACTGCGTAGCATAGGGCCAATGATTGCCTCTATTATGTGTGTCTGAAGAATGACTGCCCTTTTCTACTGTTATTAACAGAAAATCACCAGTGAGAGGAAGCAGAGGCTGGAGCAACAACTGCAAGGTGTTGTGGTTTTGGGCAGACAGGTAGAACATGTCCAGAACTTCATCAGCTGGGCTGTGTGTAGTAAAAAGACCATCCCATTTCTCTTCAGTAAGGAACTGGTAAGAGCAATGCTTGTTGTGCAGTAATTGTGAGAACTGTTTTAAGGGTTTGATGTTGATCAAATAAAATGCTTTCCAGGATCCTGGAATTGTGAATAAAACCATTGTCCTGTCATGTGTCACCAGATTGTGTTCCAGATCCAGCGCTTGCTAGAGACAAACTGCAACACAGACACGGGCCCTCCTCTGAAAATCAGGTTCACTTGGGATCCCTCCTACTGGACTAAGCAACTCTCCAATCTGGGTAAGAAAATTATAGTAGGTAAATGCCCAAAGCTGGGCTAGACAGATGTAGACAATACAGTACCTCCCCTAAAGGGCTCTCCTTTTTCGTTTTGACACCCAGTTTTGAAACTCTTGCTGTGTGCTGAAGAAAAGTGAGTGTGGCTGGCCTTTCCTGTTTTTCTCTCCATTTATACCCATTCTCCAAAAGACCATTGAGATGTCTGGTGCTTTCACTGTCTTAGTGGCCAAATGAGCTGAGCAGTGTTGAGACACTTGGAATTGATGGGCACAAAGATGGTTTTAAGATACTGAATGTACAATAATTACAGTGTTACCTATGTAACAGATGTCCATATGGTGAATTTGTTTCCCAGCAGCTATAGATTTCCCAGCTGCAATGGGTTTTTATTGTAAATTCAGCTCAGTGGACTGATCAGTGATCTAAAAGATCAATTTTCTTCTTATTTTAAAGTATTCAAATCTGAACGGAGTAAAACACTATCAGAAGTGTTGCAGGGAGTAATCTCTTGCTGAAAAGCATGGACAAGATCATGTCATAGGCCACTTCTGTCTCCAGCCTTTGAGTCTCACCTGTGTAACATTAATCTCTTTTATTTTTTAAAAATAAAAGAAGCTTTCTTTTGTACCTCTGCTTATGGATGAGAAGATACTTCATTAAAAAATGAAAGTATAAGCCATATCCATCAGTTAAGATAAAATAAGATCAATTTTTCAAAGTGTTTGCTGAGTAATTCCATGAGCTCCACTGACATCAGTGGGAGTTTGGTGTGAATTGAAATAACTAGATAAATATTGGAAAATTTGTCTTGAATGTATGTTGGTAGACTGTTTGGACAGGATATTTGGATATGTTCTGTATTTGAAATGTGAATGATGGCCTTCTGTATAATTTTTTATTGTATAAATTTGTCAAGAGCATACGGAGGAGTAAATTTGCTGGGTTTTTTTTTTCCAGGCGGTTTCACAATGGAAGGTGGACACATTTCTCACCCAGACGTGCTTCTCTGTGGAAATATTCAAGGGTTACAACCCTCTCTGTACCGTGGGCACCACTCCCCAGCCTCACAGCTGGAGAGCAGCCAGCCACACTCATTCCCACCTGTGATCCAGTGCTCTGCACCCCTGTGCTGCTCCCACTGCCTCAGCATCCCTCACCCAAGCAAGGCCCAGCCTTCTTACCAAGACATGAACCACCATAAGAGCTTCCACCAGCCTCCTGCACTCCACCAGCAGCACGTCCCTCTGCAGTACAGCCTGCAGCACCAGGACAGAGAGCCACGGGGTGCTCCCCAGGCTGGGCTGGAGCAGCAGCCACACTCAGAGCCCGAGAGCGCGTCCGGGAGGGTGGGAAAGTCCTTCCCACCCCAGCAGCCTCAGCAGGGTTGTGCTGCTGCCTCCCACGAGGCTCAGCAGCTTCACACGAGCCCCCAACAGGCTTCTCTGCAGACATCAGCCGTGGGAGTGCAGCTGGGCCATCTCCAGAAGATAAAATCTAACCACGTGCCGCAGCCACCCCCGCAGCAGCAGCTGCCCCTGACATCCCCCCCGGCAGGGCACGAAGAGAGCACCCACAAGCAAGTCATCCAGCAGAGCCTGGACATCATGCACCACCAGCTGGAGCTGGAGGAGATGAAAAAGGATCTGGAGCTTCTCCTGCAGGCCCAGGGACAGCCCAGTTTGCAGCTGAACCAAGCCAAGCCACCTCAGCATGTTCAACAGACTATAGTTGGCCAGATCAACTACATAGTGAGGCAGCCAGCCCCAGCGCAGCAACAAGTCCCAGATGAAGCACAAGTATGTTCTCTCAAAGTAATTTTTACTGCATTTAGTCAGTGTGAATTCAGAAATTGGACACACCTCTGAGATTTCATGTATTTCCCTGAACTTTCTGTTGGTGTCTTGCCTATGTATGTAGCAGAGAGGCTTCATGCCTCATCCAGGTTGGGCCAGAATTTTCTGTAAAGTGCTGTATAGCCACCCTGGATCCCAAAGATCTGAATCTCTCAGTAGAAAAGGTGAGCAGCAATGTGGGAGAATAAAAGCACCATCACTCCTCCTTTGTAGATAGGTGACTGGAGGACTGCAGTAGTTTCACTCTGCATTTCAAGTCTCTTTTTTTTGCTGGAACATTAAGCCCCGAGCCCTTAAAAAGCATTAGATTCTAAATTATTGCTGAAGAGAATGAACACAGAGTCTTGGTCTGTGAGTTATTTCCCATTCTCTTGCTGCTGCATCATGTCATTTAAGATTACCATCATTATCCTCACACGTTGTACTACAGTTTTGTCAGCAGGGCTGATCTCTTCCCTTTTCCTCTGTTAGTAAGAATCCTTCTTTTGGAAGAGGGTGGTGAGCATCCTTCTTTTGCTTGGTGGTGAGCATCCAAACTACAAGGATGATTAGCTGCAGAATAAAGTGGCTTGGAAATTAATTTTAAATGGTGGAAAGGTGGCTTGGCCTTCCCATTGTGTAAATTCTGTGGAGCTGCCACCTTGAATAATTCTCAAAGTAGATTACCTTGAAGGGAAGACTGCAGACTTTTGGTGTAGCTGTACATTTCAGCAGCTTTATTGAGTCTTCTTTTAAAAACTTCATTAATGTTTGAGAGAAACCTTTCTCCACTGATCTCTCTGCTTAGGGTTGCCTTGAACATCTCTGTTGTTTTAGAGCTTACTTGACTTGTCATAATGTGTATGCTGTTACATGATGCAAATCTATTACTGTTTTTTATTCTGAGTTGTTGAAAAGACAAATTCTCATTTGTGATTTGTAGGTCTGTGAGAGCTTCACAGAAGCTGATGCCCAGAAGCCTGTCATTCCTCTGGACAAAAGTGACAGTCCCTCCTTGTCACAATCATTAGATGAAGAAACCAGTGTCAGGAGCCACTCCCCTGAGAGGACACTGCAGCAATCAACTTTCCATCCTGAGAGAAAGGTATAAAGAAGTTCTTAAAAAAAATTAAAGAGAAAACATGATTTGATAGTCTTGAATATGGCATTGGAATTTGCAATCTTGTGGGAAAATTTAAAATGCAGTAAAAGTCATCCAGATGGCTTGTAAATTTTGGAACATAGTCAGAGCCTAACCTTGTGTGTGCCCCCAGTAAGGTGCCAGGATGAGCAACTCCTCCACAGGCTGATAGTGTTTAGGTCTGGCTGACATGATTGTTAGACATGAAATAAATAGATACTTTATTTCTTCACTGCTTAAATTCTGTCTAGCTCCTATGTCTAGGGATTTAATTATTAGGACTTGCTAACTACCGTGCTAGAAGCAGTTAATTTAAAAAAAATAAAGTGAGAATCAGAGGTGCTGATGAAATCAGGCCTGAGAAGCAGTCATCAAAATAGTTGCCCCAGAAACAGTACCACGAATTACTGCTGAAGATGTGGTACCTTAAAATCTGTTATACTTCTTCTTATTGTTCATGTATAAGCAGAGAAATCACAATTTTTGTATATCTAGGATGTTTTAATACAAAACAGTTCCAGACTTTGGTCTTCCCACCTACTGTGAGGCTCTGACCATTGAAGAAGCAGCATGAGTACAACCAGAAAGGCCAATAGTTATCAGTAGACCCTTGCTGGCTCTGGATATCACCTGTGCTTTTGAAGCAGAGAAAGCTGCCTTTTGCTCCTCTGTACAGTTTGTTTAAAACACTCCGAGCAACACGTCGCATTCTGGTTTTTCGAATCTGTTTGTTACTCCAGTGCGTGACTCATTTTGTGTACCATGTAAAAGACTTTCATAGTTTGTTTTTCTTGGAATTTGTGTGTGGAGTATTGTGGAAGTACTTGTCTTTCGGTCTTCAAAAAGCAAGTTATTTTTCCTTCTTTTGTATGTGACTTTGTTGATGCAACATATTTATGATGCAATACCCATCCAGAGAATTGTTGGAGATCCTTTGGGAGTTGCAGAGATACGGGCCTGGAAGCAGCATGCAAATCAGGTTTGAAAGCCACAAAGAAATCTGTTTCATGGACTTGTAGTGAAAGGTTATTCCCAACAGCTTAAGCAAGAAATGTCAGAAAGAGGAAAGAAAATGGAAGCAGATGTGCGAGAGAGAGGGCAAGATTAGTGTAGTGTGATGGCAAAAGCAGGAGTAATAAAGGGGAAAGGGCTGGTTTCTTGCTGTAAAAGCTGAGAAGGTGGCAAAAGGAGGATGCTTCTAGGGAAAAGAGAAAAGTTTTTTCCTCATGGTGTTGAGAAGTGTATGCTCTTGTGCAGGAAACAAAACACAGAGGTGTCTGTTTTTTTGAGGTGCCTGGTACCTCTCCAAGAAGTGAGAATGTTTAACAGCTACAGAACCCCACCTTTGCTTGTATTCGTCTCTTCTAATGAGCTGTTTGGGCTGAAGACATCTGGGTGGGATGAAGATACTGACAGCTCTGGCAGTGGCAAATTAGAAATGATGAAGGGAAAAAGCACAGCAAGTAAACTCTTGAAATATATTCTTCATGAATGCTCATTAAAAATGTCTGAGTGCTTTTGCTGACAATTGAATTAAATCTGAGTTTAAATGGGAGATTGGCTCCTGTTTAAAAACAAGGGAATGTGTCTGTTCATTCTCATCTAGCTCACCTGATTAAACGTTTTCCCCCTCATCTCCAGACACAAATTTCTGCACAGGTGTTTGTCCATGTGCTCTCACATGGCCTATATTGAGAATATTTAATCTCTCTCAAGATCGTCTTGGAAGAAGACATGGAGAAAAGTGAATGTGGACAAGTCTGAAATACTTGAAAAAAAAAGTAGAGAAAATGACTAGATAAAGCTGCTGCCTGAAGAAGAACTGTTCTGTCTTTTGGAGAATAATTGCTGTTGGACTTCTTGGCCTTGTGTTGCATTTCTGCTGAACTCTGACAACCTTCAGCTGGGCACAATATTCCTAGTGGAGTACATAATTCCCTGTCTGCTGAGATTCTTTCATTAAAGAGAAAGCAGTGTGCACCTGAATTAACTGTTTAGTGATGTGGTTGCCAAGATGTGTCCAAAAAAACCCCCAGAAATAAAAGCTTTCATTAGCTCAGTGATTTCCTTTCTTTTGGAGTGGGGCAAGGCTTGATTGCTAATGTAACTAAGCCTCTGTGCATTAATTTTTAAGCATGTTTATGGTATGAATTTGATATTATTGACTGATAACTAGATGAGTTTTCTGCATACAGAATTATATTTATTTGTAAGACAATATAGAGAAGATGTTCTTAATAGTTCATGATTTACAATAGTTTAGGATAGTTTTGCTCATTTTGGAACATTAATGGTGATATTTTGTTAGTGTTTCTCTTCCTGTATATTCCTCTAACTTTTTTTTCTGTGAATTAATTTTTTTTTGTGCAGAATAAATGTTCCTATACTTAGACCATTGATTGTTTTGTATCAGTCAAGTGCTGCACTTTGCATAATCCTGGGCTGGATTAGCACCTTTTAAAAAATGCCACACTAGGAATGAAAGCCTGTTGATGTGAAAAATGGATTTCACTTCATGTTCCTCTGTCCGAATACTTCACTCACATATCCAGGACCTCAGGTTTGGATTGTGGAATTGTTCTGTCTCCATGCCTGTCAAATACCCAACCTCTCCAGTAAGAACGCCAGTAAGACAGAGAACAAATTTCTTAATAACTGTTGTGCTACCTGCACTGCATTTCCAGGAGTTGCGCCAAACTCTAGTAAAGAGATTTTGGACGAGCTTTGGAATTGCTAAGTTGTAGTGTGAAAGAAAGAGTATTCAATCAGTTTAACAATTTTGTGCAAAGGGTTAGCAACCTTCTGCAGTGATATGATCTTGCTGCTTTTACATAGTATGATAACAAGTTATTAATTTGTGTGCTAGGACTAGAGAGGTCACCTGTCCTGGAATAAAGGGAAGAATAATAAGTTATTTTGGACCTAATTGTGTTTTCAGGAATATTAGCAGCAGGAATACAGTGTCTATTTTTTTTTTTTTTTCACATACCTAATTGTAATTTCTGGCTGTGTTGAGCAAGAGGTCTATAGGCTGCATCTTGCATTTGAAGAAATGTCCTGATTACTGTACATCTAGAGCACAGATTTGTAATTTGAGCCTCAGGCACCATGGCAAAAAATGTGGGTGTTGATGCAGGGCCAGCTGGACATTTCTCCTCCTCACACCCCATAAAATGCACCCCCTTCTGTAGTTTGGAGCAAGACCCTTAGGTCTGTTAGTTCATCTTCTGCTTAAAGGGAATCTCTGAATAATCTTTGCACTGTATTAGTTAGTAAGTTATCACAGAACATCTGCATCTGATCCTATATAAATATAGTCAACAGCAGGTCATTAGGGAAGGGCATCAGAAACAAATATAAGCTGATGATCCACTGAAAGCCAGAAGGACTTTCAAGGACTTTCTGACCTGAAGGTGGTTCAGACCTCAAGACAATTGTGGTTTAGAGCTCTTTGTAGACCCCTTCTCTGTGAATTTGTCAAATACGCTTTTTAGGGTCCATTTTAATACTAGTGTAGGATACTCCTCAGCATTCTACACTGAGTTTTGCATTGCATGTGAAGTTCCTCGGTTTGCTTATCATAAGTCTCTTGCCTGATAGTTCAGTCAGATACCTTCTAGTGTTTGTGTTAGGAAAAACAGTGAATAATCACTCTGTATTCACCCCATTCTGAATATCTGTGTTTTATAGGTATACATTGAATTTATTCTTGAAAGTTTCATTTTGAAGCTTAAAAGTGACTACTTGTCTCTCTAGAGTTGGATTTTTCTTTCCTGAAAGCCATTCTGTACTTCGGTCGTTCATGTGTTTGACCATTTTCCCCATAGTTTGTGGTTCTGACAAATAATTTTTGAGGAAGGAAGATTAGTAATGGAAATGTAAACACGTGGAAATGTTCTGTAGTGCATTATATTTGTTGTATTATTTTTGATTCACAACAACTTCCAGCTTCTTAGTTTGGGCTCTGTTTGTCTCAAGCACCATAAAGTACCTGAAACAGGGAAATCCTAGGAAATATTCCATGCTATCCAAGGTGCAGTCTCCAGAGCACTCTGAGAAGCTTCTCTTTTATTCTGAGTATATGCTGTGGTAGCATTTCATGAAAGACTAATATGGTGACAGTTCGAGGTGGAACTTCCTTTTTGTATTTAAAAACTCATGAAATTTGTGGGAAGGGGGTTAGAGGACAGAGTACAGATTTTATTTGATGGCAGTATTGCACAGAGCATGTTGTGATTACTTAGTGAGTGAAAGTAATAATAATTTAATATCCAACCCTAGAACTTCAAATCAGAGGGGACCGAAATGGGCTTGTTGCTATTTTCCCCCTTAATTACTATTAATTTTAGAGGAATTAGTAATGAAGGAAATAATATCCTGGAGTTTGGGGTACTATAAATTTCTCGAGTAACAGAGTGTGTTTTTTACTTTACAGAATTGAACTGCTCACAGCTCAAATGCCTTCATGCTTAATGCAATTAGGTACATTTCCCAGAATGTTAATTTTACAAAACCCTTTTTTCCTTTGACCTGAAAAAAAAAAGATAAATAAAACATGATGCTGCTTGCTCCTTCATGCAATCTCTTCCTCCTTCCGCTTTAAGCCCGCTGCAGTTTTATTCAGACAAAATGTTAATGAAGATTTGGATTCTTTTTTTCTCCTGAAAGCGGAAAGGAAATCCTCCGGATTCTGTTCTGAAACTGGGAATGGGAAGCATGTGCAGCCCGTGCTATCAGTGCTGCTGTGTTAAGCAAGTGGATTGGAGTAGTACATTTGTTTAACCTTCCAGCATAATGAGCTGCCAGGGGGATTGCTCCACTTAATAGCAGCCGTTCATTACTCTGCAACCATTTGCAGCGTGGTGTTTCTCCCATAGCAAAGAGAATTGGCGGTTCCCAGTTTTAGCCTCCTTTATCAGTGACACTTAATGTCAACAGCCCCGAGACTTTGCCAAAACAATCCTAACAAATCCTAATCCCACTGTTTCAAGGTAAGTATTTGCGCTTCTCAGAATTCGTCTGTATTGGTGCTGCATGTTTACACTGGACCTTTTTTGAATGCAACAGTGATCGAAGAAATATTTGAACTGAACCATATGTTTATTTTTTTGTTCTCTGCAGGCACTTTGCATGTTCTTTTTCCTTACTTTTCACTACCATAGCTAAGAAAATTGTGGTAGGAGGCATTTTGGGGTGGTGATGCTGCTGCCATTATATTATAAGGATCATCAGACCAAAATTAATTATGAGACAATGAGAATTCCATTTATAGTGACACAGATGTAGTTCAATGTGTCAGAATGTACATTAAAATGTCAAAAAGTTCAAAATTAATCAACAGCTGAAGCCACCCTCTGCCCAAGAGCATAATTAATGCTTGTTGTTGTTCAAATGTTGCAATATAAAAGCAATACAGTTTTTATAAAACAGATAAATCCTTTAAAGGCATCCCATCTGGAAAAACTAGCTGAACTGTCAAGGGAAAAGAGAAATTTTTGCTAATGGCAAAAGAAATGATTATTTTAGGGAGTGAATTAATAGTCTATTAATGAGCCTTGTTCCCAGTGCATTGTTCACTTCACACTTGACAGCAGCTCCATGGATCAGGATGGAATGTGTCTGTTCCTAACTGAGAGTTTTAATATTTTGCACTGAAAGATCATAATGTTGCTTCATCATTAAAATAACCACAAAATTAACTTTTGCCCCAAGGGAAAGACAGATGGCAGTTTGATGGCCTCATTATTCTTTTTAACAAGAATAAGGTTTTACATTGGCTTATATAATCTAAAAAGATCTCTGAAGGAACTGATGCTAGCTAGAAGGGTAAAAAGGACATAGCCACACCATGCAATTGAATTTCACCTTTCTGAAAATTGTAACTATAACCAAATCTTATGTGTGTGTCTCTCTCTGTATTTTATTGTTTTCTTCAGTAGGAAAGAGTGGCCACTCTCAGTAAGTAAACTTGTCTCACTGGAGCCAGGAGTAACCCTACACTGCCTTAGGAGGTAGAACATTTCACCTGAGTTGCAGGCAGAGGGTCAGGTCTCACTACATGAGATGATGGCACATGCTTGTAGATGAGTCAAGGAAGATGTGGGTAGTGATTGGAGGAACAGAATGACCATAAGATCTCCAGTTAACTTGGGAGCAAATGTGGGTGGTGTGCCTGCCACGTGTATGCTTCAGCTTGCCTGTTCCCAATGGAGTACAGCTCTAGGGTAGTTCCTGTTGACTCACGAATTTGTGGATGCTCCATGATTTGGAAAACCTGACTAAATAAATATTTAGCTACCTCACAGGAGCTTAATTAATGCTCACAGTGGACTTTGAAACAAGGGGAAAAGGCAAGGGATGATTACAGTTCATCTTCAGCTCAAGCACGAATTCTGCATGTTTTTGTTTTTTGTGATATGGGAACAATTCACATGGTAATTTTGTCATCTCAGAAAGGCTTGTGATGGAATGAAAATGAAAACGTGTACTTGGTAGGTCCCATTTGTCATTGCAATTGCAGGAACCTGTCACAAGCAAATTGTGGTGGCAAATAAACACTTTTGATCTCTGTGGACTTTAGGATGTGTGGCCATGAAAAGTGGATTCCTTGCTGACCTATGGAGATAACTTTGGTTTGAAACCTCAGCATTCTTAGGGATGCTCTATCAGACAGACAATATGGCAAGTTTGGGCCTCCACTGGTGCATTTCCTTACCGGCTGTGTTCTGGTTTTCAGCTCAAATGTAAGGTGGGAAGAACATTGTTACAGCTCAGAGAGCTTAGATTCAGGGGTGTCCATTTGACTCAAGAGAAGGAGAATGGCCAATTCCCTGGCTGCAGGAATCCAGTGTTCCCTGGGCTGCTAGTCCCTTCTACATGGAGGGAGTGTGTAAACCAGGTTCACTACAGCACTGTGAGGTAAATGGCACCAACTTCCCCTGGCTCTGCAGAAGAGCTGACCTCTTTCTTTCTTTAATGCAGGTGTATTTTGTCTCATCGAATTAAGTGGTCACTCTTCAGGCAAAGCTACCATTGTAGCATCTATTGCAAATTGACCAAGAGGAAATTAAATTGTATCCGTTGTTAGGTGGAAATTAGTGTCTGTGGGAAGTGTTGTCTTAGCACAGAATTGCTGTGCATTGCAAGCAGAGAATTCAAGACTGCTATGAGGTAGGATTTACAGACATCTGACAGCTCAGTCTAGGCTGCAGTCTTTACCACTGTGGGGTTAAGGTGGACAAATTATCCAAATCCCAAATGGAGTATAAGTTCAGAAACACACTAATTAAATTTAGGAAACGGGTTCTGTCTTGGATTCCCTTCTGAGTCACAGGCCTCTAGTGGAGAAATAGGTACATTAAATTTAAACTCTAATGGACACATTCCTATTGTCTTGATTTATATTAAAATGAGTGCTACCTACTGAACTGCAGTTAAAAAGGGTATAATCAGTCAAATGGAATGGGTGAAACACCAATGAACTATGATGAAATCGAGGGACAGTTATATACACAAGTGACACAGATCTGTACACTTCCCAAAATTGTGTCTATTTGCTACACATGTATCTAGAAGAGTCTTGTTTTCAATACAGTCCCACATTCCAGGATGTGGGGCAGCTCAGGGAAGTCACTTAGACTAGTGGGTTTGCTTTGGTTTGTGTAACAGTGTCTCTGTGGGTTTGGTAGTGACAAATCAGGAGACATAAAAAATGCATATTGATACTTAAGTAAATATTCCCTTTGTTTAGAAAATGGACATGTTTCCTCATTAGTACATGTAGGATATTTCTGCATTTAATCTATGATATATAGAGGGACAATGCTTTAAATTTTAGTGGGACCGACTATCATTAAGTTTTCAGCATCATTAACAGGAACAATAACTTCATGTACTTGTGTCCGAGTTAAGTCTTAATTCTTCTGAATCTTCTTCCTGAATGAAGTGATCTGATGGTCTTTCAATAAAATGACAAAATTTCTCATTTGAATCTCATTTTTTCTGGGAAAACTTAATGGAAAATAATAGGGTTTATATCAAGGATTAATTTGGTACAGTGCTCTACATAGATTTCCCAGTCATTGTAGGAGTTAAAAATCAGAATCCTTTGAACTGATCTAAGGAACGCTTTTTTTTGTAAGCACCAGAAGAGTAACCCAGTTGCCTCCTTTTCCAGTTTTCAGTTTCAATGGTGGAGAATCGAAAGCTTTTGGAAATAGTATAGGATTACAATAGATTCTTACAGCCCTTGTGACACAACTGTTTGATTATGTTAAGCTGAAACCAAGCATCTCATCTATTATAGAGAGAACAGCAGCATTTTGCTGCTGAAAAGCTTATTAATATATTGGATGTTTTTTTTCCTTTTTGCTTTTCCCAGCGTTCAGCATCTTTAAGCTTTGTGGGCTTTCCAAACAGTACAGAAATGGAGTTCTCTCCAACAAGGTTATCCAGCTCAGGCGACCCACAGGTGAAAGGTGCAGCTGCTGTGACACTTGGCCCTTCCCCAAACGCCCTCTGTGACTGTGATACTGCACCAGAGCCTCTGCCCAGCTACAGCCTGGCCCTGGGCAGGGTTCCCAGTGACCCAGGGGCTCCTGCTGGCCCTACACCAGGTGATGCACTCCAGGGAGGCACTAAATGCAAGGTAGGGATCACTCAGACCCCTCTGCTGAGAGGGAATCCGCTTTCATTTACAGTACATTATTGTTGGTCAGGCAGTCTGTCCAAATAAATGACTATTTCAATGAGTAAGGTTTTCCTTATCTGGTATTTGAAGACTGATTACAAATGATTTTCTTAAAATGAAAAGGAAGCAAACTGATAATAGAATTCTGCATTTCTTTCTCCTCTACAGCTAGAAAATGAAGACCTCGGTACTGCGGATTGTCTTCTAGAAAACAGCTTGGCTACTGCTGGGCAAGAGGTAGTTAATGAATTAACTCTTTCTATGCAAAAAGTGATGGAAGAACCTATTAATCTTTCAATCAAAAAGTCTCAGCATTGCACTTTTCCTTCTGAACTGCTCAGCAACACTTCTTTCCTGCCTGTGGATGCCACAATGAGACAACCTAGAAGCAAAGAAGGTATCAGGATTCTAATTATTTCCTTTAGATTTTGGGGTTTTTTTTCTTTCTTAGCACTGTGCATCACAAGCATGGTAAAGCAGTATGCTTATTAATATACTTACATGCAAATGTGCTTTTCCAGCAAGCTTCAAATGTTATCAGAGTACTTAATCCAATGGAAAAGTGTGTTTGATCTCATTTGTGGAGGAAAAACATGGGAATGATGTGCTTTGAATTTGTAACATCCCTCATCTGTGAACCAGAAAGGAGTGTGACTGTGTGAAGTACCTGGAGTATTAGTTCTCTTAGAAGCACTCCTCTTAATGAGACCTGCAGTTATGACTATTGAAGAGCTGGTTTGAAGAGTCCAAATTCAATTAAAAAAACCCACATTACTACCGAAATGTAATGTGCCTTCTGCTAAGTCCTTCACATCAGTAGCATACCAAATTTTTGTTAACACATTGCACAGTATGTGCCTTTGCTTGGCTCTGTCTGCTGTGGAACATTCCCTTCAGCCAAGGCCTGTTTCTTCAGCCCTAATGGAGAATTAGACCCGACTTAACTCTTTTTGTGGGCAAATTGCCAACATCATTGTGCTACACTGTAAAGCCTCATTCCTGCAAACTCTGAAAGTCAATGGGACTATTCATGCAGGCAAGGGATTGCAGGATCAAGTTGTTATCCCGTGACTTATGCCAATATTTGGCTGCATTTCTCTACAAAAGAAGAATTAATATTTCTCTCTCTGTGCTGTATTTTTATTCAGAGTATTCTAATTAGTACGAAGGAGGCCTAGCCCAGTGAGCCAGGGAAATATATTTGTCTTCTCTTCTGTGTCCTGTGCCAAACCGTGGCAATTATGCCATGATCGTTTGTGTGAGTTGTAAGAATCAGGAGCACCCCTAAAAAGCTGTGCCTCAGCCAGGCTGAAGTGTCTTGGGGAGGAGCAGCAATGTAGTATCTGCTGGGGGGTGTGTGACACCACACTCAGAGGCAGCCCCAGTGTTCAGAATCTCACTGTCAATAGAGGATGCCACAAATTTGCTGGGTATAAAATGCAGGCCCTGTTGTGCTAGAGGGTGAGAAGCCTTGAGTATTGAATTCAGTGCTGCTCCCTTTTCAGGAGGAAGGATCAGCAGCAAGAAATTCCTGTCCTGTCAGTGTTAAAGGGCATGCAGTGAGGGGAGACCTGAGGAGATAGAGTCACCAGTGTACCATAAAACATGAACTCTGCTGCAAAGGCAAGGTTAACTATGCTGGTGGCTCTTGGTAGGACTGCTGGCTTTAGCATTGCTGTGCTGCCAAGCCTCATTCCTTCTGGTATATGTCTCCAGTGACTCATCCTTTTCTAATAACAAACCTAAACATTTCAGCTTAATTTAAAACAAAATAATTCTTATCCTAGGCATACGGGATGTGGTAAAAATTGTACCAAGTGTGATCATTTTCCCTCTTATGGCCACTTTTCTTTCCTATGACTTGAATAAACACCCTCCTCTCCTCTTTACTAGACTAAACAAATCTGATGGGTTCAGTCTCTCCTCATGGGTCAGGGGTTTGATTTTTTGCAAAACCACCTCATTCCTCTGTGCTATTTTGGGTTCTCTGCAATTAAGGAGTGCTGCCCACAGCCAAATGCAGAGCTCAGCTGAGGCCTCTGGGGTGCCTTGCAGAATCGGTACCAGCTCCTTGTGTTTGATTATTCCTTGCTGCTGGTAATACCCTGCAGGATGGCATTCCTCTCTTCTGCAGCATCAGCATTAGGTGGTTGACTCATGTGCAGAGAACAGCCCACTTTAACCCTTAGTTCCTTCCAAGAACATTTTCCTTGCCAGTTGTTTTCCTTTTGGATTACATTCATCTTACTCTTCACAATTGAGTATAGTAATCTCAATTCAGTCTTACTGATTTAGATTTTTTTTCTCTGGTGCACTAAGATCTTTTTTTAACTGAAAGCATTCTCCGTGGTGCAGCCCCTCTAGTTTGGTGTTTCCCACAAATTTTATAGGCACTACTGTCTGATGGGCCCAGTTGCTGATGGAAATGTTGGTTAATGTAGGAACCCAGCACCACCGGAACATCCTGTGCTTTGACAGTGTGCAGTGAGAGCTGCTCCTTCACCTCGGTGTGCAGCCTCCCTTTAGTAATTCTGTCCATGACAGAGCTACCCACCCCTCACCTGAGCAACAGTCAAAAGGGAATAATGCCTTAGGTGTGATGTGAAAAGCACCTTTCCTTGTTAGTCTTCATTTTATTGTTTCTTGTGACTGGGAGAAACAGAGGCACATTGCTTTCAAGCCATGGCTGAGGTACTGTTGACCTGAGCTAGATTTTCTTTTAAAAACCATCTTTTCCTGACCCTCTCCTATCTTGAGATAACCACAATATTGTGTTTGTTTCTTGTTTGTATTGGCTGTGAAATGCTGATTGCTAACAAAAGAAGGTGAGATTATGAAATTTTTCAGTGGACTTGTATTTCTGAGGGCATCTACTGGGATATTTGTCTCTGTCCTATCCCATCTCCCCAGAACTGTGTTATTACTTGTGTTTAACATCAGTCAAAACTACAGCCATATCCTGATACAGCTACATAAAGCTACAGCTAAATGCTTATATAGCAGGTAGTTTTGAATTCATGTGTTTATATGTTCCAGATGCTGGAGGAAGGAAAGGAATTATAGTGTAACTCTTCTCCCGTGGTGGCAGATGGGAGACATAATTTTCTTCCTGTTTTCAAGTCACTGGAATTATCCAGGAGCTTCTTAGCATGGAGCTGGAGATCACAAAGTTTTCCAGAGCCTCAGGGGCTCAAACCTCATTGGGTCTGTTTTTCTCAAGTGAAGGCTGTATAGCAAAGAGGATTACTTATGTTGTTCCATGTATACGGATGTATGTGATGTGGCTGTGTACATATATAATTCGCCGGGAATGAAACCATTTCCATGAAATATTTCATATATGCTTCTCATATTTAGAACAGAAGCTGTGGTTAAAAGTAAAAAAAGAAAGACAGAGGCTCTGCACCAGAACAGAAAATAGCATGCACATTTTCTATATGTATAGATGAAATTATTCCATAATTCACTTGTAATATCATATTAAACACCAGTCAGAAGTACATGAATATTGAAGTACTTCTACCCTAATCTGCCTGTGATATTATAAATATTTTATTCGTTTTCTTATCTTCTGTTCCAGATTCCAATAACTGTGAAAAGGAACATTTTGAAATGGATATGAAAAGCAATCAGAATGTCAGGTAGCAGAGTTTTTTTTTATATGCAAAAGTGCTGGCTGTGAAATTTTATGCATGTATTTAGAAAATTTGTCATACTTAATGATGATGGAGAACTTCAAAAGAGTTCTAGATTCCTTATAGATAATAGTTCTGAAAGTTGTAAAGTGCTCTCAAACTTGAAAACAACAAAGGAAAAGAAGTGGTGAATTTATCTATTTCTGTGTAATTTTCCAGAATGAATAAATATGTACTAACTTATTTCACTTGAACAATTAGAAAGTGTTAAGCCCCAATGAAAGCTAAAAGATAATGGTAACAGGATTGCCATTAACAATTTTATAAAATCTGATTTTCAGTGACTGCTGTGATAATATGGTAAAGTTGATGATGTGCTGTTTTCCTGTTGAAGCCAGCCACATTGAAAAGTATAAAATATTACTTTAACTGCCATAATTAAGAGTATACAGAGCAGGGCAAAGCTTTGGCACAGGAGTTAGTAATGTATTTACACATATGATTAATTTAAAGTGACAGCATTCACATTTCTTAAAGAATTGGTTTATGAAAAAATGTCAAGATTTTCAGCATTTGACCATCACAAGGCACAGTTACAAAGGAAAAGGAGCACTAATAATGGTGCATGAAACTGAGTAAGGGAGAAGGATTTTGTGGAATGTGGATGAATTTAACCATGTGTCCTTTTGCCTCTAGAGCTGCCCCTAAGGAGCAGAAGATCCCCTATGTGAGGCTGGAGCGTCTGAAAATATCTGCCTTGGAAGTGGGGGAGCTCCCAGTGTTTAAGCTCCAGCCACAGGACAAGGAGCAGGAGGGCAATTTCCTCCTGGTAATAGAGTGTGGGACACGGTCCTCGAGTATGTCTATAAAGGTGAGTAGGATTTCCCTGAGGTTTCACTTGCCTTCTCCCCTTTACCCCACTGGTCCACAGGCACAGTTTCTGTAATATTGTACAGCAAAAAAGTCTGCTGATTTGTTTGACCCTCAAAGGCTTCTGTGGTGGGTTGTGGTAAAGACAATACAGCTTTGAGCTTGCTGTGGAGATCCCTGCATATTTCATTTCTGAGAAATTTGTAGTGTTTTCATGTACTGAGGAACAACTTGGCTCACCTGTCTGGTTAAAAATACTGGGTAAATAGCTTAAAACTGGCCTGAATATATATTTGAGTGATAGGAGCCAATCCCAGTAATCACAGCATAATAGATTTTTAAAAGCTTTATATTCTATTGCTTCAGTGGAGACTTGAGTGTGAACTTCTGTCTACAGAAGGAAGCAGGAATTTCTGGTGGGAAAAGGACTTATACTGTTTTTATGTTTAGGTTTTTTTGGAGGGATGGTGGGAGGTTTGAGCTGTTTACCACAAAATTTGCAAGTGAGACTGCAGAATATCCTATTTCTATCACCTGTGGTGTAAAATCTGCTGAACCTCAGTGCCTTCTCCAGTACAGTTCACTGCAGAGAAGTACTTAGAAGCACTTTTTGGAAAATTGTTGGTAGCTGTGTCTTCCAAGTGCTTGGTTATCTGCTGAGAACCAGTGATGCTTTATGCTGATGTGTGAAAATGATGATTGTGTGATCCCAGATTTTTGTTTCTTCAAGATAAATAAAGATAGTCTAGCTGAAGGACAGAAGTCTGAAGAGGGGGACTCAGAGGATGGGAGATTTCTCCTCTCCCAGGCTGCAGGACAGATACAATCTCCATCTGTTGATCAGAAGCTCAGCAATGGCATCTCCAGCATGAAAAAATCCCCAGTTACTCAGGAAGTCAGTCCAATTGAAAATGAAGATTTCTGTGCTGTGTGTCTTAATGGAGGAGAACTGTTGTGCTGTGATCACTGCCCCAAGGTCTTCCATCTCTCCTGCCATGTTCCAGCCCTGCTCAGCTTTCCAGTGTGAGTACAGATGACATTTCACTACTGAGCTGTTCCTGCTCACTGCCTGGGGGCAGAAGATATCCTCAGGGATTGATGTTCCAGCCTTGTACAAGGGCTGCATCTCTCACTTGTCTTTTTTGATACTTTTTTGTCTCGCATGCTAGGAACTAGATGAATTATGAAAAAGAACTGTTTCCCTCCATTGTGCCCTTTCTGCAGTTAACTGGCCAGCAAAGGAGGTGGCAGTCTTGAACTCTAGAAAACTTTTGTATGACTCACTGGAGAAAAATGAAATCCTCTCATATAACGTCTGGAGTGTAGACTTCAGCCCTGCTTGGCAGAACAGAGACTAGCACAAGGGAAGGGAATCAGTGAGTTTTTATTCAGTTTGGTAGCAAATTTTATGGGAAATGTAGGATTATCAGGGCTTCTGTGGAAATATTTGTCATTGGTTTCCCTAAGATATGTTCTCTTGCAACTTGTCACAGATGGATTGTATGCAATGAACCAGAAATAGATACTCGTCCACATACCAAACTTAAAAGTGAGACTGAATAATGTGCATTACTGTGGTATGCAATTCTAAATTCTGTTATAAATCATTACTAAGGGGAACCCAAGTCTACTTTATTTGAGCTCAAATAATTGTCTCAGCTGAAAAAATATGTTGTAAGGTATTAATTAGTAGATTCTGGTTTCTTCTTTCTGTTTAAAAACCAGGTCTTCTCAGCTCTTGGCATTTCATTCTTTTCTCTAGTAGTGGAGTTATTATCACCTTCTAGTTTCAAAGCAGCGTGAAAACCAAGTTTTCCTGTTAGAATAGACTTTCTAGGCAAAGTTAAACTCTAATGAATTAAATTAATTCGCTTAACTAAAGTTCTATATTCCCAATTCTTGAATATATCTTCATCTGTAGTTATTCAGACCCTGATGTTGCAGGAGTTACATCACTGCCTTCAAGAAATTCCTCAAGAGGTTTCTGAAAATGCATCTACTATCATGGACACACATGCCCTTGCAGGACTATATCTATTTGGTTTGGGGACCCATGTATTTTCACACCTTTTCTTATAGTGTTGATTTCTTGGATAAATATGTCAATTATCATGTCAGCTGATAATAAATATCTCCATTATCAAAGGGTCTGGGTTTGTCTTAGGAACCAATTGCTGCCTGCTTTTTTCTTAGTATTTTTTTTTCAAAGCAGCACTTGAATCAGTGCAGCTGCATACACTGCTGGTAGATGATTTCAAACACAATTTTGTGGTTTCCTTTCCTTTGTGACAGGAAAAGAGCCACGAATGGAAACTGAAATGATTATACTTCTAACTGGATTCAAATCCAATAAAGAATATCTAGTAAAATGGGCTTCGGATTGCCTGCTATCACAATGCTAGTTAAGGATGAGGCTTTCCAAATAGTGATTTCTGAGGTTTGCTGTTTGGCATGGTTGTGGAAAAAATTCCCCATGAGGTTTTTTTTGGGTTTTTTTGCAGGGGAGAATGGGTGTGCTCACTTTGCCGTAATCCAGTGAAGCCAGAGGTGGAATATGACTGTGAAAACACACGCTACAGCCACAGCTACAATGCACAGTGTGGCCTTGGTGACTGTGACCAGAAGGTGGGAATAATTCTAAATATTGTACTATTTAGAAAAGGCTGTAAGATCTCAGCATGAGGCTTTGCTTTTTCATGAGAGAGATGATGGTTTTCACTTGGCTGCTACTCAAATGTTACACACAGTAGTAAATGCAACAAAAGCACTGTTATTATTTGGTTATAGCATTCTCTTTTTTCTAGAGACGTTGTTCAATCTAAAAATGTAATAGAAAGACGAAGCAGGCACGTATGGAATTCTTTTCTACTTCGATCAAGGAAGTCACGCTCAAGAGCAGAGCTTCCTTGAGTCAGTTTTGCCTGGTTTGTGACATTGAATCTTTTGCCTTTAAAACTTGGCACCCTCTCAGACATCTTCTTTGGCCAGTGCAATGACATTTTTGTGGTGAAGACACTTTCTGGCTTTCAGTTGGACTGAAACCATTATACAATCTTCTTTGTATGTCCCATTAGTTCCCTTGAAGATATTTAGGCTCTTAACTCGGCCTAGAGGAAAGCTTATCATTTTACATACCTATTAAAAGTTTTCTGCATCAAATCTTCCATTAAGCAACTGCCTTTTCTTGAAATCCGTGGTATTTGGAAGGCACAAATTCAAAATATATGTTGTGTGTATTGGTGGTAACTGGACAGAGAGGAGGAGTCCACCAGACTGAGTGCAGATGCTGAGCTGAGCTGTTTCTGCTGGAGTCAGTACAACTGGGCAAAAATTGTTGGCATTTGGGTTTTGAATAGTGAAGTCCTATTTAGAAAGTTGAGTTGATTAAAAATTCCATAGTTTGTGAGAAAATATGGCTTATGATGTTTATGTAGTGCATTTTTTTTTAGTAATGAATGAGCCAAACACTAGTATTAGTGTTTTACAAGTTAATGAAGATTAAAGAGAGTAGTTTTCATACAGAACTATCAAGTTACATTGGTTTGCATGAATGGATATGAGCAGTGGGAAACATTTCCCATTTAACTCTTTCCACATTTCCACTGCTGCCTTTCTTTCAGTTGAGAGCCAAGGAATAGATCTGGAGTGCACAAAGTAAATAATGATAGTGATTAATTCCCAAGAATTTCCAGGAAAATGTTTCTTTTCTTGCATTTCTTGACTGGCCTTGTTTTCCAAGGTATAACAATGCTATGAGGCAAAGCCTCCCCCTGACTTGAGGGAAGTGTGCCATTTTATGAGAATTCTCTTTTTGTTACCATGATTGATTAAGGGCAAGAATGAAACTCCCTTGTTTTGAATTAAAATGTATTTCGATTTTGGCACCCACAGAAGTGTGAGAAGCTGGTGCTTTCCCTGTTCTGCAGCAGCATGAGCCTCCCGTTCCATGAACCTGTCAGTCCCCTGGTAAGTTCTGCATGTGCAAGGATCTGAGGGAATCCAGAGAACCTCACAGGTTTTTTTTTTTTTTTTTTTTTTGTCTCCTTTGTCTCCTTGAAAGTGATTCATGATGGGCTTTTTCTGAATGGCATTGCTTCCTAGGGAAAGGTGGGGGTTTGCCTCTTCAAAGTGCCTTGAAGGTGCCAGACCAGATGCAGGGAAATGCTTGGGCAGTGTTCAGGCCATGCTTGAGTGCCAATTTAAGAAGCTGGTAGAATGGCAAAGGTGTATGAGGGGTTCCTGTGATTAAAAAAGCTGACTTGCCACCTGCATGGAGAATGTTGTACTGTCATGAGAAAAGTCTGCTCTAGAAGCAGCCCTGAATTCCCTCTTTTTTGTGCTGTGCACAAAGAGGGTAAATGGGACTGTGTGCAGGGGAAGATGTAGCGATATCTGCCTCATCCATGTACTTCACACTTGCAATATTAACTGTCTGCTTTAAGGAAGACGGAAACTCACGCTATAGTAACAATAGAGCACCATGTGCTAAAAGTTGAAAGGGGGAAAAATAAAGGCTTTATGTGAAGGAGTAGTTCAAATAATGATATAAAACCTATTCCACCTAATAAAGCTTGAAATTAACTTATGTAACAAATTGCCTAACAAGTAGTCTTAGACCCAGAAGGCTTTAAGGAGTGGGATATGCTGGTAGCTGATGCCTGTTGAAAAAGACTTTTGCTGAATTTTTAAAAGAGCACACAGTATCCTATTTTGAGTCACTCTTGACAGACTACTTCCCACATTATCAGCTGAAAGTATCACAGCACATTATTTTTGCCATTGCTTGAGGAAAATGTCAGCTAATTATCAATGTTACATACATTATTGATCAAGGTTAAATTTGGGTTATGCTATCTGAGGATAAACTTTACAAAGCAGCAGGATAGTCACTGGAGTGTGCTATTTTTTGGATCAATCTTGCAAACGAATATGTTTTAATCAAATCAAAAAGCACTCAGGAAGATAATGTGCAAGTGTAGGCACTAAAAGATTAGTGCTCTCTACCCCAATGCAAGGGCTCCTCTGCAATGACTTCTGTCCAAAATTGCAAAGAAGTCACTGGAGAGGAAATGTTTTAATTAAAAATGTCACATACCTGTTCTTATTCTTTCTGCAGGCTCAGCATTATTATCAGATCATCAAAAGGCCAATGGATTTGTCCACCATACGAAAGAAGCTGCAAAAAAAGGACAAGTTCCATTATTCTGCTCCTGAGGAACTTGTGACTGACGTGCGTCTCATGTTTTGGAACTGTGCAAAGTTCAATTATGTATGTTTCTAATATGCATGGCTGGGGGGAGGCAAAGCAGGGCCTGGCTCTTTCCGTGGCTGTCACATGGCTGCAGCTGCTGGTTTCATGGAAATCAGATGTAGGATTGGGATGAAGAACTGTTGATCAGTTTTACTCTTTGGAAATTATGTTAGGGTTTTTTTAATGACCGGAATGAAGTTTATATGAAGTTATGTACATAGCTGAGAACTTGAGATACTTATAGATCTAATATAAAAGAAGAGCATCTTCACAGAGAACTCTGTGGAATGTTACTGTGTTTGCTGTGAGAAGACAGTCACAACCAGCAAAATGCTTAGGGAAAATAAAACGCATAGAAATTCCTAAGCAGTGATGACTGCTGTTCTTTCTAGCTCACTGCATATCTCTACTTCTTAGAGATGCACAAATGTGTACCTTAATAGCAGTGTCTGGTTTTTACTTACACTGGAAATGCAGAGGGACTAATGGACTAATAGGAATTGTGCAGACTAATGGACATGTAGCAGACAGAGCCAAGGAGAGATGTTGGTGTGGGGTAGTAATTTGGGTTTGATCCTAAGTGATTTCTGTGTGTGGTAACACTGAATGGCTATTCATTCCCTTACAGCCAGATTCTGAGGTTGCTGAGGCTGGACGATGCCTGGATGAGTTCTTTGAGGACAAACTGAAAGAGATTTATCCAGACAGGCATTTCCCTTCAATGCAACAGGATGACTCTGATTCTGAAGATGTGGAGAGCCAGAACGGCCAAGTGCCATCCCAGGATTTCCAGTGGCCGTCGTACGGGCAGGAGTGTGTGCAGCCCAAAAGGAAACGGCGCCACGCTGTAAGATTGCAAAAGCAAAAGCATTTGGTGGCTAAGTGGCCTCCCTGCTAACTCTGTTTACAGCTACTGATGGGAAGTTTTGGCAGGGCTGTCTGGGAAAACTGTCAAGCTTCTATCACAGACGTGTGATCTGTTCTGCAATTCTATGTCACGGTCCCTGGAGTGGAATAAAGTGTCAGATGTGTGTAAATGTGTGAGCAGGAGCAGATGAAGCCTCTCAGGCTGCACAGTTATCTTCCTAGCAGAAAGCTCTGTCAAGGTTTGTAAAAAGACTGAGCCCTTTAGCTATTCATTGTTTGTTTCCTTTGTATGCAGGAAAGTGAAAAAACTAAAAGAATGATGTTTCAGCCAGCTAACAGCCTTCCTCAGGTATGACCTCCTCCAGATATAAGATTTGAGGAATCCAGCAGCTTGACTGGCAGAGTTAAGGTGTGTGGGAGGAAAGCAAAGCGCTCGGGCTGTCTGTTCAAATTCTCCTATTCTGCTGACCATATGCCTTATTTCTAGATCTTGTGGATAGACAACAGATCCAAAATGTTTAAATCTGTCAATATTCCATCTGTTAAATCACATATATGTTTTGTGGTGTTTACACTGAAGTACTAATGTCTTGGTCATAGGTAATGATAAATAATAATAAAAATAGCATACTAATAATACCTCAGAATGCAGTACTGTTTCATAATCTGTTCAATGTGACATCTCTATTTTATAGAGCACAGGTAACCATGTAATAATCTTGCAACCTCAGTGTGGATGTTTGCCATGCTTTGTGACAAATACAACCTGTAGACAATAAAGTTGTAATCCTGTTGTCTTATTCAATGATTTTTCTGGGAGCTTGGCTGCACCAAAGCCTGTGAGATAGAGTATAATGTGATTGTCTGATTAGCTGTTTCTTTTGACGCACAGCATTTTCATGAAATCAGGAAAGAACAAGTGCTACTAGAGCTTAATACAAGGGCTCTGTGAGAGCTGGTTCTCAGTGCATACTGGGAGCCCTGTTTGCAAGGCATCATTCTTCTGGAATCTAATTCATGCTTGGTAAAGCAGTGTGGGATTTCGTAGCTCTCAAAGGCAGCATTTTTATACAACCCAAGGCAGTTGTTTCTCTATAAAGTCGATATTGGAATTCAGCAAATTAACTATGCAGTGAATTACATGGTTATAGAAGTGCCTATAAAATAACGTCATTTATTTCTGATTTTCTTTTTGCTTACTACCTGTAGTTGTGATTACCAGCAGTACTAGAAGATGAAGATAATGCTACATATGTAGAAGCTCAAACAGGCTAGGATATTTTTTTCTTTTTGCTATATTTCATGATGTATAGGCAGAACACAACCAAGAGCAGATTTAGAGTTTACTTGAACAAAGGTTGCATGTCACTCAAGTCTGAGGGGTGGGATGGGTAACAAACAGGACATCACACCTGAGCAAAGAGTGATAGTTTGCAAGCTGCTTCCTACCCGTTCCAGCAGCAGGCGAGACACATCTCTGCATGGCCAGTGCTTTCTTCATGTGTGTGAGGGGCATCTTCCTCCTTAGAGCTCTGCCCAGCAGAATAATCTGGGCTGGGGCCCAGCTCTGAGACAGGAGGTTATTGCAGGCCTTAAGCACAATTAAAGTTCATTTTAATTAGGTTCCTGTAAATGAAGATGATATTTTCAACATAGTTTATATGGGCTATTTTGTCTGGTAACCATGTATGTTATTTTAGATAACACTTTAAAGGTTTATATATGAAATAAGAGGACATGAATGTTATATTCTACTATTGGTGTGACTTATTGTTTGCCCTTAACTTGGTAGTGTGCTAATCTTTTCTTCTCTTTGAAGAAATGCAAATCTGGATATTAGAAACTGACAGGCAAACTGTGAGGTAAAGGGACAGCCTGTACATTTTACAACTATGAATTCAATATGTTTGCTTTCTGTCAAGTTTCTCAAAGCAGTGAGAGTCTTGGCACAGGGAAATAAGTGCAGGTTCGTCACTAAATTAACCACCCTTATCTGTGCTACAGGTACCACTTTTTCTCAGTTCCTCCACCAAAGACTAATCTTTTACCATTAAGAATGCAAAAATTCTATGCTTTTTAGATTGCATCTAGGGGCAGTGGTAGAAATATGAGAGATTATTGATGGCTCCCTCTTTTCCTGGAAGAGCAGAGTCAACAAGAGCCTCCTTCTCTTTCTTAAAGGCTGTAAGGTTATTAACTGTACCATTAGTTTTGGAGAACACCTGTTTAAATAAAATTTGTCCAGAGTATATTATGCTTTATTAAAAATAGAAGTTTTCCAGTTTGTCATCGTAAAGAAAACACCTTTTGGGTGTGTGCTGGCAGAACTGAATGACCTGAACACTCTTAAGGCCGGCTTAGATTCTGATTAATACTCTAAGACTAGTAACTATTGAAAAAAAAACCTCATAAACCTCATGTCATGTTGGTAAGCAGAACAAAACCTGAAGTCCTATGAATGACTTTATATATTTTCAAATCTGAATCCATGGGTCAGCAAATTCACAATATGGTGCAGTTTATAAGAACAATATCTTTTTCCTACATGTAATGGGTTACATGTATTAAGGGACAAGTCCTTTCTGTGTTTAAAGAGTTGGAAAAGAAATTTATTACAGTTTCATAATAGCTCTGTCAAAGAAGAAATGACAGATACAGATTTGGCTTTCATTTCCCCCCAGACAATTTCAAAGACCTGCTTGTTGCAGTATTGTGGCAGGAGAATGGCATCACAGTTTATACAAACAGGTGTTTGACCATACAGATTAACCAATGACTGCATGTTTATATGTGTAATGTGCATTGCTGAACAATAAAACATGTGAAAAGTCTTTTTGCACATCAATCTGAAATTTTTGCTCTCAGCACATCTGCTTTCAATTCATGTGTGGATGGCATGATATAATTTAACAATCATTAGCTGAGTTGCTCATAACTTCTGACAGCAAAACAGAGCAGTTATGAAAGCAGCTATTGCTAACCCAGGAGACAGCTTGCTGTTTGTGCTAATATTTTCAATACCAAGTAGATATTCTGCCTTTTTGTTTTTTGGTTGCTCTAAGTTATTGAGAAGCAAACATGACAAGAACAAGTAGCATTAAAAATGTTTGTTGTTTAAAAGTCTGTACACATAAAATGTCAAGAAATGTGTTACTTATTAGTGAGAGGAAGAACATATTGTAATGCATTAATCTGGAGGAATCAGAAGAGATATTCTAATCTATTATTTCTAAAACTGAAAATGCCAAAAATTGGAATAATTTACAACAACAACAACAAAAACCTCTATTGGCAAGAAGTCAAGCAGACACTGCAAGTGTTTTTATATAATTATTGGTTCCTCTTTGGTTTTTGAGAAAATAAAACTATCAGCATCAACTTTCTGGCCTGGGGGCCTATTGGCTGGAGGGGTAGAGAAATCCTTCTCTCAGGGTTACAGCTGTGCTGATCTTCAGACATAATTAGGAGAGAATTTATAGTTTGAGGTAACTTTTTTGTTGTATAAATAGGAAAATGTAGAAAATCTTTTGGGCACACAATTCCTTCAAGTGTTAAATACAGGCAATAAACTCCATTATAGACAGAAATCTAAATACCAGCTAAGTTACTCTGATTTTATTGAGCTATCAAATGAGACAATCTGGAGGAAATAAAGACAGGCTGTAGTCATGGGCTGAGGAGGGTGCACATTTTCTGAAGCTGTATTTGTAGACCAGGAACAAGAAGTAAGAGGAGTGTTTTTTTGAGAAATGCTATCCCCACTGTCTGTTCCTGTCTGTTAGTGTTTGTGGAAGTACATTTTATTGTGTAGTTATGTGTGTTCTCATGAGAGCATTTAGTAGACCGGTAGCATTTAGATTAAGGAGACTTTTGTAGAAGCTCCTATTAGGATATGTAAAGTAGGAAGACAGTATTTGGATGGCTTTTTTGGGAAAAGCATTTGCTGTGCTGGCAGTATTACTGTGGAGACGAGAAATTGCAATGTTCAAATTTGTTGTCAGATATCCAGGCCCAGTTGCTCCCTTTTCATTCCAAGTGTCTGAAAAAGAAGTTCTTGAAAGATAATTTTTGGATGACTTCTTCCTGTTTAGGGTGGAACTTGTAACAGACTCCCTGTAAATTTTCAAATCAGACCTAATATTTGGATTGTACCTTTAAAATGATGAGATTTGTACACTGCAGAATTAGCTTATTGCCAAGTCTTTTGCTGACTGCCCACACCAGGATGAGCATTCTTCCTGGCTGAATGAACAAACACAGCGCTCTAACAGGGCTTCAGATGTTGAACTCTGCCCTTAGAAACTCACAGAATTTGATCTGGTTTTATACTTGGCCTAGCAAATGTCAGTGTTAAGAGGTCATTAAAAAGCACCAGAATTGTGTTATCTTCAGATAACAACCGTAAAACAGATAGACTGTTGTGCCAGGATATTTTATGCAGTTATTCTGGATTGTATGGTAATTTATAAGTTATTGTTTATTCTGTAAATAATCACATTTTTTCTATTTACTACACTTTTAATGTTTTTTGCAGCAGCATTGGACCAGGCCTAGATTTAAGTCAAGGCAATAGTTTATGAACGTGTCTATACCACACTGTGCAGCCTGTGGTGCACAGTGCAACTCTTCTGAATTTACAACCCACTGGGCCAAGCTAAGCAGTTCTATCCTGTGATAGAACAGCAAATGGAGAACACCTTTAAATTCTAAAACTGAAAGTATTAATAGAATGGGCTGATCACTATAGAACCAGCAGACCGTGCAAGTGTTCTGTATATCACAGAAATTAAACCAAACCTTACAGGGGATTTTCTTCTATGGTATGAATAAAGGAACAATATAGAGCTTAGATAAAGTGAAAATCAATTCAAAATTAATCTTTAAATCCTACCCAAACTCAGTCCTGCATCTTGCACATAATTTTGAATGCCTCAGGCATCTGCAGGGTAGTATATTATTAACATATGCAGGTGGGCTCTGGCTTATGAAAAATAACATTCATCTCTTTAAACAAACACTGGACACCCCCCTGTTTCTCTTTCCCTGTGGCCTCTGAGGGCTTTAGAAACCTTGGTTAACTGGCTTTCATCCGTGTTTGTGATGTACTTATAAATATTTCCCACCTATAACTGTGGAAAACAGCGTGACAAGCTAATGGAATGAGTGAGCAGCAGAGATGGAAATTGAATTCAGCCCCCAGACCTGGTTGCAGGATTATCATGGAGCAGTGTTAAATGAAAGCATTGTGAGACATCTCAGCTTTGGGATACTGAAACCTTTCATTATGGATGAGGGGATTTGGCTCTGGCAGTATGCTGCTAATGATGCTTGAGCCCAGCACCTCCAGTCCTGGAGCAATGTCAGGAATCACACAGAGCTTGTTTTACCTACAGGGCAGTTCTGTTCAGTGGGGGGGATGGGGGCAACGCTGCAAACTCACTGCAGTGCCTCACAGCTCCAGAGCAGCGGCAGTGGCCTGGGCAATGCAGATACTACAGCCATAACCTCTGGCTGAGCCAGGTTATCTCAGGGATGATACAAACACCATGGATTTTCTCCAGAGATTGAACCACATAAAGGCTCCCTAGAAGTAATATCCCATGCCATTCAAGAAAGCAGAAAGCCCTAATCTTTATTTTTGATCTTTCAAATACCACAAAAAATCTCTGCACTCTTATTTGGAGTGAGCCTGCTGGAAAGGAGTTCACGACAATGACTTTTTGAGGTGAGTCTCACTTTGTAGCTCTTGCATCATGTTCAAAGCTCTTCTCGGTGTGCTGTGCTGTGTTGCATCATGCCAGCCTGAGCCCAGTGAGGCCAGGAATCCCTGAGGGCAGGAAGAGACAAGCCTACTCTGGACATGGGAACTACCCTGGAGACATTCCACCCCTCAGCTGGGAAAAGTGTTGCTCCAGCACACCCTTCATCTGCTATCTAGATGAGTCATACTGTGAAAAGATATTTAGTGGAATGGGAATATGCAATTTCTTCCTTTTACTGGTCCTAACTAGGGCATACTGCAAATCCATGAGTATATTTATAGCTACAGAACTCAGCCTTTTACTCTGCTTGTGAGAAAGCTGTAGAATTAGCCTGATTCTGTGTTTATTTGCTTTTACTGCTTCCAAATAATGCACAATTTACAAATGAATTTACATTGGTTGCCTCACCTCTTCCCAGATGTCAGTACTATAATGCCCTTCTCATTTTGAGTTAAGTGCTCCATTAGTAATTCAGCTGTTTGTAATTAAATGATTAACTAATCAATTTTTTTGCTCCTGAGTATCTGTGCAAGTGCCTTGAAGACTGATTTAACTGGGGTCATTCAGATATAAATTGAGCCTTAACACTACAGTGTGTGAGAAGCAAAGAGGAAGATGCTCTCTGAAAAGGGAGCAGGAGGACTTGTGACTTTTAGCCCTGGGGATGTTTTCTTGTAGTTCCAGTGGGGAGAGAAAAAAGCTAGAGATCCAAAAATTACATGGAAATTTGTGGTATTACTTCATTTGCCTAAACTGAGATTCAAATTTTAAAATGTATGTGACAGCATTAGCTGTTTTCTCTCTCTCTCTCTATTTTTTTTTTTTTAACACTGTCTCACCATGTAGGGAGAAAATGAGAATTCTTTTAATGGAATCGAAGGTGAGTAAACACCAAAGGTGATGCTGGGGGTGAGGGGTGTTACTGCAGTCTTGGTGCTGGTTTTCTGTGTGTAACTTCCCTCATCATTTGAGCAAAGATGTTTCTGCAGCTCTTATGAAAAGATTAAATGCTTACACAGAAGTAAAGGGTGGGAGGCGTAGTTTTTTTGGTTTTCTTTTCTTGCTCAGTTGTATTTTGAAATTGAATGGGTATTTTCTCAGGTTCCTGGGAAGTATTTAGGTGCTGCTCACTCCTAGAGGTGGTGGTACAGCCTGAATGGGTCAGTAAACTTTACTGATGTAGCAAAACTCAGCTTTTTCTAATGTCTCCTGTAGAACGACACAGCCTCTGGGAACAAAAGATTCACTGTCCCGGGGTAAAGCAGGTGGAGGTTCGGTTCTGGGCTGTCTGCAGGGCATCAGCAGCTCTGGTACCTCCAAAGCAAGGCAGCTGGCTCCCTCTGCTGCTTTCAGCACGACCTGAGTGGTTTTAAACAAGGAGAATTTGCAGCCTCCAAGTCCTGTGTATTCCAGTATCATTGCACACCTTCTGGTTTTAATATAGTCTCCTTCTATGGGAGGTAGCTACGGGGCTGCATGTTCCTCCTTAGCTAAAAATCTGTGCAGACTTTTACAGAGATGAATATATGTATTTATAACTGAGAATCAAACTGTAATGTGGCAGCTGAGTGTAAGCATTTTAGGTAAGACCTCCATAAAACTATAATTACACCCATCTGTTTCCCTTAAGTACCCAGTAGAAAACAGTTAGCACTTATATATCTCTTGATAGCTCTCTCTCAATCTGGTGTTATGGGGAAAGAGGGAAGTTAATTTCCCCCTTTATTTTCTTTCTGGAAAAAGATAGTGCTTAAATTCAAATTTGTGAGTAAAGCAAGCTGAAAGTGTTTGTCAAAGGAGGTTGATTTGTAGATGGAGAGTGTCAAAGCAACAGTTTTTCTCAAGTCTCTCTAACCCTGACGCACCACTTATGGAAAAGACAGAACAGGCACATTTCTAATAAAGCTGTGGCCATATAAATAGATATTAACAATAAAAACTCCCACATGCTATTTCTTAAAAATACAAGCGGTTTCACCAAAACTTTGGGATATGAAAAGTGCTTGGCAAATAGCTGTAAACCAAATTCTCAATTGAGAAGATGCACCAATGAGCCTTGCCCCTATGGCCTGGCTATTCTGTGATTGTTTGACCAGATTATCCTCACCTGGGGTAAATCGGTGAGCACCTCAGTCGGAGACGGATGTGAGAGGCCAATTTCCACTTGTGTCATCGCTGGTAACTGACTCTGATTTTATATAGGGGAAAAACAAAGAGAAAATTACTGATTTGAGGCATTATTGGGAAGAGGGGAAAATGTACTACGAGAAGCTGTCTGCTTGTGGGGGTTTTACCACTTACTGAAAACCATTTTGGGACATTAGTGTTAGGATATTTGGTACTGCACACTTTAAAATATGGTCACTTACAAGAATTTACCGATCTGGAAACAATCAAGTTCTCTCCAGGTAAGGTCCTCTTTCCTTCTGAAATGTCCTCGTGTACTTGGAGGTCGCTGTGGGGACTCTCAGTGACTTCTGAGCTCATTTGAAGGAACTTGAGACCTTCCACAGCCAAACGATCCTGCGATACTCCAGCGGGGAGCGGGATGAGCATGGGGAGCTGCAGCAGCGTCTTCCCAGGGAGAGTCCCGCTAACTTTGTGGTGCCCGGGGCAGGCTTCCCCTCATCCCAGGCAAGGATCCCCTCATCCCGACCGTGTCTCGGGCAGTGTTCCCCTCATCCTGGGCAGGGTTCCCTGATCCTGGCCGTGTCCCGGGCAGGGTTCCCCTCATCCCAGGCAAGGATCCCCTCATCCCGGCCGTGTCCCGGGCAGGGTTCCCCTCATCCCAGGCAAGGATCCCCTCATCCCGACCGTGTCCCGGGCAGTGTTCCCCTCATCCCGGGCAGGGTTCCCCTCATCCCGGCCGTGTCCCGGGCAGGGTTCCCCTCATCCCGGCCGTGTCCCGGGCAGGGTTCCCCTCATCCCGGCCGTGTCCCGGGCAGGGTTCCCCTCATTCCGGCCGTGTCCCGGGCAGGGTTCCCCTCATCCCGGCCGTGTCCCGGGCAGGGTTCCCCTCATCCCGGCCGTGTCCCGGGCAGGGTTCCCCTCATCCCGGCCGTGTCCCGGGCAGGGTTTCCCTCATCCCGGCCGTGTCCCGGGCAGGGTTCCCCTCATCCCGGCCGTGTCCCGGGCAGGGTTCCCCGATCCCGGCCGTGTCCCGGGCAGGGTTCCCGGTCCCGGCTGCCGCCTCCTCCCCGGCCGGTCCCGCGGCACCAGTAGATGGAGCTCCAGGATCCCGGTTGCTGAAGGGACCGTGAAATGGGTGTCGAAGGGGCAGGCGACACCGCGGTATTTTCCTGTGGTGCTGCCCTTTGCGGTGCCGATGAACTTCTCAGGATCTGAGAAGTCAGGTTGGCTAAAGAAAATTCGCTACGCGTTTCACAGAATGATAGAACGATTTGGTTTGGGAGGGACCTCAGTGATCACCCAGTTTCCACCCCGCTACCAGGTGTAGGGACACCTTCCACCAGACCAGGCTGCTGATGGCCCTGTCCAGCCTGGCACTGAACACTGATGAGGCATCCACGGCTTCTTTGGGCAACCTGTGCCCGTGCCTCACAACCCTTAGAGATAAGAATTCCTTCCTGATGTCCAATCGAAACCTACTCTCGGTTTAAAATCATTCCCCCTTGTCCTGCCACTACACGCTCAAGTAATCAGTGCCTCTCTGTCTCTCTTGTAGCTCCCTTCAGGTATGAGTAGGCTGCCATTAGGTCGCCCTGGAGTTTCCTCTTTTCCAGGCTGAACAAACCAAACTCTCTCAGCCTTTCCTCATAGGAGAGGTTCTCCAGCCCTCAGATAAATTTGGTGGCCTCCTCTGGTCTGGTTCCAACAGGTCTCACCAGAGAAAATTCCCCTCCCTCACCTGGTGCTCTGGATGCAGCCCCAGAATTGAGTTGGGTTTCTGGGCTGAGCTCACTCTGCTGGGTCACGTCTGCTCTTTCATACACCATTTGTTGTGGGTGTCTCTGCCCAAACCACGCTTTCAAAATTTCACCTGCTGCCAGTGACACTGCAGCTCTTAATAACAAATTATCCCTGCCAGGGCAATTACAGATAATGGCACTTAATAAGCCTATTTTGCATGTTGTGTCTATCTAAGTAAAAGCTTCTGTGCATCCGTATTTAGGCTCTTACTAGAATCACATTACTGTATGATAAAAGACATAATTTTCCATCTCAGGGAACCTGTTTCCTTAGGTGTTGCTGGGGCAGGGCGGCTGGTGGCACTTTATCTGCTGTGTATTTCGTGCCAGACCTATCCAAAACAGAAATAACTCTCTTTAGGCCCAAAGGAGAGCAGCAGGTGCACTCACACATCACAGGATAAATATTTAGATAAATAGCAATGATATCTAAAGCCCTATCTAAAGCTTTCCCATGGACTTTCTGTTAGTATACACTTATGCTGGATTCTCTTCAAAGCACAGCTAAGTAGTACAGGGCAGTCAGAGCTTTCTAAATTCCCCTTTCAGATAAAGAAGTTTAGATGTCACATGTCAAATGTAATCTGACCTCGGGGGTTTCAGCCTAGTCTTTAACAGGCATTTCTCACCCTTGAGAAAATGCCTGGCTTTTGAAACAATGCCTCCTTTCAAGAACTTTGGCTTAATATTGTGGCGTGAAGGTCAAGATTGTCTTGTACCGACTGGCAGGAGCACAGCAGCTTTCACAGTGGTTCCTTTCTTCATATGTGGCTTTTACTTGTGCTTAACATTTTGAACTAGAAAATGAAGAGAAGGAGAAAGTATCTTATCTGTGTGAGGCTTTGATGCGTTTTGTCTTTTAGCCTTACTACTGTTGTCATATTGTCATAATGCTGAATTCTTATTCTCCTATTAACTGATGCCCTTTATTTGACAGGACTGTTTGCTTTTGTTGGTCTTAAGTTTCTGCCAAGGTACACAAAATTTTGACTTTTACCTTTCAGTGGAAGGACACAGAGACCATTCAGTGTATCTCCTCTGTGAAGGCTACCAGTGGAATAAACAAAGAATGGACCTGTACGAGCCAGGTCAGCTCAACCCAGACAAAATGAAAGTAAGTTACAGCACAGGCAGGCTGGGAGCAACCACCAGAAGGGCTGGAAAATGTTATATGGAAATGGTTATATTTACAGATCTGAATAGAGTTTGAAAAAGGAGCCTGCAAATTGTACATGTGCAATTGAGCCCCAGAGGCAGTTACCCAGCAGACGGCTGGCTGGGGACAGTGGGGCGAATTCCCCTGGGAACAGCCCTGCTTGGGTCAGGTTACACATCCTTGTCATCACCCTCCCTGTATGAAGTCCTTCCACTCCTGCCCCGGGTGGCTGTCAGGTGTCTGTGTGAGCTGGCCCTTGGCCTGCCTTCCTGGGCTGGGGCAGCACGCCAGGAGTAATGCACTTGTTTGGCAGCCGTGGATCGGAACATGAATCTGCAGTGTGGGGGTCTTAGAGGAGCCCGTGTTGCTCTTGATTCACAAGCCACAGTGGTCAAACAAGCAATTTTTTGTGGTGTAGCTGGCATGTTATGTGTGACCTCTTCTAGTGGAAGTGGCCTTTTCTCAGAGGTGCCTGAGTCACTCACTGTCACCTCAGGCTACACTTGCTGTGATGTATTTTTTTTTCTCAGACTGAAACTGAAGTAATTTAGAAAGGATGCCTGGAAGGACAAGAGAGAGATGGCTTAAGTAGTAGGGCTCTTCCCAAACTCTCTGGAATAGCAAATGTTGAGGAATTGAAGTATACTTATAACTCATTCCTTTTTTTTTTTTTTTTTTTTTTTTTTATCCCAGGAGCCACTTTCACCTCTTTTCAGGTTATTCCAGGGCTGACAAATACATCACCATGTATTTTATGTCTAGGAATTTCATAATCTTTCTTCAGGAAAAAAATAGTGTCAACTACGCTGGCATACAAGGAATGCGTAATAATCTACCTGGAGAAAAGGATACATCTGCTGCCTCAGTCCTTAAAAGTTCAGTTCCTAAATGGGTGAATATCTGAGACCTGACAGTAAATTTTGGCAAGGTGGCCTCTCTGTTTGAAATATACTGGTTTCAAAGTCGTGTGTAATATGGTGATATCAAGAGTTGGGGAGAATGTCCTTAAGCCTGGCTTTTTAAACTTCTCTTCTTTAGGACTAATTCTTTCTCAAGCAAACCTTGGGAGTCAATTGTGGGTTTGGCAGGAGATGCCAAGCTCTTAAAAACACAGTGGGAGAGGCCACTGGGGTGAGCTACTTCCAGTCAGCATGAACTGGAACTGAGTGCCCTGAGGTAGCTGAGGGAGATTGCAGCACCTTTAGATTCCTATTTCATAATGTATAATGAGCAGACTAAAAGCATTTTTAAAAATAGAACCTTTTAATTTTTTTTTTAACTGGAAAATCAAATATATTTCAATCAGGTACTTCAGGCATTGGTACCTGTGAAAGAAAAATGACATTATTTTTGGCATGGAAAGAATGTTGGAAGATTTAGGAAAGAAAATGGATAGCTACTGCATGAAGGTAGCTTTTACTGTGCTGATCCCCAGAGGTGCTGCCCCATGGGCTGGGAGCTGACTGCAGGCACAAGATTTGACGTAATGTTTGCTGCTTCTCCAGTGGTGATTAACTTGGGGGAAATTAATGTAATTAGTTGAAGTACCTTATATTTCATGTTCCTACTGAATGTTATCATTTAAGAATAGTACTTACATTTATTAGAAACACCTCTTTAAGAGTATTGTTCTGTTGAGTTTTTCCTAAAATAAATTTATCTGAGTCTTAATAATTCCAGTGCCAAGGATTAAGGTCTCTGTTACAGGCAGCCCATGCAGTAGCTCCTAAAGTTCTGCTTCTTCCACTGAACTTTGTGAATAAAAATAATTTTGTGAAAAATCCAAATTCATAACACCAGGCATGGATTCACCTGCAGGATATGTCCTGTGTGCAGGGACTGCATTGTTCCTCCAGTCCTTGAGAACCATGGGTGGTTTTCCTGGATGGTTCTGAGTTTATTTATGTATCAAAGGTGATTTATGGCTCATGGTATTTGTTTTAAATGAGTTAAAAAGTAGAGAGTTAATTTATTTTACAATTAATAAATTGTAACTGTCTAGATTTTTCTGGCTTACCAGCTGAGGATTTTGGTATTCTCTCATATTTAACAGTCTGTCTGTTTTCATTATGACCTGAATTTGCAATAAAGTACAGGGTTTAATTTTGATAAAATTATTATTGGATAATGTGCATTGCTAACTTTCTCTGTTTGCCCATAATAATCCAGTTTATCCATATATTGCAGGAAAGGTCATCTACGAGTTACTTGACTCAAGTACAGCATGTTGGCAATATGAAATGCCACCTTTTTAAATCAAGACATAAGTAAGTCCTTTAACTCTACTTTCCCCCCTCTTTCCCAATAATTTAGCTATGTCCTGATTGTATGGCAGTACAAACATTCAGATTCCTTGATTGAATCTTCCCCATAAATGTGCAGACCTTGATCCTATAAAGCCCTTGCATTCTTCATATAGACACTTTGTTTTGTTTTGTATTGTTCATTTAGGGATGGAAATAATGCTTTGCAGTCAGTTTATTTTGATATTCTGAAACCAGTAAAGAGTGTCCATGTCAGGGCTAAGGCACAAAGGTTAGCTGCTGAGTCTGGCTCTGTTGCATAGCTGTTCTGGGGTTAAGATATGTACTTAGTGCTCCAGATCTCTGATATTATTCATAATTCCAGAGGAAAAAAGAGTCAGTTAATGTAAAGCAAAAATTTTTGAAACATGCAACATTATGTGGTGCAAAAGACATGCAGTGAGAGGGTTGGATTGCATCTGAGTGTTTTCCAGCATTGAAAATGTGGCAGAAATGGGGCAATACTTCCTCAAAATTAATATGCTCTTCCTGAAATACATTATTTACCAGAAACGTGGGAGTTGTGGGGATTTGGGTTGGTGTGGCAGTGATTTTAATTCACCATCTGCCTCCCTAGACCCTAATAACCTTTCATTTATTTCATATTCACTAGGGCGTAGAATATGCTCAGGGTGTTTAAAATATTACGTGGTTTAAAAAGAACTAGATAAAAGAAATTATAATTATTAAGTACAGGGGGAATTGCAGTGAAAAGTTTTTGAGTGCTTTCCAGGAGGATGCACAAGCTCAGACTTGCCTGATCTATTTCCACCAATGTCCTTTCAAAGTCTCTTTTCCTGAGCTGTTTGGGAAACTTCCTTATCTGCACACTGCTCTGTAAGGGGTAGGTATGCCATCTGCATATTATTGTAAATTAGAGGATCCATCCATCTACTATCTTAGATGAGTATGGCTTTCCTGCAGGACTTTGTTAAATTGTGTAAATTTAATTTTCATATCCCTTCTGGAATATTGAACAAAACTAATTTTATGACTGTAGGGTTTGAAAGCAGAAGGGGCAGTAAGTTAATATAATTAATCATTGTGTCATTGCTGCAGAATAATGGACTAATTCTCTTCCTAATTTCCAGTTACTTATCATTTGAAATCTCACAGGGAAAACAGCGCTGTGTAGAAAGAACAAGGAACAACCAATTAAAGTAAGTGTTTTGTTTCATCATCTTAAGCAACTGTAACAGAACTGAGGAAACTCTGGTTGTGATTTATTAGTTGCATTTTTTGAGGTTTTATATACTGTTGGATATTTGCCTGAACTCTTTCATATGGAAAAAGTAATGAATTTCCCCACATTGACATATTTTTGTGCATCAAATTTGCATTTTAAAAAAACAGTCAAGTACACAGAATAATTAGCTTGAGTTAAAATGAACAAAACAGGCCATTTAAAACTCTTTATAAAAAATTTAGATATTTTTTATGCCAACTCTGAGAAATTAAACCCTCCTGCAATTATAAAAAATCAACTGTGATCTGACCAGCAGGTCCTAATTTGGGCCTCATGAACTAAATACTTATGTTTTACTTACAGGACTGTTTTGAAAATTTATTTTACAGCTGACCATTTTAAATGTACCTACTATCTGTCACTCATTTTGATGTGGGACTGTGGGCTCTA